>NC_034590.1:90990022-91004599 GCF_900095145.1 Mus pahari | reverse complement strand
CTCCCTCCCCTCTCTCCTCCTCCTCCCCTCTCCTCCCCCTCTCCCTCCCCCTCTTGAGACAAGGTCAGACTATGGAGCCCACAGTGGCCTTGAACTTTCTGTGTAGCCCAGGCTTCCCCCAGTGTCACACTGGTCCTCCTGGCTTAGCTAACTTCCTCTGTTCTTTCATCTTTTTCATGAGGTGATACATTCTTAATAAAATAAAAAAAATGCTGAGACTCAAGGAAAAAACATCTCAACACATAGAAATTTGTTAATATTTTGTGTACTGTTAATTTTGTTAGGATTTTATCCTTCCATCAGTGGGTTTATTTGCTTATGGATTGGGTATTTTCTGCCACTTTGTAAAGTGTTTCTCTTTTACTTCATAGCATTGTGAATCCCTTTCATATCATTAAACACAGATTTATGTAACAAGGCTTTAAGAGAGAGAAAACATTCTATGGGAAATACAAGGTGTGAAGCTGGCAGAAGCCCACAGCTGATGTGAGTGGAGGAAACCTTAGCGGTACATGTATCAAGCAAAGTGAAAGTGAAGTCCTGGTGAGAAAGTAGAGACCCCTGGATCCAGCTTTACCTGAAGCTGACATCTAAAGAGGCAATAGAGTCCAGTGGTTAGGGGTGTGTTCTCTGAGAGCAGAGTGCATAATATGCTCAAATGCTGGCTTTGCTTCTGGGGTAAACAAAACAACCAGTGTAGTGCCTTTAAGATGGAATCAGGCTAATGAGTGTACTGAGAGTCACCAGTGGCATAGGTCAACAAATATTCTTTTTGGCTCAAGTTATTTTGAATGATACAAATATGCACTTTTCAGGGAGCTATGTGTCTTTCAGCTAACCTGAAAATTGTGCCAATAACAAAATTAAATCAAGTTCAACTTTCAAAATAACCTAATACCTTTCCTTTCATGAGTTCATTCAACCCCAGTACTTTAAACATCCCCATGGAAGTAACCAGATACCTTCTCTAGACACAGCTTGTGGCAAGTGTTCAATAAGTGCTTCCTGGATAAGGGGGCAGATAATATCCCCAAGCAGCCCATTGTCAGGAGGATAACTGCATTAGCCACAAGGACCTGCTTCAGTTATAGTAAAGGACCACGCCGCCTGGGCCTCAGTCTTTCCTCTTATAGCCTCTTCTCTCTACTAAGTGTGGATAATAAATAAACCTGAAATAAACAGGATACCCATCTTGCTGCCCATGTTGTGGCATAGAGTCCTTTGATCCTCTTTCCCTGTACTGGATTTTCTGGTTGAAATCATTTCTCTTCCCACTCGATGCTTTCAGCAAGATAGTTGAATACGTACGACAAATCCAGAAGTGCCCTGACTAGTCCCACTCAGCATTCATCATTTCTAGTCTCAAGTGGCCCCTCCACACTTCCTCACAATCATGCTACATTTTCTAGTCCATTCACTCTCAAGTCCTCCCATGAACATCCTTACGACACCCATCCCCTTCCCACAGCCCTGACGCCTCCCTGACACCCCCTTCCCACAGCCCTTCCTGCCTCCCTGACGCGGAGGACCTTGATCCTACTTCACTGGGGAATCAGAGCAATCAGATGAGAGCTTCCTCCCCCACCTCTCCCCACCTGCCAGCACCTACATCCATAAACGATATTTTCTGTACTGCTAATGTGATTTTACTGTGTGCTTTTCAATAAGATGCTTCTGCTTGTGCACACATCCAATCTATTCCTGTCTTCTCAAGGATGTGACCCCAGCCATCTTTCTATTTCTCTTCTGCATCATCATCTTTCCCATTGGCCCTGGACTGTTCCCAATGGCATACAATTGTGGGGCTATTTATTGCATCTTAAAAAGAAACCAGCCTGTCTTGTCCTCACCTCTCACTCCCTTCACAGCTCAAACATCATCTCTGCTCCCTGACTCCTCCCATTGACACATGAGCCTATTCTAGTCTGGCTTTTACTGCTCCTGTCCCTGTCTGAAAAGAATGTTCTTGTTGAGGTCACCCATGAGTCTCGTAAAGATAAATTCTATTCTTTTTAGCTTCCCTTTCAATGTGACTGTTCAAGGTAGGGATCCAACCTAGGGTCTCGCGCATGCTAGGCAAGCACTCTGCTCAGGCCTCCACTCCATCATTGGTCTTTCTTGACCCTATATACAAGCAGCAGCTGGCACAGCTGGCACTCTCTTCTCCTGGCTGTGTCCCCTGGAGTGCACAGTCTGTGACATCCTCCCTGTTTCTCCTTCCAAGTCTCCATCAACAGTTTCCTTTTGTTTCTATAACCTCTAAAATGGAGTCTCCTAGAGACTGCTTCCGAGACACCATCTCTTCTCTAAGTTGACCCTCTTAGTGACATGGTAAGTTCCCAGGCTTGATACAACAACGTTGTACTTATCAACCCCCTCCAAGCTGCCAACCTCTCAGCTCTCCACTTGGGTGTCTGATGGACATCTCAAGCTAAGTAGGTCTGTAAGTAAACTGTAGTCTTATTAGTTGTCTAGTACTTGACTTTGTCCCAGTCATAGCCATCTAGGTAAACAGAAGCTCTAATCTTTTCATTGTATAAGTCAAGACAATTCCATTCAGGGTTGAATCTTTCCATTCTCATTCCCCATATCTAATCTGTTGACAAGTCCTGTTTATTCTTCCCTCAAAATGTGGCCGACCCTTACCACCTCCAGTGCTGTCATCCCATCCAAGTCGCCTTCCTTTTTCATCTGGTTGCCACAGGCAGTTCTCTCTCTCTCTCTCTCTCTCTCTCTCTCTCTCTCTCTCTCTGTGTGTGTGTGTGCATCTGCCTCTCTGTCTGTCTGTCTGTCTGGTGGTTTCTAATTAGGCTCACTAAAAGAAACTCCTGGAGGGAGACAGGAAAATAGACAGAAAGGAGAAAAGATGGCTTGCTTATGTGTGGCATCATCAGTAATAGAAGTGATGGTGAAGCTTGGGCTTCTAATTCATGGTCACATAGCATGTACTTGCAGTAGGCATACCTTTAGTCTCAGCCATACAGAATTCACAGGCTTTGCTCCATCAGTGTAACACTCCCTTAGACAATGTGGCCATGGTAACAGTAGTGTATCCTCTGTCAATCACATTCTACAGCAACTGTGGGCTTTTAACATCACCATCCTTTCTGTTCCCACAGCCCAAGAGTAATTCCTGCGGTGCTGAATGTTTATAAAGTAACTTTCTTTTTCACTCCTCTGACCCTTCCATAATTGTTGAATCTAGTTCACCACACAGAATTCTTTTGTTTGAAATACCCAGAGCAGTCTGTCTTCTGGACAGATGTGTTAGCGCTCCTAGGAGTTCTTAAGTCCAGTTTCAAAAGCAAGGTGGGTTTGTCTGTTCAAAGCTGTCTGTGGTTTCTGAGGGTACTCAGAAACTTCATTCTTGAGGCTAAAGATTTGCCAGTAAAGCCAAAAGTCCTCTGATACAATAAGCCAAAGGGACTGCCTGATTCCCAGGTCATTTCCACACTCTCCCAGACAGCTAGCACACCCAGAAGCATTTCCACCAGATATTAAAACAAAACAAAACAAAACAAAACAAAACAGAAACACCTGCCACGAGATCCATGAGTGAATAGAACGATTCTCCTTTTACTTTTAAGAAGACCAAATTGACTGATCTAATAGAATTGCACAGACACAGAAAACACTTAGAGTCTGCACCGGTAAGGCAGCTCAGTTGGTAAAGTGTTTCCCACACAGATGTGAGGACGTGTAAGTTCCATCCGACGCACCCATGTGAAAAGTCAGGTGAGGGGCAACCAAGATGGCTCAGCAGGTGAAGGCACTTAGAGCCAAGCCTCACCATCTGAGTTCAGTGCCCAGGACCTACATGGCAGAAGGCAAGAACAAATTTCAAATGTTGTCCTGTAACCTGTCCATGTGTGTCATGGTTTGTGTGCTAACACACGCACGCGCGCGCACACACACACACACACACACACAAATAAATTTATGTAATATTTTTTTAAGAGGCCAGGTGTACTATCATGTGATTCTAATCCCATTGCTAGAGAAACAGAGACAGCAGGATTCCTCTAGTTTGCGGGCTTTCAGCCTAGCCTCATCGAAGAGTCACAGATCCCAGTGAGAGACTCTGTCTCATTGAAAAGAAACAAACAAACCCAACAAAAATTGTGCATGCCTTCTGAGGAACAACACTTAAGGTTGAATTTGGCCTCTAACCTATAACCCCCAACACACCCACACACCTGCACACACACACACACACACACACACACGCAAATGTACACACCTGAACACACACACCTGCATACACACTCACCTGTATACATGCACACATACAGTTGCATACACATTCATACGCACACACACACATACTCATACATACACACACACCCGACAATTTAAGAAACTTTTACTTCAGATTATACAAACTAAGTATTACCTACTCAGTTAAAATCAATAAAGCAATGTACAAATTGAAAGATAGCCGTACGTATCAAGGAAAAATGACACACCGAATTTTGATAAGTTTGTTTTTTAACTAATTCTTGTCTGATTTAAAGGTAGGTCTGGCTATTTTAACTGAAAGAAAACCATTTAGTACTGTGATAGGGTTTTCTTGCTGTCCTGACAAGTCCCCCCCCACACACACACACTGCTATGTTAGGAAAGTTCTAATCATACTAAGCATGATGGTAAACTAATTTCCCTCACTTATATTGACCCTTCGTAGCAGTCTGGGGTCATTCAGAATGGGATCATCTTACATTCCTATAGAATGCAGAACTAGAGAGGATGCCACATGCCCTGTGACTGCACCTGGCAGGGGTCCTGGGGAGTGTGGAGGACTGTGATGGGTACTTCTCATTGTCACCTAGGGCCTTAGTGATGCTCCCTCTGATATTTCTGTGCCAGCGTTTCTAGAGAGGACTGACATACCCAGCATGAACGCGGGTGGCACCATTTCATGGCCTGGGAGCTTGGACACAATAAAAGGAGAAAAAGGAGACAGTGAGGTGAACACCAGGATTTGCTTCTGTCCTCTGCTAAGCGAGGGGTAGCCTCTGCCACATGCCTCTGTGGCTCAGGCCACTGCCTTGCTCTGCCCAAGCACACAGGAACAAGGGGCCTGGACCAAACTCTCAGAAACCATGAGCCAAAATAAACAGTCCTCGCTGGGTTCTTTTGGTCACAACATTGCAAAAATGGCTAAAGTAGGCTCCCAGTTCTCAGCCCGCGTCTCTTCTGCTTTCCACCCTCCTGGCACAGACCCTTTTAGATACCTGTCTGAGGCAATATTTTCTCTCCCAGACCATGGTGGCAGCTTTCTTCCTGCTTCCAACTCGCTGTTGTAATCTTGTCTTTGCTGTTATGCCTGCTCAGTTCCCCCCACCCACACCCCCGTAGATTAATGCCTTCGTTTCCTTTTTGTAGACACTGTGGTCTTGTGAAAAACGCAATGCGCAGGACAAAGGACTTCTGAAAGAACCTTGACCTTCGCCAGCAAAACGCACTCAGTGGTGCTTCTTGAGCTCTCTCTCTTTGCCAGAGAGGTGACTTTTCACATCCAAGTCTCCAGCCCTGGTAGTGCTGCGGGCTCCACAGGCATCGAGCAGCAGGCATGAACGCAGTTTAGGGAGGTCAGGGTTTGGACAGGTGGGGGACCTAGTTAATTTATACTGTACACACAGACCATGGGTCATTCCTCGGGTGAAAATGTAGAATATGCAAGCAAAGATACGGTGGGGTTTGACCCTCCCTGGTGTATTTTTCATGGGTTCTCTTCATTGCTCCTTGAACTCTTTAATATCCTCACAGTTTGGGTAACATAATGATCCTCTTCTTAAAAAACATTTCATATATAGACAAATGGAACAATGTCTCTGTGTTTGGGGGCGGGGTGAAAGACACACACACTTGCAATGGCTCCCTGAACCTTGTTTTCACACAGCGGTCTGACGCTTAAGACCCAACTCCGTCTGTGAAAGGCATCCAGCCACAGAACTGCTGCCTCTGGTTGATTACACTTGGGATGAAATTTAGCTGCACCCTCACACGCACCACCACCACAACAGCAGTTTGACTAAGATATAAATTTGTCTCATTTCAAGATTGTCCAATAGGAGGCAGCCTGGGTCTGTGTGGAGTCTGAAGGTGTCAACCACCCATGCTGCTTCCAGCTCTCTGCAGCTTCGGATGCATCCCACCTCCCTGCAGAAGAAAGTTGCTGAGGTTCTCAAAAGCTTCAGCTTCAATGTGATGATTGCTCAGAGGCTGGGAAAGGGACTGCCACCTCCTTCAGAAGAAAAGTGTCTGCACACTTTTCATTTGTTAGAATTTAATCATGTAAAGGCCAGAAAGAGAGCTCAGTGGGTAAAGGTGACTGTTGCCAAGTCTGATGACCTGAGTAACCACATCATGGAAGGGAAAAAAAACACCTGCAAATTATCCTCTGACCTCCATTTATGCACAGTGGTACTTGTGTCTAATTTATATACATGTGTGTGTGTGTGTGTGTGTACATACATATATATACACATACATACATACATAGATGAGATAGATAGATGATAGATACATAGATATATAAATGTACTTTTTAATTTAAATAATTTAATCACACAACATCTGGCCGAATATTAGAACATAGCCACTTTTGACAGTCAAAAATATCAACTGGTTTGTTTGTTTGTTGTTGTTGTTCTCTCAAGAAAGATAGTAGACATTTAGAAGTCAAGTGGAAGTTGCTGCCTTGGTTTCTTCAGATTCTAACTCTTGGGAGGCTTTGGGGGAACCTCTTTTGATACACAGATCAGTCAAGCATTCTCAGCCAGTTAGACCAGACCCCTGTTGAGCACTGAACTTGCTCCTTATGTGCCAGTCACTAACACAGTGGCTGGTTCCATGAAGACATGAGGTTGAGGGGAAGTGACCTGAGACATAAAGGGTTAAGAACATATCCATGAGGGCTGGGCTGTGTGCTAGCCATAGAGAAGTCAGGCTGCTCATGGGTCCCTGCTTGCCCTGGGAGTGGGCATGAGATACTCCCCCAGTAAAGGGCATCTGCTGGCTCCAAGTGTGTGATATGCATGGTTTTTAAAAATAATGTCCTTCAAAGTAGCTATGTTAGGCACACTCCCACAGCAATGCCATCCCATCTCAGCTCTGAACATTAAGAGATCAGATTTACAATATAATGTTGGGCTGGATGGGGGGGAAGGGCTGCAGCTCAACAGTGCAGCAGGAGAGACAAGGAGAGCTCAAAGTCAAGGCTATCCTTGGCTATACAGAGAGTTTCAGGAAAACCTGGGCCCAGAACCTCCAAGCCTCCTGACATAGCTCAGTGGCGCTGCTCTTTCCAAGGATGTGCATGATTCTGTGGTTGAGACTCAGACTCAGACTGCCAATGCCAGTCATATAGAAAATAGTCTATATGTGATTGCTGTTTTTATTTGTATTCCTCTATTTCTGAGGGTGAGAACATTTTTGAACGTTTTTAAACGTTTGTAAATTTTTGTCTAGAACTTTTCTCTGCACTGATTTTGCCAATTTTCTTGAAATTTGTGTTTTCATGTAATCTGAGACAATGTTCTCAATTGTTTCCAATTGGATAAGCAATTGTCCAAGATCAACTGCTGGATGGTCCTCTCTCTTCACTGATATAAAACACCCCAGCCCCTATCTCTGACTCTTTGATTGCATAACCCTATGCATCAGTATTTACAAATAACACTGTCTCCACACATTTCAACAGAAATCTTTGAAAGATTTTTAAAAAGATAACCAAATAAGACCTATAAAGAATAGATGAAGAACCCTCTGAAAAGAGTGATGTGGTTTTGCTAGGTTTTAAATGATAAAGTTACAATAATTGATGTAATGCCTTTAGACCAAGTCAAAACAGGCAGACCAAAGAGACAAAGAAAAAAGAGTTTCCTGTTCACTGTGAGGTGGAATGGGAGAGAAGAAGGGAGGGATGGAGCAGGAGGGAGGGAGGGAGAAAAGGAGGAAGAATGAGTTAGACTCCAGGGTCTTGCTTTCAGAGGTACCCTCTTACCCTATCCTCTAAAATTCCAGCTGGGGCCCAAGCCTTCAATACCTGAGCCTTTTGTGGAAATACTTTATATCCGAACCATGGCACCAAGGAGAATTATCAGCCACACTTATCAAACAAAGCTCTAATATCCTAAAGATATAAACACTTTAAAAACAAATAAGAAACAATGAACCACAGTGAGAAAAATTAGCCAAAACACAGGAATAGCTTGTTTGGAAAAGTAGAAATGACTAATGCATGATAGAAACAGAGAACTGAAGTTACAAAATAAATGTTAAATAGAACTTATCAGTTGTCAAGCCAGCCAATACTGCTTCAATGTGAGCAACAGGTTTGTGTGGGCGCGGCTTAAACCCCTGAGCGTTTACATTGGAAGAGTGCTTCTGGAAGACAGTTTGCCTGTGAGTATCATGGACTTTAGAAAATATCTGCAACTTTTTACCCCAGGGTAGAAATTAATGATAAGAAAATAGATTCTAAACATGGTCAAAGCTTTGTGTATAGAAGGGGTGGTTTCTCGGGTCATATATGCATGCACATGTAACCAGAAGCCACCTCAATGCTTAATGCAAGGCTGTGCTCCGTGGTTTATGCTTCACTGCCTTGTAGAAAAGTGTGCCTCCCTTTCTTCTCTCCCAGCTCAGAGTGGGCCAGGAACAGGCAGATCACAGATTAGAGACAAAAGGAGAGCAGTATTGAGACGTGTGTGTTTGAACTTGTCCCTTTAATGGTCCAGCAGCATGGTTATCAGTCCTCGCTTCTTCACATTGCAACTGCTGGAAAGGTGTGGAGTGCTGCTTCCACCTTTAAGAGCATGCGCTGCTCATATATATATATATATATATATATATATATATATAGAGAGAGAGAGAGAGAGAGAGAGAGAGAGAGATTAATTATAAAATGACCTGCAGAGATTTTTTACAAATCCACTTGTATTGCAGGTCCCATGGGCTCTTGGTTCAGTTGGTCCTGTATGAGGCCTGGGGGGAGGGGATTGTTAGTCTTCATTTTCAAACTCCCTGGATGATTCTTCTGTGCAGCCAGGGTCAAGATCCATTGCTAACCAGAACTGCCTTTAAGTTGATTAATTATACAGGCTATTGACCAACACTGTTAACAGCCCTCCAGAAACCCCAGGGCAGGCAGGCCACTGCTTGAGCCCAGCTGATCAGAAACAGTCAGTGACCAACCTTATTCCCCCGAGAGACTGGCTTCCCTGGACACACTAGTGCCCCACCAGCCAAGTGTCTGTTTGATTTAGTACCAAAAGGGTCATGGGCGACCTTGACAGGCACACTTACTAGAGAAGGATTCTTGACTGTTCTATGACAAACTGCCATAACAAAGCTACACACCAGTTCGAGTTTCCATTTTTAGCCTCTTTATTACCTCCATCTGTTGATGGGGGTGGCGGCGGCAAACACAGAGTGTGAGCTGCTGCGTTATCTGGTATTGTATAAATAAAGGCAGACAAACTCCTCCAGAGTCTCCCACTTGCGGGGGGCTACTGCTCCCTAAGTGGGTACCTCCTTCTGCCCCTGTAGGCTATTTCTACCCTCCCTCCAGTCTCTGTTGCCTTCTCCTCCACCTCAATAACAAGTTGGCAGTTTACACTCCATTTCACACAAACAACTTTTTGCTCCCCCTTGCTCACATAGTGATGGCTTGAGGCTTAGCTGCAGACCTTGAAAATGCTTCTCTATTCTCATCCGTGACTATCTATTCCATAATCCCTTTATCTGCTCTCCAAACCCCCTTTCCCTGTCTATGGATATGAGCTGGAAAACTCTGATTCTCTTCAGATGCTACAATCAGTAAAGGAGGGGTGCTTTAGCATCTAGAGCCCAGTGCTGGATATAAAGAAAAAGAAGGGGGAATACGTGCATTATGTTTATTGTGGCGTCTCAGTCTGTACCACTTTCATCTCGCTAAGACTCCTTAAGAGAGTGGAAATGGAATGGGGGACATCCCAGTATACCAAGACATTGTTCCTAAAACTCAATCATGCACAGGATGCCTTCTATCTGTCCCACCTGTGGACCAGCTATATGATTGTTTTTGTAACATTTCTCCATCTCTGTGTCAGTGTTTTTTGTTTTGATACAAAGCCTTATTTTGTAGCACAAGATAGCCTTGAGCTCATGAGCTTCTGAGTGCTGGGATTGCAGGCATGTGTCACTGTAGCTATTGTCTTGTTCTTTATACTTAGGAACTGTTCTGGCTTCATTTCTGATGCCAGGCTAAAAGACTCTGACCAAAGGCAATTAGGGGAAGAAAAGTTTATTTCAGCTTATAGGTTTTAGTTCATCATTGAGGGAAGTTAAGGGAAGAACTTGAAAAAGCCATAGAGGGTGCTGCTTGCTGGCTTGACCAGAAACTCCTAGTTAGCTAGTGCTTGCTCTCCCCCACCTCTTTCTCCCCTCCCTCCCCCATAGCTTTCTTTCTTTTTTTTTTTTTTTTATTATTATTTTCTTTATTTACATTTCAAATGCTATCCCGAAAGATTCCCATACCCCTCCCCCCACCTCTGTTCCCCCACCCACCCACTCCCACCACTTGGCCCCGGCCTTGCCCTGTGCTAGGTCATATGGAGTTTGGGAGACCAAGGAGCCTCTATTCCCACTGTTGGCCGATTAGGTCATCTTCTGCTACAAATGCAGCTAGAAACACAAACCCAGGGGGTACTAGTTAGTTCCTGTTGTTGTTCCACCTACAGGGTTGCAGCCCCCTTCAGGTATTTGGGTACTTTCTCTAGTACCTGCATTGGGGACCCTGTGTTCCATCCAGTAGCTGGCTGTGATCATCCATTTCGGTGTTTACCAGGCACTGGCGTAGCCTCACAAGAGGCCACAATATCAGGGACCCTTCAGCAGTATCTTGCCGGCATGAGCATGGGCATTAGTATCTAGGTTTGGTGGCTGATGATGGGATGGACTCCGAATGGGGTCCTCTCTGGATAGTCCATCCCTTCATCCCAGCTCCAAACTTTGTCGCTGTACCTATAATTTTTCATGGGAGTTATGTTCCTCATTCTAAGGAGGAATGAAGTATCCACAAATGTTCATCCTTCTTGATTTTCTTCTGTTTTCCATAATGTGTCTTGGATATTCCAAGTTTCTGGGCTAATATCCGCTTATCAGTGAGTACATATCTAGTGACTTCTTTTGTGATTGGGTTACCTCACTAAGGATGATATCCTCCAAATACATCCATTTGCCCAAGAATTTCATAAATTCATTGTTTTTTATGGCTGAGTAGTACTCCATTGTGTAAATGTACCACAGTTTCTGTATCCATTCCTCTATTGAGGGACATCTGGGTTCTTTCCAGCTTCTGGCTATTATAAATAAGGCTGCTATGAACATAGTGGAGCATGTGTCCTTATTACCAGTTGGAAGATCTTTTGGGTATATGCCCAGAAGAGGTATAGCAGGATCCTCCGGTAGTACTATGTCTAATTTTCTGAGGAACCGCCAGACTGATTTCCAGAGTGGTTGAACAAGCTTGCAATCCCACCAGCAATGGAGGAGTGTTCCTATTTCTCCACAGCCTCGCCAGCATCTGTTGTCACCTGAATCTTTAATCTTGGCCATTCTGACTGGTGTGAGATGGAATCTCAGGGTTGTTTTGATTTGCATTTCCCTGATGGCTAAGGATGTTGAACATTTTTTCAGGTGTTTCTCAACCATTCGATATTCCTCAGTTGAGAGTTCTTTATTTAGCTCTGTACCCCATTTTTTAATGGGATTTTTTGAGTTTTTGGAGTCCAGTTTCTTGAGCTCTTTGTATATATTAGATATAAGACCTCTATCAGATTTAGGATTGGTAAAAATCCTTTCCCAATCTGTTGGTGGTAGCTTTCTTATATATTCCAAGACTACCTGCCCAGGGGATGGAACTGCCCACAATGGACTGGGCTCGTCTGCATCAATTAATAATCAAGACAATCATCTATAAACATGACAGCAGGTCAATCTAATATAGGTAATCTCTCAACTGAGATTCCATTCTCAGATGACTCTAAACTATCAAGTTGACAATTAAAGTTGATTAGGATTCATACATATATGTATTACTAAGAGCAAAGGCCTGGTGCCATTTCCCAAAATTTAAGGTACTGAGTTCGAGACTCCAGCTCTCTTTGTTAAAAGGTAGATAAGGGTCAGAGGTAAAAGAAGTGACATTTTAGCACCGGGCTAGTATCTTGTGAAGCAATCAAGGGCTGAAAGATGTTTTTAACAGAACAACGTGCTTTGCAGTTGGTCGTTGTGAGTGAGACAGCTAGGTTTTCTGTTTTTGTTTTTGGTACTTAAACACACTCCGCAGTTGGAGAAGCCAGCTCCATGGTTGCCTTTATTTCTAGTTAGAGCTTCTACCTGCCCATTTCCCTTGTTCCGCTGTTCCCAGAAGTATGCTTGAATGTGATTCAGGATTTTTTTGCCTTTCAGCCTAGTCAGTCATCTAGCACCAAAAATCTCTTCCTGAACTGTTCTAATTCAGCAAGCCTGGATCACAGCTCAGTACTGAGCTTCTCAAGAGTACCCTGCTGTGAGGATCAGCTAGGCAACTGCTCTCTTAAGCATTCCAATGTGAACAACACTTACTTTATCTCTATCACCCCAAGAAGCACCTGGATTAACTCTCCAAGTTACTGGGCTCAAAAACCTCAGGGACTGTTGTTAGTCAGGATTAGAGGACTCGATGGCACTGAGAAACAAGATTAATGCCTGTGATGCATCTCCAGAGTCAGTTTGATCCCGAGAGCTCTACAAGATTCATCCACAGATGTATTCCTATGATGATATTGTAAGGTGGTGGCAGAAAGGTAGGAGGCGTGGCCTTGTTACAGGAAGTATGTCACTGGGGGGCGTGTCTTCCCAGTCCACTTCCTGAATCCTCTTCTGCTTTCTGTCCACCATAAATTTTCTGCGGTACACCCCCACTGCCACGATGAGATCCATCGAGTACATGGGGCCAGTGATCATGGGTTGAACTCTGCAACCACAAACGAAACCCTGTTCCTTTTGGGTTCTTTGAGGAATTTGGTCACAGGGATGAAGAAATAACTGAGATCAAGTAAGTCCGAAGCACTTCCACCACAAATGGTAGAAACTGAAAAATGCTCCCTGTAATAATGACCCCAAGGAACAGCTAACCTTCAACCTATACCCCAGATGTGGAGAAGGGAGAAGAGAAGTGAGGAAAGCCTTCTTTCTAATCTAACAGCAGCATGGGGTGTCATTTCCAGCCTCTGACAGGCCTTTTTCCATTTTCCTGGGAATGTTTCATTTCCTTGACCCTAGTTCCATAACTGCAACCTCTGTGAATGATGATGATGGTGATGATGATAACAATAATAATAATAAAGTCCTGGTGAGAAGAAAGCAGCCAGGCCAGCAATGTTAAAATAACCTTGAATTCGTCTTAATTACCTGCTCAAAGGAACACACCAACAGTGAACTTCCTAATGGGTAGCTAACTCAGACCTGGCATTTGTGCCATGATAGGTCAGGATTCCTTACTCAGGAAAAGACATAAATTTTGATGTTTAGGACCAAAGTCATCTCCCAGTCCGCCCTCCTGCCTATAGATCGGAGCAGAGCTTGGCCAACTTGAACCCAGAGTCTGATTTTACTCCTCAGGTGATCCTAGCCATATTAATCCGATCTCTCAGGTCCTCAGCTTTAATCTCTGTTGGGGGTAATAATAACAATGAGGATTACATCTTGGAATTGTTATGAAAGTTAAATAAGAATGGGTGTCAAGAGATTGCCTAGTGCTTGGCAGAAGCTAATGCTTAGCCTCCAGGTGTCATTATCAGCATTGCTATTCATGAATCTCTGAGTGAACCACAAATAATAGTTAAGTGCTAAGCCAAGGCAGTGGGTATTTCCTCTCATTTTATGCTGGGCAGTTTTAAGAATGGACTTCCTTACACCTTGAGTGTTGGCAGCAGACAAAACCCACCCTGTCCTGTAGGGGGGGTCAGATTTCACTATCTTGTAACTAGGAATGCTCAAACACTTCCTGTGCTAATCTGCATGGAGTGACAAGTTGGGGGGGGGGGCAGAGAAAGCAGCAATAATTGCTAAGGAGATGTGCAAAGTTAAAGAGAAACCAGTTTGCTCTGGAACAGTAAAGGTTTCCTGAGGGTGACACTCCACCCATTAGTGCGTTCAACTTGTAGAAATGCAAATTCGGAAGAACGGTGAACTGAGCACCACACTGAAGAAGTCCATGCTTGACAACAAGGTGTTCCCCTGGGTTCTCTTGTCAGGGCGCTCAGAGGCTGTTACAGGTATGGTAGAAGGGAGCTGGGCTATTGCTGAAGCTAGCAGCAGAACTTGACAGTAACGTCCCTATGTAGCTGGTTTTGCAGTCATGCAAAATTCAAGAGGTATAGGGGTCATGGAGGCTCCTAGCGTATGATCATTACACCAAGTTGAAAGGTGAAGCATATGCTGCAGGGGAGACCCAAGGATATTTGTAGGCTTAGAATTGTCAAAGTCTACTTGTAATAAGGGTTCTTTTATTATTATTATTATTATTATTATTATTATTATTTT
>NC_034590.1:90988510-90989627 GCF_900095145.1 Mus pahari | reverse complement strand
GGGGACGTGGGTCTGTTTAAAGATGGTGATAGAACAAGGGGACGTGGGTCTGTTTAAAGATGGTGATAGAACAAGGGGACGTGGGTCTGTTTAAAAGTAGTTCTTTGGGGGTTATTCCCATCTCTGTGTGTCAGAATAAAAGCAGTCCAGTTCAGTAATGTCAGGATACCAAACATGAATCAGCAACGGAGACACGATCTAGCAGAAACAGACACAGAGTCAGCACAAGTCAGTGCTCCAGAGCCAGCTGGGACACCAGGAAAAGTTCTTTGCCATGCTTCTCTCAACAAAGTGAAGATCAGCGAAGATACAATACCAAATACCAACAAAGCGTTGCAAGTTTATCTATGCAAGCTCCCTCTGCCCCCCATCACTGTCCCCCCATCACTGTCCATTGAGTCCTATTTGTACTCTCCCCAAATATCACTTGTCCTCCCATGGGTCTTGCCTAAGCAAAGTACCATGTGAGTCTGCCTTAGCAAAACACTGAGTTAGTCTGTGCCACATGACACAACCAGAAACTTCCACTTCAGATGTTGGATGGCCACGGGAAGTTTACAGATCAAAGTGGAGCCAACCCAAAGTGGAGGCAGGTCATACCTGCTACAAACAGCATAAATGGAGGGGTGGATGCCCAAGGCCCTTAGAGTTCAGATAACTGCATCATGAGCCTCAGTGGTGGAGCTGGAACGTTTGGCTTTAGTGTTTTTGGTGCTCGATTTTGCTCTTTGCTCTTTCCCTGTCATACTCCTGCTCCTTATTCTTGGCATGAGAATACATATGTACATTTTGATTTTATAAGGGCTTACAGTTGCAAGATTATCTTGAGTGGCAGAGGCAGTTGTTAAAAACTATAGTGAGCCAGGGAAGTGGCTCAACAGATAGAAGTACTTGCCATCAAGCCTGTTGACCTGAGTTTAGTCCCTAGAACTCAAATGGTAGAAGGAGAAAACCAACTCCTGAAAGTTATCCTCAGACTTCCACACATGTGGCTTGAATGTGTATGTGTACACACACACACACACACACACACACACACACACACACACACAGAGAGAGAGAGAGAGAGAGAGAGAGAGAGAGAATCAGAGTCCCCATCTAAATCTCTTTCTCCAAA
>NC_034590.1:90947523-90988444 GCF_900095145.1 Mus pahari | reverse complement strand
AAGGAAGGAAGGAAGGAAGGAAGGAAGGAAGGAAGGAAGGAAGGAAGGAAGGAAGGAAGGAAGGGAACACATTTTAGTTTAAAGACTCCAGGAACAACAGTACAAGACTATGGCTTAACAAGATTCATTCGGATGTCAAGGTGGCAGGCGATGGACTTTGGTGAATGCTCAACATGGCTGGATTTGGAGTCATGTAGGAGACAGACACCTGGGCACTTGTGTGAGAGCACCTCCAGAGGTTTGATCAAGGTGAGAAAACTAACCCTGAATATGACATCAACATCCTTTAGGCTGAGATCTCCTTATTTTTAATCAGAACCCCTCAGTTTTGTTTATGCTCATCTGAGGGTGGGTGTGTTTGTATACCGTGTTACTACTACATGTCAGGTGTCCACCACCACTACCAGCATAAGGACCAGCAGTTGCACCCTAGAGGTCTGTCATCCAGTCTCTTAGTGAGCTCCCTCCCCCACGCCACGCCATTCCTTACTCTAACAAGCAACATGCTCTCCGATTGCACTATTGCGCACACAGAATCACAGGGCATACAAGAGTTTGCAATTGGCCCTTTTCACTCACCATAATTTCATGTTACATGTGTCAACAGTTCAGTCCTGTTTGTGTTATGGTTATCCTGTGATTTCTTTCGTCACAGTACTTGCCAATTACAAATGAAGTCCATGTAGAGGTTTTTGGGTGGACATAGCCTTTAATTTCTGTGAATAAATATAAGCCCAAGAGCTCAGTTATGGATCAAATAGTGATTGAATGTTTACCTCAAAAGAAACAGGCAGACTCTTTCAGAGTAACTCTCCCATTCAAAGCAAGCACGCAGTCTCATTTCTCCATGTCCACAGCTCTGGCTGTTGCCACTGTTGTTTTGTTTTGTTTTTAAATGTTGGCAGTTCTAACAGGTGTGTAGTGACACACCTTTACTGTCAGGGCACATTTTCCTCATGACTAATAATGTTTAGTGTCTTCTCCTGTGCTTGTTTCTCACAATCTATGCCCTTTTTAGCAAAAATGTATCTTCATGTCTTTCACAAATTCTCTAACCTGATTTTTAAGTTCTTAGTATTAAGTCTTTATATAGTCTTTTTAGTGGTCCTTTGCTGGACATGTGGTTTGCACATATTATCTCTTCATGTCTGCAATTTGTCTTTTTACAGGACATTTGATTTTATTTCTATCTTATGAGTATGGGAGTTTTGCCTGTGTACCTCATGTGTGCCTGGTGAAGGAGGAGGCCAGAGAAATATGTGGATATATGGTCCCCAGAAACTAGAATTACAGATGATTACTAGACACCATTGTAGGTGTTGGGAATTGAACCTCAGTCCTCTGCAAGAACAACTAGAGCTCTTAACTGCTGAGCTATGTCTCCAGCTCCTTCCTAGAGTATCTTGAAGAGCAAGACTTTTATACCTTGGCAGGTGTATTAGTCAGGGTTCTCTAGAGTCACAGAATTTATGGAATGTCTCTATGTATTAAGGGAATTTATTGGAATGACTTACAATGGGCAATTGTGAATGGGAAGTCCAAGAATCTAGTAGTTTCTCAGTCCCATGAGGCTAGCTAGTTGTTTAAACTGGTCTTTTGTAGAAGTAGATTTCAATAGATGTGCTGGCAAGTAAGTGCAAGCAGTCAAAAGAGTGAATCTTCCTCCTTCCAATGCCCTTATATAGGTCTCCAGCAGAAGGTGCGGCCCGGATTAAGGTGTGTATCCCCGAAGCTGGATATGAAAATTGCTTTCTCCCAGACTGACATTGAACTCAGAGATTTGATTGTCTCAGTCTCCTTGGATTAAAGGCATGTACTACCTTGTCTGTGCCTAAGCATTTCATGGCCCCTATGCAAGATCTCCATGTCAAGATCCAGGTGAGAAACCTATGTCTTCCAGCCATAAGATATGGATCACAAGTATGCCCTCCATTTCTGGATTGTAGTTCATTCCAGATGTAGTCAGGTTGACAACCAGGAATAGACATCACAGCAGTTCAAACTCAACAACTTTTCCTTTTATAGACAAATGGGTTTTGGAGCTTGTTGACTTCCATCGACCTGTGCAGGTCTTGTCTGCTGGACCTGGGATCTGAGGACCTGCAGGAACAGAGCAGACTGCAGTCTAATGGTGTAAACAAATTTCAGTTTTACTGTACTTTTATACACAGATACCCCAAAGAAAGTAATGATCCAAGGAAGGTTGTTTGAGTTCAGAAAAAAAACATGATCAGAAAAACATGTAAATAAATACCTGTAAACACACATTAAATATTAACTGAGCAAACCTTTCCCTAAACTTTCTCAGGATAGACCAATTTAAACACAATTGCCTGGCACGTACTATAAATTATATCCGGAAAGCATGGAAGCAAGGCAGAGGCCATATCTAGGTTCAGGGTATGCTAACCAGATTGGGTTCTATAGCTATGATCTGACCTCCAACAAGAATAAGCATGTCTTATAAATTGAATGCAAATACTTGTCACAGGAAGCATGAAATCACATCTGATAACAATCCAGGGAACCAGACACACCTGAGGAAAAAGCCCTCTGCCTTCTCTCCTGGAGCCTCCCTCCCAGTTCCCCAAGGCCTTGTCAGCACGGGTCATTCCTTTGACCATGTTTTGACAGTGTAGAGTCTAAGAAATCATATTTTTCTGAAGGTTTTATAGGTAAAAATACATTTTATATTTAAAACTGTGCTCCATTCTATTCTGTTTCTAACTAATTTTTGTATCTAACCATACAAATAAATATAAATGTATGATATTAGAAAAATAAATCCTATCACAACTCAATCCTGTTACAGAACCTAATTTTCTCATAAGCCTTTATATTGTGGTTATATGATGCCCACTATAATATATTATATATGGTATTTGTATTTAGATACACAAAAAAGGTTATATTATATACTATAATATACATAAATATATATTATATTTTGTGTCTTAATACAAATTTAATCTGTTTGGTAGTTCCTAACAGCTGTCTAATAAGCCACTGCACTGATGTATCTGAAGGCAGGCATATTTCAAACCCGCTTACACTGTCCCAGTATCTACTTAATAGGTTTCTTTCGAGCTTAGACAGGGGGCAGCTTTGGTATCTGTTGCTGGACACTAAGAACTCCCACACAAGTACATAAGCTGCTTTCTGGGGATATTTCAGCAAACTTCGCATGTTGACTGTGTCTGAAAAAGAACTGGAACCTGGAGAATGTTTCCTCTTGCCCCTTGAATCAGAGAAGCTTGCGGGTTCAGTGTAACCCATCTCAGCCTGTAAGGATCTATTCCCATCCACATGGTAGGTCATCTGTTTCTATTTCAGTGCATATTTGAGGATTTACATAGATTTTTTTTGAGGACAGAAATGAGTCATTGCCAAGGTTGAGGTTTGAGACTTGTAGAGGTCATTTAGCTTGCTCCGGGCTTCTTCCTGAGTAGGGCAAGCCAGTATTATCTGGGAGGAAAAATTAACTTATTCGTGCTTAGCCTCCACCTGGCTTCACTGGTCTATAGTCTTCCAGGAAGGGACCTAGGTTTGGGCACTTGGGAACGCTCATCCCACCCCCCACCCCCGACCCCCCACATAATGCCTATCCATACCCAGAACAATGAGCTTTAGCTCAGTCTTTGCCCATTTCAAATATTGCAAAGTTAGAATCTCTCTGGAGAGAGATACCTGTCTGCCTACTCACATTGTTTGACTATTGGGAAGTTCTACCTACTGGATTTTAAGTTTCTTTAGAGCTTCTACTAGCTCTAAGCTCTCATATGCACAGCTGTGATGGCCTGTTTCTCAGTTCAGTGCTGTGGATGGCCTGGGGAGCTCATTCTTTGTCCCTTGTATTGTAGGATGCTGAACAACATCCTGGCTTCTTCCTTTTACAAGCCAATCACATCTTTCCTCCCCCCAGTGAAGTTTGTTAGCAATGTCTGCAGACCTTAGCAAATATCCTCTGGGGGTGAGCAAAAAATCCCCCCTAGACCCTCATTTCTAAAACAACTCTGTATATGCTCATGTATACATATGCATGCATGCCTGTCTGTGTGTATACATGTACATGAGCCTGTGGAAGCCAGAGGTATCCCTGGGTGTCTTCCTTACTCACCAGTTAGACTCAGACTAGCTGGCCAGCCCCAGGATCCTCCTGTCTCCCCCTCCCAGTGCTGGGGCTGCTGTCTAACCTTTTAAATGAGCTCTAGGAATCTGACCTCTGGGCCTCATGCTTGTGCAATGAGTGCTGAGCCATCTTCCCCAGACCCCTAATATAACTTTTTTAATTTTTTGAGACAGAGTCTGACTATGCAGCCCTGTCTGGCCTAAAGCTCACTACATAGACCAAACTGGACTTGAACTTACAGAGAACTGCCTGCCTCAGTCTCCTGAATACTGGAGTTACAGACATGTGCTAATTATGTTTGCCCATCCCTAAAATAACTCTCAGTTGTCCCAACTGATAGAGAACCCACTCTGAAGCAGCATGTGATTGTCACAGAAGTCTAACCTGAAGGACACTTTTCTTTGTTAAGTAGACAGGTCCCATCTGACAACTTCAATCTTTGAGCTATAATTCTGATTTCTGACACTGTCCCACTGCAAGTTTCACTGATTTCAGGGTTCAGAGGTTGTTCCCCTGGAATGGTGCTGGATCTCCAGATTCACTTTCTGTACATAAGGTGACATACTTTCCATGTCATTCACCTTCTGCCAAGTAGCTTCTGGTTTGCTATCCCTCATAACCCGGGGCTCTGAATTGAACACCACATTCCAGGTGTGGCCTAGACATCTGGGGTACAGAGGAGCTATTTCCTGCATGCTGCAACTCTTAATGTACCCCAGGATCACATTAGTCAATTATTTGGTGACCACATCCCGCTGTTGACTCAGACCGAGCTTGTGGTCAATTAAGAACCACAGTCCCTGCTCACACAGCTCTCGCTTTCAGTCCATCCTGTGCTGTGGCCGATGTGAGTGTGTACATGCCTGCACGTGCATGTGCGATCTAGCCTAATTTTAGCCTAATACACCGATGTGGTTAAGTCTCATACCCTTGGTTTCAGAATGTCACTTTAGAAAACAACATATTTTGAAACCATATTCATCAACAACAAAACAACTTTTTCTGCCCAATTTTATACTGTTCTCAAGTTACTAGACTGGCAGTCACTACTAGGTGCTCATCACTGTTACTGTTGGAAGCACACACTGTCTGGAGCAGTCTGGATATAGGTATCTAGGGACAGCTTCTGAGACAGCTTGAATCAAGTAGCAGGGATTCTGCTGTCCCTCGGCCTCTAACTCTCCACTCCACAGACCCACAGCTTATCTACAGGATAGTGTAAGGCAAAAATAAACAGCCTTAAAGGGAGATTTTGGCACAAGAAACTTGATGGCATTAGGTTAAATTAACTATTCCCTACTCAAAGGCTAAATGAAGACTTTCTCAGTATGGAGTTCCCATGTAGTCAAAAAATGATGTGTTGGAATAGGGAGACAGCTCAGTGGATAAAGTACTGTGCAAGCAAGTACGAAGACTTGAGTTCAAATACCCAGAACCCATGTAAAGTGAGATACAGAAGTTTGTATCTGTAATCCTAGTACTGCTACAGGGAGGTGGAAGGAGACAGGAGACTCCCTGGAAGCTCATAGGCCAACCAACTCAACATCAAAAGATTCTATCGAAAACAAGGTGGAAGGCCAGGGCCAATACCTGGCGTTGTCTTCTGACTTCCACATGTGCACTGTGGCATGTGTGCACCCACACTCAGATGTGAATGTCCACACATACGTATGCACACACAGAATAAGGGAGTAAAGAAAAGGAAGATGGTGCTTACTAGGGTCCGGGGAATGACTGAATGGAGCTTCAGTTTGGGAAATGAGAATGTCCTGGAGATAGACAGTGATGACGTTTGTACAGTAGCATGCCTGTCTTCCTGCCACTGAAACAAACACTTAAAACCAGCCAGGATAGGAAATTTAATGTTTTGATTATTCTGCCTCAATAAAAAAGGAGGTTCATTATGCGGCAAGACAATTGAATTATGCAAGCTCTTCATCACACTCCGGAGACTAACCCCCTCAGGATCAATACATGAGGTCATTCTCATGTGACACACTCGGTGACCATGAAATTCCTTCTCAATTATTCACAAAGCCATCAGAGACTCGCCACTTAACTCTCTCTTTAGTTGCTCTAATTTTTTTTCTTCTGTTAGAACCTAACACTAACTTCTGTCCTGTGTCCCTGAGGCTAGCCTTGAACTCGTGTTCCTTTTACTTCAGCTAGGATTATAGGCGTGTGCTGCAGGACTTGCACCTTTTTTCCAGTCTCCCAGAGTCTCTTCCCATGCATATGGCAGCCACGAGGCTGGAAAGAGTAGCTCCTCAAGCATCTGCCTCACCAAAACAAGTTTTAAACTAGAGGAGAAGGCAAGGGGATGGCGGGCAACTGGGTCCAAGCCTGAGGAGGTATCAATGAATCCATTAAATGGCAAGAGGAACTGACTGGGTGGACACCATGTTGGGTTTGGGTTTTGGAATTTCCATCTAATAAAGCAGAGTTTCATCTCTCTCCCATCTCTTACTCTTTGTGGTACTGGGGATGGAACTGAGGTCCTCATGCCCTCTAGGTAAGGACTCTTCTACAAAAGCTCCATCTCTGGCCCTTGGCTCTTTAAGATGGAGTCTTGTCACAGGTCAGGCAGGCTTTGATCCTGTGATTCCACTACCTCATCTTCTAGCATGACAGTCATGCACCACTGTACCTGGAGTTCTCTTACTCTTAGATATGGTTTTGTAAAATTTCTTTCTTCAGATCAGAAGGCCATTTTCTTCATTGGGAGCAACTACAATCCAGGTTCTGCTTCCAATCATCTGTTGGCACAATCCTGTCATTTATCTTCTTGCTTCAAACGTGCCCCCAAATCAATTTTTCTTGTCCTTAACATTTTTGCAAACCTTAGCTCTTTTATAAAACAAAAACAAAAACAAAAACAAAAAACTACAGCCTCCCTGAAACTATTCTTAGCCAATGCTTACAACTCTGAAGCTTCACCTTGGACTTTTTAAAATCCTTCGTGTGTGTGTGTGTGTGTGTGTGTGTGTGTGTGTAAATGCATTTGAATAAAGGTTGATATCAGGTGCCTTCCTCAATGAACTCCACTTTATTCTTTGAGACAGGGTTTCTCTGAAGCTGGAGCTTATTGACTGGACCAGTGAGGTCCAGGAACTAACCCTCCTCATCTCCCATTTCCAGTGCTAGGACTGCAGACACCGGCATTATGCCCAGCTTTTTCACATAGGTGCTGGAGACCAGAACTCAGGTAGTCAGCCTTGGGAAGTAGGCATTTTGCTGACAAGCCATCTCCCTAGGCCCCTCCTTTCCATCTTTTGTATAATGAAAGTTTTGAGATCAAACCCCTTTATTTAGAACTCTTGCTCCCACCCCATTGTCCAGTGGGGACTCATGTAGGGAACCATGAAGCACCCCTTATAGAGTTTCACATATTTTGCTCTGTATTTTTGGTATGGGGTCACAGTCTGTGGAAATGTCAAAGCATTTCTGTCTATCAGTTAAGTCATGGTGGGCAGTAATTCAGCTGATCATTACAGATACCCACAAAGTAAGACAGGTGGATATTATTGTCCCTGCCTCACGGCTAAAACAGATGGGTCTCAGTGAGGCCACCTAAGGTTGTAACTAAAACTGAATTCCAGATCATTTGACTCCTAGTCACCAGCAACAATATTGATCCGGCATCTGCCACAGCTGAGCATTGTTCTAGACTGTAGATACATCAGTGAACAAAATAAATACAGCAGTCCCAGGGGACTGGCTTGCTAGCAAGGACAGGAAGCAAGCAAAGAGACAGAAAATATGCCAGATGGTGCTGAGAAGGGGAAGGACATGGCTTCATATTGGAATAGAAGGTGCCTTTCAGATCAGATGATATCTGAAGGACACGAAAGAAACTAGGGAGCCATGTAGGTAAAAGGAGGAAGTGTTTCAGACTTAAAAAAAGAGCTGGTGCAAAGGCTCTGTAGTGGGAGTGTGACTGGAGTCCTTGAAGGACAATGCAAAGTTAATATGGATGGAGAAAAGAGAATGAAGACAGAAACAAGAGGTAGGGCGAGAGGGCGCAAGAGGGCTCCATCAGACAGAACTTTGGCTTGTTATGAGATCTTTTGACTTTATGACAAGTTGTATAAACACCCACTGGATTTCTTAGACAGTTGGATGTGGTATTGTAATGAAATGAGATAAATTATAATGTTAAGGTTTGGGGCTTCGAATTGGATGTGCCATTATCTGACTGTAAAGGGAGGCCAGAAATCAGAGTCCAGTGTGGGGAAGTCATTAACTGAAATGAAGAAGATTAAGGAAGAGTTAGAGATCTAGAGGCAGAGGATACTGGGTGTGATGGTTTGCATATGCTTGGCCCTAGGAGTGGCAGTATTGGGAGGTGTGGCCCTGGAGTAGGTATGTCACTGTGGGAGTGGGCTTTAATATCCTAGTCCTAGCTGCCTGGAAGTGAGTCTTCTAGCAACCTTCAGATGAAGATGTAAAACCCTCAGCTCCTTCTGTACCATGCTTGTCTAGACACCACCCTGCTCCCACCTTGATGATAATGGATTGAACCTCTGAACCTGTAAACTAGCACCAATTAAATGGTGTCCTTATAAGAATTGTCTTGGTCATGGTTTCTGTTCACAGCAGTAAAACCCTAATTAAGACACTGGGCATTGATAGATTGTGATATGGCACTTCTAGAAGGTCAGTGGATGAGCAGGGAAGATACTGAGGGATGTGAGGTGAGTTTGGGGTTCAGAAGAGTGGAGTTGGGAACGTAGTTCCTGGTTTTAGTCTTGCATTGTTGGGCCCCATTTTGGCCCTGGTTTGGGCCTTGAGGACAAACCCAAGTCCGGCTCGAGTTTTGAGACCTGTCTCAGTCACTTCTGTATTGGGATGACTCAGCATTACCTGTTTGGCCCCGCCTCTGCCCCACAGCTGCTGATGTAGAGCTTTGCCATTGGCTCTGTCAGTCACTCCATACCCTCCGTCACACTTCCACGCCTCCTATGTCATCTTATCCACCAAAAATTCCCCTCCTATGTTCCAAACTTATATAAGCGAGAGGCTAATACCATAAAGTTGAGTTCCTGCTTTGACAGATTCCCAGTCTCCGTGTGTTTCTTTTGGGCCATCCACACTTGCCATCCCGCTCAGCCCCAGAGAGACCTGGGGGGGGGGGGGAGGACCTCTCTCCTCTTGCCTGAATCTGCTGGCAATGAGCTGGCATTGCATTGTTCTGGATAGTTTTATGTCAACTTGGCACCAGCTAGAGTTATCTGAAAAAAAAAAAATGTCAATTAAGAAATGCCTCTATACAAAAGAACACACATGGTATGCACTCACTGTAAGTGGATATTATCCCCAAAGCTTCAGATACCCAAGATACAATTCACAGACCACGTGAAGCTCAAGAAGAAGGAAGATCAAAGTATGGGTGCTTCGGTTCTTCTTAGAAAGGGGAACAAAATACTAACGGGAGTAAATATGGAGACAAAGTGTAGAATAGAGACTGGAGAAAAGGCCATCCAGAGATTGTTCCACATGGGGATTTATCTCATATACAGTCACCAAACCCTGACACTATTGTGGATGCCAAGAAATGCTTGCTGAAAGGAGCCTGATATAGCTGTCTCCTGAGAGGCCCTGCCAGAGCCTTACAAATACAGAGGCAGATGTTCGAAGCCAGCCATTGGACTGAGGGTGGGGTCTCCAATGGAGGAGTTAGAGAGAGAACTGAAGGAGCTGAAGGAGTTTGAAACCCCATAGAAAAAACAACCATATCACCAACCAGGCCACCCAGAGCCCCCAAGGACTAAGTCACCAACCAACGAGTACACATGGCTCCAGCTGCATATGTAGCAGAGGATGGCCTTGTCAGGCATCAATGGGAGGAGAGGTCCTTGGTCCTATGAAGGCTGCATAGATGCCTCAGTGTAGGGGAATTGAGAGCGGGGAGGTGGGAGTGGGTGGGTGGGTTGGAGAACACCCTCAAAAAAGCAGGGGGAGGGAGGATGGGATAGGGGTTTCTGGGAGGGGGGACCAGGAAAAGGAATAACATTTGAAATGTAAATAAAGAAAATATACAATAAAAAAAGTTTAGGTAAGATTAAAAAAAAAAGAAAAAAAGAAAAAGAAATGCTAGCTATAGGCAAGCTTGTAGGAAACTTTCTTAATTATTGATTGATAGGGGAGCCCAGCTCATTGTGGGTGATGTCATTCCTGGGCTCTATAATCAAAAAGGCTGAGCAAGCCATAAAGAGCAGTCCAATAAGAAGTACTCCTCCATGGCCTCTGTATCAGCTCCTGCCTCTAGGTCCCTGCCTTGTTTGAATTCCTGTCCTAGCTTCCTTCAGTAATGAATTACAGTGTGAAAGTGTAAGCCAAATAAATTCTTTCCTTCCCAACTTGATTTTTAGTCATTGTGTTTCATCATAACAATAAATACTGTAACTAAGGCACGCACATCCTGCTAACTCCTTAGCTTTGATAGTTGGACATTTCAGACACCCAGATGTAATAGGTTCACATCTGTCTTTCTCACTTCAGCAAGCTGAGTCACCATCATCTTCCCTTGTCTATCAGCTCCCAAGGCAATTTATGAGCAACATTCATAACACTATCCTGCTATAAAAGGAATTCCAAATCCTGTATTTTCCCTGCTATTGCTGTACCAGGCTGGGTCCTTGTCAATTCTTACCTGCTATGTGCAAATCCTCCTCGTTTTCATATCCATTCCCAATCTGTAGTCTGTCCTTCACCCAGCAAGCTGGGCTAATGGTTTCCTGTATGTCTTGTGTGTGTGTGTGTGTGTGTGTGTGTGTGTGTGTGTGTGTGTGTGTGTTCTTGTATGCATGGGTATGTGTAGCTTCGGGTGTCTTTCATGATTACTCTTCACCTTATTATTTTAGACAGGTTCTCCCATTGAACCTGGAGCTCATGATTCAGCTGTATTGGCTAGCAAGGCCCAAGAATCCTCCTGTCTCCACCCCCCCCAGCTCCAGATTACAGGTGTACACTCCACACCAGGCTTTTTCACTTGCTTTCTGGGAGGTGGGACTTGGATCCTCAGACTTAGACAGCAGGCATCTCACTGACTGAGCCATCACCTCAGTCTCATTGGTTACAATGATCTTAAATACCCACCAAGTCACATAACACTTTAAAAATAGGATGCCTGGACCACAGCTTCAGGCTTCAAAGTTCTGTATGTCAAAGTCTGTCTACCTGTGAAGAGTGATGCAGTCCCATACTCTGTCACGCTGTTGCTGAATATCTGAATACCAAGGGGGATGCACGCTGACTTATAATCTTCCCTTCTTAAAATGATGGACCTTCCCTCACAGACAGCCCCAAGCCTAGTAGGTGCTTTATAAACCATCAAGGACATATCTTGTCTTACGTTCCTTACGTTGGAAGATAACTCTTCTTGCCAGATGGGTGACACATACCTTCAACTGCAGAATTGAGGCAGGTGAAGCAGGCATTTGTGGCCAGACCAGGGCAATGTAGGCAGTTCAAAGCAAGCCTGAGATCTATAAGACCCCCTGTTTAAAGCAAACAAACAAACACCCCCCCCATTTTCTTGCTTTATGCTTGCTGCTTAATTTCTTTGTCTCAAAATGTAAAAGTGGGGTTGGGAGATGGCTCAGTGAGTAAAGCACTTCCCCCACAAACTTGGAGACCAGAGTTTGGACTCCCAGAACCCATATTAAAACACTGTGTGGGTGGGGGAGCCTACTTTTTAAAGATTTATTTATTTTATGTCTGTGAGTACACTGTAGCTGTTTTAGACACACCAGAAGAGGGAATCAGATCCTATTACAGATGGTTGTGAGCCACCATGTGGTTCCTGCGAATTGAACTCAGGACCTCTGGAAAAGCAGTCAGTGCTCTTAACCACTGAGCCATCTCTCCAGCTCCCATGGGGCAGCCCACTTTTAATCCAAGCACTTAGAGGCAGAGACAGGGACCTTCAGAATCAGCCAACTAGCCAGACTAGCAGAACTGGGCTCAACTGAGCAACCCTGCCTCAGTGACTAAGGTGGGCAGAGATCAAGGAAGACACTGGACATCAACATCTGGCCTCTACATACACATGAATATGTATACACATACACAAGTAAACACACATATATGTATATATGCACATCATACACATATACACAGAAACATAGAGGATACCTTTAGATTATATCTAGCAACATGCTCATTTAATTGATTAATTTTGTTTTTTGTTGTTGTTTTGAGATAATAGTGAAAATTTTTTCATTTAAGAATAGAAAATTTTGGCTGATGTGCTGGTTAGCTTTTGTCAATTTGACACAAAATAAAGTCACCAAGAAAAAGAGAACCTCAGTTGAAAATATGCTTGGCCTAGGGGCAAGCCTGTGGGTATTTTCTTCATCAATGATTGATGAGGGGCACAGCTCACTGGTGTGGGGGAGAAGGCAGCTCACTGTGGGCTGTGCCACCCCTGGGCAGGTGGCCCTGAATGATTGTCTAAGAAGTAGGCTGAGCAAGCCATGGGGAGTAAGCCAGTAAGCAGTCCCCCTCCATGGTTACTTCTCCAGGTTCCTGCCTTGGTTTCCCTCAATGATGAACTGTTACTTAGAAATGTAAAATGAAATAAACCCTTTCCTTTTCAGGTTGGTTGTGGTCCTGGTGTTTACCGTAGCAATGGAAAAAAACAATCTAATAAAGCTGTGGGCATTACTTGGGAGACAAGTGTGTAGTTAAAATGTGCACAGCCCTGGCTTTGATTGCCAGCAACCGCACACATACACACTCACACACATGTATGAACACATACTAACATACACATGAATATACTTACACAAAGTCATTTACATATACATGTATACACAGACACCAAAATTAGTAAAGCCTTGTTTGATAAATGTTTTATAATCTTGTGTCCACTGATTGCCATCCCCCTACCCTTTTCAAATTCAGCTTCCACTGCTGATGGTTTTCTACACTGAGGAGAAAACTGGAATCCATGTGAATCAAACAGGACTGTGACCAGTACAAACAGATAGATAACTGTAGCAGCTTTTCATAGCCATCACTGGACCTCTGAGAGTGTCCACCAAGACAAACCCTGTGGAATTTTAACAAAAGCATGTAATGTCCATTCAAGGACACACACAGCCCTGTCCTCAAGGAAAGAGGACCCAAAAGAGCATAGTCTAGAAAGAACAAATAAGATTAGAAGCAATAATCTGGTCTCTGTGTTATGTCAAGTTCTTCATAGAATAGATCACAGTTTGTTTTTATTTCCACAGTCTAAAAGAAAAGATAGTGCCTGTAGCCAAAAAAATGTCACTGCTAATTCAATTTTCCCTTTCTGGTGTGTGCCACTCAATACCTCTGGATTTTGTAGCCATCCACTGGCTGCTGTGTTTCTTAATCCTGTTAGGTCTGAACTAGATGGCCAGTTACTTCTGTCTTAGAAAAACATAAATGAGAACAAGAGGGCCACCCTCTCGCCCCCAGGGATTTGTGTTAGCGACTGTGGCGTTCGTTATTGGACTCCTAGAATCCTAGGGGATATATCCATTCATTGGTTGAAGTCTTTCCCACCATGTCTGCCTTTTTCCATTCCCATCTGCTTTCAGAATCCCACAAGGAACATGGGGTGGGAGCAGGAATAGAATACCTCACACCAAGCTTGTTTTTTCCTTGTTTATGTATGTGAGTGTTTATGCATGTGTGGTGTCTGCCTTTGTTTGTGTAGATGTGTGAATGTTTTCACACAGGCAACATGTGTGCACATACATATGAAGGCCACAGGTTGGTTCTGGTTATCTTCTTTGATGGTTCTCCACCTAATTTTTTGAGATAGGGTCTCTCATTGAGCCTGGAGCTCACTGGCTAGCTAGCTGGACAAAGAACCCGGGGATTCATCTGTCTCAGATACTTCCCCCCAGTGATGGGGTTATAGACATGCACTACCATGCTCAGCTTTTCTGTGGGTTGGGAATCCAAAGTCAAGACTCCATGCTTGTGCAACAAGCACTTTACTGAGTTATTGTTCCAGCCCCACTGTAAGGTTTTACACTTTGCACTAACCTAGGCTGACCCTGAACTCTGGATCTTCCTCCTTCTGCCTCCGAATGCTGAGATTACATCCAATCTTTCCTCAAGCACAAAAGTAAATGCCTTGGGCCAGATCAGAGTTAATTCAACAATGCCCAGGGTTCAGGCACAAGTCGTTGTTAAAACAGTATGGAGCTCTTTAAGGTTGGTGAAAAATCATTAAACATATAAAGCTTCCAGAATTTGTAATCCAAATCTATAAACAGATTTCCATGCGCTGATGTAGAGAAGGGCTCAATTATCATTCACTGCGGTTCTGTTATTGTCAGAGCAGCCGAGCTGAGGCCAATCGGCAGCCAGATTCCCGCTTCTCCACCGCGCCCCAGCTGAAGCTCAGAGTGAAGGGGACAGGAGACACACGTTGAATAATTCAGGCCCTAAATCGCCCCCTGAGCTCCCTCTCAATTGTGTCTCATTCTCTGTAGATGCAGACAGTTCTGTGCACATCTATGGGTTTGAATCACAAAATTACCTCTATTGATTTCACTGGGGTGTGTGATATAAATTTACATTCTATCTTCCTGGCCCCACACTTAAATGCCAATAAGTGTCCCTTCCGAACAGCCAGGCACACACCTGACCTTCAGCTTGCTATGTGGTAAAGGAACCTCTGCTGGGTTGGGCATGCTCTGCAGGGACTTTTATGGCCAGAATTTTAATATTTAAAATGTTATTTGGTGAATGACTTACAACCTACATCGCAAATGAGAAAACAACCACCTATGTGTCCAGAACCAAAATTGTGTAAGTGTTCATATTTCCCCAAGTGTACGTTTGACTTCCCTGTAAATGGAACTGTAGAAGCAAATTGAGAGACCCTCCCAGGCTCATCTGATAGCCTGACACCTCAGACCATCTCTCTCCAAACACATCCCTTGATTTATGTGGACTTTTTCTCTCGGGATTGTTCCAATATTTTTATCACACACACACACACACACCCCACACGGGGGTGGGGAGAGTCATGGTTTGAATATGCTTGGCCCAGGGAGTGGCACTATTGGGAGGTGTGGCCTTGTTGGAGTAGGTATGTCACTGTGGGCATGGGCTTGAGACCCTCACCCAGGCTGTCTGGAAGTCTCTTCCACTAGCCACCTTCAGATGAAGATGGAGAACTCTCAGCTCCTCCTGCACCATGCGTGCCTAGATGCTACACTGCTCTCCCCTTGATGATAATGGACTGAACCTCTGAACCTGTAAGACACCCCAATTAAATGTTGTCCTTTATAAGACTTGCCTTGGTCATGGTGTCTGTTCATAGCAGTAAAACCCTAACTAAGACAGGGGGGAGATATGTGCATATATAATATATAATATATATAATATACATATATATATACACACACACACATATATATATATATATACATCTATATCTATTTATATCTGCAACCACTTTGAAATGTATGGGAAGGCTTACTGGATTCTGTTGCATGAAGAGCTGACATCAAACTATCAAAAAGCAGCATTGCTATGAACAGCCATAGAGAAGAATAGAATTATGTCATCGGCATGAAAGTGGATGGAATGACACTTAGCAGTTATTCACTAAATAAGCCAGACTCAGAAGGACAAAGACAACCAGATTTTCCCTCATCTGTGGAATCTAGACATGGACTGCTGAGCAGCCAGTCTGCAGCAGTGTATACCAACTCAATCCATTGCTGGAGGCTGTTACCTCTTGTCCCTCTGTCACTGGTGAACATCCACATTTTTGTCATCCGGATAGGTACAAAAGAAATCTATCCCTGTTTCAATTTTTATTTCCCACTTCCACTAGAAATGATCCTGTTCACCTTCCCATAGAGTTGGGACCTATAGGTGTAACTAGAATGTTTTTTTTTCTTTATGTCTGTTTAATAATTTCTAACAAATGCCTTTACATTAGATCTTTTGTGTTTGTTTGGATTGTTCCATAGCCTGGGGAAATTTTAATAACTCTTCCAGGTGTGCATAACAGGAATATATTCTAATTTTATCATTATATCCTTAACATGTGATTAGACTAAGCTTATTAATTGTGGCATTCAGAACTTCAATATCCGCATGTACTTTTCATTTTCTTGATCTATCTGTTTCTAAGAAATGTTTATTAAAATATCCCTCTGTGGCTGCAAATCTGTCATGTTTCTTTCATCTCTATCGCTTTGGATTTATATGTTTTATGGCTGTGCTGTTTGTTGAAAATAACTTGGGAGGCAGTTTTCTCTTGGAGAAGCTCGTACTCATGCACTTGGATGTGTCTTAATTCCCTTAGCAGGGACTCTTTCTTTCTCATAACCTCATGCTTAAAATCTAAATTTAAAAATGCATAAATATCTTGTGAAGTTTCTCTTAAGTATATATGTCATGACCAATTTTAGTTCTTTATTATACTAAGTTGTCTTAAATAGTATTCCATCGCTGGAGACGTTGGTCTGTTGGCCTTTGTTTAGTTAGTTTGTCAGGAATAGCTTTTCCATCTTATTACTTCCAAAATTAACTTTTCAGTATAGGTCTAGTACTTAGCACATAGGACTATTCAGGGTTTTAATGCAACTCAAACCATGCATTTACTTCAACACGAAGAATGCACATGCACTAGCTAATGGCCATGACCCACTAACGTTTATTGTGATTTCTAGGACAGACGGATGTTTCTCATCTCATTGCATGTGTTTTATTCCCCTTTCTATATTGCATATAGTTTACAGTCCCTTCACATATTCAGTCAATTAGATCCCTCACCCCTCCCCACACTTGCACAATATCCCACTTTCTGAAGTCAAGCTCTGTCTGGTCTTCTGGTAGTTGCCCTGACATTTTTATTGTGGACACTTCACTGCTATAGTTAGCCTATTTCTGCTATCCTGCAGAGCAACATGGGAGTCTAGAAATCATTGGCTCCCATTTCTTCCTTCCCACGTGATCTGTTTTTGCCTGCTTATTTTACTTCTGCCTTGTTGATATTCCACCTCATCTCAATGATGTAAGAGAAGCTACAGCTGTCCGCACACTGCTCTGTGAAGGCTCATTCCACTGACGGAGCTGCATCGCTGAGACTATTGGTATCTCTCTCCTCTCTCTAGAGATGCCTTTTTATCATCTCTAGTTTTGATATTTAAATTGTATAAAGTGTTCTAGGTCAACAACACTCTATTTTTAAGGCATTGAAGACATTGCTGAGTTTTTCGGTGGCTATCAGTATGTTGTTCCTTCAAGGTAACTTCTTTATCTTTTATCTCCGGTGAGTTTCTACAGTTTGTCTTGTCTTTGATATTTTTCAGCTTCACTTTACTGTACCCAGATGTTCTGTGGTTTTATCCCCTTCACATCCTGGTGTGTCTCCCAAGTTCTATATGTCCTGCTTGTTGGATGCTGACTGCTTTTCATTCTCTCTCAAATCTTTCCTTCTAAAGATTTTGCTCATATTCTGATCTACATATTTCTTCTCTGATTTTTCTACCTCTTCTTTTCTGTGGCATTCATCCTCATTAGTATCTTCTGCCTTATCTCATATCTTAAAATTCTATATAAGTTTGTTGAAACTAATATCTAACATGTTTATTATTGGGGGTTGATTTTCTGCAATATATGTGTTTTATCAATAACCATTTCATTTGTTTTATATTTTTCTCAAATCTGCTTTTTGATATTTTCATACTATTCTGGTTTTGGTGTCAGTTTATTCTTTCTTTTATTTCTTTACATTGTTTAGGAGACTTACAGACTCAGGCTGTTCCCAGTCCTAAAGTTCCTGAGGTCACTAATTTTGCTGCCTGTGGAATCTGCTGAATCTTCCTCATAGTTGACCATTTCTTCTTATAGCTTGATATTTTGAAAGATTCCTAAATTCTCACAGGTATTATATAATGTCATGGATGCTTCATGGAGCCCAGGGATATACTAGCTACTAGAGAAAGGTTTTACCTGAGTATCAATAAGGAAACATCAGGGTTACTGGTATAGAACAAGTTCATAATGTTAACCTGAGAATTTGAACAGCTTGTAATTAAGGAGGATTTATCAAACTTCATTTGTAAAGTGACCCCACAGTGTAGGCTTGCAATTTTGCCATTTTATGGATTTTTTGCAAATCTCCAACCTAGGTTCCAACCTAGTGATATATTCAACAGCTTTTCAGGTCTGGACTGATAGACACAACTCTTGTGGTCTTCCTCTTGCACATGAAGGATATAACTTTAACTTACCCATATTTCAGTTTTCAACAGTCTCCATCATTCTTGCAGGAACAGCAGATAGAACAACCCAAATGGATGTAGATTTGCCTTTGAGGACCAGTGGTGCTTACTCAGCACAATGACTGTTTCCACTCACCATGAACCACAAGCTTTTCTGATAGGCTCTTTGTCATCCAGCACCTCACAAACCCACCATCTAACTCAGGTATCCAACAAGAAGCCCTTTGCTGCTTCATTTTCCTTCAGCTCAACCTGATGAAAGGCTCTTTTCTTACAAGCTTCCCATGCCTTGGACCTGTAGAAAATTTAATTTTGGTCTTCCCAAAGGCCATGCCACATTTTTCTTTTGTGTCCAGAGTCGTCGTCTTTTTGCCCTTGCTCTTTCTGTCTCTCCTTGCATTTCCCCCAACCCCACTTCCTTTCTGTGTTTCTCTTTATTTCTTCTCTGTTTCACTTACTGTCCCCCCCTCCTCTCATATGCTGACATTCTCAGCTCTCCTCCTTGTCTAGAACACCTGATTCTAGTGTCAGTAGTCTTATTTCTTCAGCTAATCTCTGCCTGTGTTTAATGTCTCTTTTCCCTAAAGGCTAAAAATTAGAAATAGAAAGCTTCAGAGGAAACCCTCATTTCAGATTCTACACTGCTACACTGCTACAGACACCCCCACAAGGAAGGTGCTCAGTGTGCTTCCTGTGTGAGTCCAAGCAAGAAAAGATGGACTAGAAAGGAAGGGGGAAGCCACTGTAAGGAGATGAGCATTGTTGGGTCTCTGTGCCTTCCTGAGAGGCATCGAAGGGGCTTTAGCTGTCAAGTGTGACACTCCTGATTCCATAACCTGGTCATGCACTGCCTGTATCAGTGTGATTTGGGATGGTTCCACCACCTTCCCAGCATTGGCTTCCTTGTTTTAATGTTTTAACTGAGGAATAACCAGATCATGTGCCCCAGAGGCAGTAAACAGAACAGTGCACATGATCTATTGCTACATAGTCCTTAACAAAGGATGATTCAATTTCCATGTATTCTACCACCTTTACCATGATGCAAAAGAAATACTTATTCCATAGAACTGTACTTCAAACCTTAGATTTGACCTTTTCCTTTGCTAGCTATAAGTAGCATGAACTCCAGTCCCAGACAGCTGCACAATCAAGGAAATAACCAATGATCTACAGTGACCTATGTCACTGATCGGGCATGTGTAGTGGATTATAAAAAGTAGATGCATGCTCAACTGAAAAGACTTTCAACTTATGATGGATTTATCAAGACATAACCCACTGTGATCCAAAGAGCATCTGTAGGCTGTGACCTAGCAGTCAGTAACTTAATTGCCCAATAGCAATGGCAGGTTTTATGAACACATGGGTAATGTTGGGGATTCACATTTTTACTTCAGGCTGCATGACCTTGAGTGAGTTATTTTTCTCTCCTGATCCCCTAGCTCCCTCATCTGTCATAAATTGCATGGGGTATCATTTTCAACGACATCACTTCCAATCCCATAAAATAGACTGTGGATCCCTTGCCCAAAATGCTTAGAATAGGATTTTTAAAATTTGGAATCAGCATGTGCATATTAAGGGATTTAGGAAATTGAATGCAATTCTAAGCCTGAACTTCATCTATTTCTTAAAATCTTAGATGTAGAGTCCAAAGATAATTTTATAGAATATTTTGAGTATACATATGTTTTGACTATAGCACCTCGCATAAAGTCAGGGTGACGAATTTTGGGTTTAGGATGTATCTGTTTGACTGTCTAGTATGAATGCATGTATGTATGTATGTATGTATGAATGCATGTATGTATGTATGTAAGTATGTATGTATGTATGTATGTATGCATGCATGCATGCATGCATCTATCTATCTATCCATCTATTTTCAGCAAGGGTGATGCTTTTGGTTTCCTCTGGGTCCCTTTTAGAGCACCCAGCTTCTAATGGCTGACAAGCTCATACTTGCATTTTTTTTCTTTCAGAATGACTTCATCTTTTACTTTATCACCCAGGATTTAAGTGGCTGATTTCTCCCCATTGTATTGAATTAATAGCCAGTCAAGATCTTTTTTTTTTTTTTTTTTTTTTTTTTTTTTTTTTTTTTTTTTTTTTACCTTACTTTCCTCAGACATAAAGCAATGCCAACATTCTAGGTACTTTGGAATGTTTGCAAGTGAACAAGCAGGTGAATACATGGGAAAGAATAATCTGGAGTGATCCAATTCTGAAATTCGTGGCTCACACCTACCAAGTTCCTGCTTACTTCAGGTTTTCCATTTTAGTTCCATTTAATGAACTCGTACTTTTTTTTTTCTCTGTGTGTGAGCATGCCTGTGCAGGTGCCTAGGTGTGCCTGGGTGTGCCTGGGTGTGCCTGGGTGTGCCTGTGCAGGTGCCTGGGTGTGCCTGGGTGTGCCTGGGTGTGCCTGGGTGTGCAGAGGCCAGAGGTTACTGTCTTCCTTTCTGGTTCTCCACATTGTTTTTTGAGACAGGCTCTTTCATTGAACCTTGAGCTCACTGGTTAGGCTAGACTCACTAACCAGCAGCTTCAAGGATCCTGGTTCTGCCGCATAATGCTGGATTACAGCTACACCATCATAACTATTTGTTTGTTTGTTTGTTTGTTTGTGTGAGTGCTGGGGATTTGAACTCGGATCATTGTGCTTGTGCAGTAAGCCACCTTCTCGTCCCCTCTATATTCTCCATATGAGGAAAACGCTGTCAGTTTACAGCCAATAAGCAATTGGCCTCGCATGGGGCTGGTGAAGGCAATGATCAGATTCCAGGGCCCTGGAAATCACCAGGGAGAAATGCAACTAAAGGCAGCAGAAGAGACAGTTAAAGGAAAACAAGGTCATCCATACTTAAAGGGTGTTTTCTGCTCACCAGAAAGAGACTGTGTACCTAGGAATTTCTGTACACATTCAGGGAAATTTTGGACATGGAAGTAGGCTACAGGTTGGACATTTGGTTGGAGTCCAAAAGTCCCAGGTCCAGACTGTACCAAAGAGCTATGAAGCAGGCAGGCGCTTCTCCTTGTTTCTTCTACAGGATAATTCCTGTGGGGGCTGGTGACTGGATCACAGTCAAGCATGTAACACATACTGAGCCAATCAAGAAAGAAAGAAAGAAAGAAAGAAAGAAAGAAAGAAAGAAAGAAAGAAAGAAAGAAAGAAAGAAAGAAAGAGAGAAAGAAAGAGAAAGAGAAAGAGAAAGAGAAAGAGAAAGAGAGAAAGAAAGAGAGAAAGAAGGAAAGAAAGAAAGAAAGAAAGAAAGAAAGAAAGAAAGAAAGAAAGAAAGAAAGAAAGAAAGAAAGAAAGAAAGCAAGCTAACTGATAGAACTGGGTCTTAGAAGTTGGAAGCTTAGTTGGACTAGAATAGAACTTTGAAGAAAAGGTTGGGAAAGTTCTATTGTACAAGTTCCAGGGGCATCCTTGCATCCCATAATTCCTTGAATTGACTACTCACCTTTCTCTGAGATTCCAAGAACCTCTGTGCCCTTTGATATTGCATGTAGTTTTAAAATGCCTTTGCCTGGGGTAGGCTGCACTACTAGCCCCTCCCAGCTTCCCTTTTGTTTACCTGCCTTTGCTCCAGGAAGTGACTGCATTATCAGCTCCCAACCAAGACCCTTGAATTCATGGATAAAAGACACACATACACACAGTTAATTCCTTTACAATTTGCCTTCTTGGCATAATTGCTAGGCGTTAGTATCTAATGTCTGGAAAAGTGTGCCCTTACCAATTTATTATCTCCGTCTCTCCACTTGCTCTAAACTTAGTGGCTAGTCCCACCTAGCCCCTGCCAAACATCCTTGGCCACCCACCTGTAGCGGAGGCCATAGTCCCTAGTTCCCCTCCCCGTCCCCAGACCTTACATGGTTGCTGCAACCTTATTCCTCCAAAGCATGGCAGACAGGCCTCTCTACTTCCTTGCATTTGCCTTTTCCTCCTGAGACCTGGAAGTCCCACCTGTACCTTCTGACCAGCAATTAGCCCCCGACTTTCTTTACTGACAAATCAAGAACCAGTTGGGGAACAGGACCTTAGTATCAGCCCCTCTCCATACACTTGGATCTTCGCAAGACATTTTCTTTTTATCCACATAAACTAGCAAGACTGGATATTGTTGCCTGGAATTAAAAAGCCCTTACATACAACTCTGCCAGGGGAAGACTGGGGAGGCTGAGTAGCTTCCTTTTACCTGTTTTTAGCCTTCCTTTGGCCTATTTCTCCCTGATCTTTAAGAGGGAAATATACTGATATTTGCAGGCAACAGAGACACACAAATCATCTCAACTCAAGGCAGAAAGTGCTCTAACAGCAGTGCTATGGCAGTGTCCTGGGAACAAAAAAATAAAACAGAGAGAGGAAAAGAGAGAAACAGAAACATTCAGACCCTGCCTGAGTTGGGAGAGGGGAGGGTCTCAAGCAGAGCTGAACCCCTGTGTGGTGGCGGTGGTGAAACAGGAGTGGGAGTCCTGCTGTATTACCAGGAGCGTCTGGAGAGTATTAACAGCATTTAGGTTGCTTAAAAGAATACAGAGATGAAAGACAAGGCACAGTTTGCTGCTGTATTTAAGAGCTGCTTTTGCCAAGATAGTCTGGGTTCTGCTGTGGTAACGGATTCCACCTCCAACCTCAGGAGGTTAACCTGGAAGGGTTACTGCCTCCCAGTCACGTATAGGGGGAAATCCAATGGAGACTCGCCTTCATGAAATCCCTTAGGGATATAGATGATGAAGATGGTAGAGGTTCTGACACTGCATTGTTAAGCCATCTGAGCTGTGGGAGCTTCTTATCCCTCACAGCATAGGTAAGGGAGAGAGACATTGTTGGCTTGTTATTAAACGCTTTGTGCCAGAAGGTATACAACTCACTTCTACTCCATCCTGTTGTTCATGACTAGCCACATAGCCCCACCTAACCTTCTAGGCAGGAGAGCAGATGAGGGTAAACATGAAAAGTCCCAGGAGAAGGGAATTCTTCATAACTTACTCATGTGGGACTTCTCCTTGGCATGCTTCCCCTCTTGCCTTGTGAAGCACTGCAACTCTCATCTCCTCTAGCATGTATCCGTGACTAACTTGGGATCTGTGCATGCTGGAACTATCTGCAATCAGTTTACTGCCACCACAGGAAGGCCACATGCCACTCAGAGTCAGGTGTGGAGGTGCTAGAGGTTGTAGGAAGGGCTTTCATATACTTAGATGAAAGTTGGCTGTTGTAGGGTCAATACTTCAAACCAGGAGGTAGGATGAAGTACACAGGTCTGGGCATTCTTAAACTGTCTCATATTAGTGATGTCTCCGGTCACTTGCTCTCCTACTCATGACTCCATGGTGGGTCTCTATTGCATTCAACAGAAAAGACAAAATCTTCACAGAAACCTACAAGGCCTTGCACTGTGTATTCTTCCTGACTTGTCACATGCCCACTTTGGTCTCCTCTTCTGACTCCTCCTCTACCCTTTCAGCCTCCCCACTCCTCTGCCCTCCTCTCCTGAAGAGACTGCTTCCTTGCTGTTCTCCCACAGCCCTGGGCCCCCTGATCTCAAGGCCTTTATTCTTGCTGCTGATTCTTGCCCTGAAGGACTTCATCCCCACATATCACAACCTTAATTTCTACATTTCTTTCAAGTAGATGCAAAAAAATCACACTCTCAGTGATACATGTCTTGACCAACCTATTTAATACTGTGAGTTTGTTCCACCCATGCACCAACTCTGGTAATTACTGGTTCCACTTTACTGTATAACAAATTTATCCCCTCCTGATGAACTATCTGGGCTCTTTACTATTTCTGCTTGTGACCCTTTTTATCTGAGGAATTTTCATGAAACCCCAGAAATATAAAATAGGTATACAGATCAAATATTTCATGATAATAAATCATAAAAAGATTTATTTTAAGACAATTCTTTGATATACACATAAGTTTGCCATTTATTTAAAAGTTGCATACTAATAAAACTTGTTTACTTTTCCATAAAGAATTAAATCTTGGCTGAAAGTTTGATGCTGCGGGGTGTAAAGCATATTTAACATTTTGCAGAGTTGACTGATATTTTGATTTTCTAATCCTCAGTGTTGAAAATTCTGCTTTGCAGGATTGGAGAGATGGCTTAGCAGCAGAGAGCACTGGCTGTTCTTCCAGAGATTCTGAGCTCAATTCCTAGCACCCACATGGCAGCCAGCTCACAATGTGATGCCCTCTTCTGGTCTGCAGGCATACATACAGATAAAGCACCTGTATAAATAAAAAATAAATCTTAAAAGCAAACAAAAAAGAAACCTTAGCCATGCAGTGGTGACACAGGCCTTTAATCCTGCACTCAGGAGGCAAAGGCATATCTCCAAGTTTAAGGCCAACCTGGTCTCCTGAGTGAGTTCTAGGACAGCCAGGGCTACACAGAATACCCTTGTCTCAAAAAAAAAATAAAAAGAAAGAAAGAAAAGAAAAGAAAAGAAAGAAAAAGAAAGGAAGAACGAGAGAGGGGGGGAAGAAGAAGGAGGAGGAGGAGGAGGAGGAGGAGGAGGAAAGAAAGAATGTGAGAAAGAAAGAAAGGAAAAAAGAAAGAAAAAAGAAAAGAAAAAAAGATAGATAGCACAAAATGGCAGAAGTAAATTTGAAGCTACTTCAGGTATTTTTCCCCTAGAGATTATGTCCTAATTTTAAGCCAACATTCATTGAACAACGTTTTTAGCAAGACTCATCACCAATTGAAACAGTGATTCTAAAAATCAAACATTCTAACACAATAAAACCCAGTTATACTAATGTTCTCCTTAAATGTTAAAGATGACAATAAGAAATTATTAAATGCCTTTGTTTTCCTCAACTGAACAACTATGTGTCTGTGAGAGCAGAGAACATTTAATGTGCAAGAGAATCACTGCAACTCACCATGCCCACTTGCCTCACAGCTTAGCCAAGGTGTGTTTGTGAGTGGCATGACGGCATGTGCAGTGCAGAGAGAATGTTGTGTGTTCAGAACCACACTTCAGTGAACTCACATGGTACTACATGGGTGAGCATCACAAAAACACCCAGGATTTGTTGCGTGTTTGATTTTGTCTTAATTTTTAGTTGTCGCACATTCAGAAAACATTGATTATTGACAGCCTTCTTACAACTACCCCATGAGGTCATGACCTATTGTTTAAGAGCTAGGATTATCCACTTTTATTTACTGTGTTTATTGTTTATCCCTTGTTACTTAGGTTGTGAGTTCCTTGAGGCCATCACTTCCCAGGAGCTGTTTCAACATGTTCATCTGATTTACCCTGAGCATCTAGAATGGTGCTTGCCACATATGTGCTCCATAAATCTTAGCAGAATAAGTTAATGAAATATGGTTGTGCTCTCAGTGATTCCATCTGGCAAAATTACTTTATCCCTGTATGATCTTATTACATAAAATACTAGTTCATTGGGTAAAGATCAATCATCCCAGAAGGAAACTGATCAATGGATCTGAAATATAACCTTATTAGAGAACATCTAGTAAAAGTTATGTATCACTCATAAACAAGAACAAACAAAAGCAATAACATTTCCAGCTATCAAACTGGAGAACACTATCTTGGGTTGACAAATGTGTGGGAACATTGGCATTCCCATACACTACATTTCCAAGAGGATAAATGACATTTTAGCATCCACCGAAAAACCATAACATTATTTGTACATTTTGCCCCCCTAATAATCATAAACATGCATAAATATTTATCTAGTAGAACCCTGCATCTATAGAGTGGTTATATTAGCAAAAACTCTGGAAACAAAATAAATGTCAAAAAGCAATCACTTTAACTATGATACCTTTGAAAAAATAAAGAAACTAGAGAAGAAAAAAATAATTGCCCCCAATCCATCACACTTAGCAACTGACGCTGGAGTATGCGCTCAGTTCTCATTATCACTGACATCCATAAGAGACCTGTAAGAGCGGGAGCAGGATCTTTCCACCAAGGAAGCCGTGAGTATGGTGAGAGACATTTGATAAATGTAATAAAAAAGGATGAGCTAAGGGTAGCCAGCCTACCCACAAAGAAAAGTCTATTATGGGTAGAATTTGGACTACTGAGAATCAATATCACCATCTAGAAACTCTAAACCATGAGTGCAAGTACCAGGGGTAGAGGTAACATCACTCCAAGAAGAAAGATAGTCACAAGGTGGACTCTCCAAAGTCAGAAGGCACTAGCTACCCATTGCTCACAATATTAGCTCAAATAGCTCTTATCTACTGACCAGAGTTGCTACCAAGCACACATCTGAATATGACTTTGCTGGCTCTCTGATTCCAGGTCTTCCAAGTCCAGGTCCCAATCAGCTCTGAACTCTCACCTGAAGGCTTAACTGGTGAAGAATCAGACTTGAAGTTCATATGATGGTTGGAGGATTCAGGTCTTGGGGTGGGGGGTAGGGGTGAGGGGATATGAGCTGAGAGTCACAGTGTCTTGCTTGCCAAGAATAACAACCAACTCCCAGCTTTTGTTGGCCTCCTCAATACAGCCACTAGAGATAAGTTAGCAAGCCTGCAAGAATTAAGTCTTCTAATGAGAAATACACGCAAACCATAAGCTTGAGAGTTGCATCCTGCCATCTTTGCTGTATTAGTGAGAATAGGGTCAGAGGTCATGTCTACCCTCAAGAAATGTACTGGTTAGCCTTTAATGTCAATTTGACACAATCTAGAGTCACTTATGAACAAAATCAATGAGGAATTATTTAGATTGGTCAGTGTGCATCTCTTTGAGAGGGTTTCTTTTATTGTTAGCTGAGAGAGCACACTGTGGGTAGAGTCATTCCCTAGGACATAGGATGAATATATTAGAATGAGAGGACCAAGCAAGCAGGCATCACTGGTGCATGTTTCTCTCTGTTTTTGACTGTGAATGTAACGTGAAGAGCTGCTTGAGTTTCTGCCTTGACCTCCCCAAAAGGATGGACTGTAACCTGAAACTGTGAGTGAGCCTAATAAACCCTTTCTTCCCCTAAGTTGCTTCTGGTCAGGATATTCTATCACAACAACAGATATAAAACTAGGACAAGAGTGGAAGAGCATTTGAATGTGCAAGTAACAGGAGATGATTTGGGACAGACTTGGGGTCTTTCCAATGCGGGTCTGCCTCATAGGGACTCCAAGTCTGAGCAGAGGGTGAGATGAGATGGAAGAGTAAACTCATGAAGTAGTCTTGGTCTCATATGCCAAATGATCCCCAAATTTGCAATGCGAACCCCAGCTTTCCAAAACACTCCCTCCATCTCATAGTTTCTAAGCATGATTATGGTTTTCTCAAGGATAGGAAACTAAGACTCAAATGGACACAAGTACTGGGCAGGTAACAGAAGATCTCGTTCAGCTTTCCTATGAAGGAAGAGGTGGAGACTGTGGCTACCTGGAGCACACAGCCCATCACCAAGGTCCACTCAGGAGACTATCACCTGAGAAGAACCTCAGACTTGAAATCTCCCTAGATTTAAAATTATTTGTGGGTTCAATGAAACACATCTGTAAGCCAGATCCAGCTCCCCAGACCCTTCAAACCTTTGCACCTTTTGCAGAACATGCCACTCTGCTGGCTCCTGGTTCTCCCCACTGGCTGTCCTCAGAGCCTCTGGTTGTGTGAACTCCTCACATTCAAAGCCAGCCAGCCTGATGATGAGCTTTATATTTCAGCTTTAAGGTTTCCAAATTTGGAGGTAAGCATGGTCTCATTAAGAAGTCATTTGATAAAAATTAATCCCTCCAGGAATATCCTGGACTCAGAAGAAAGCTGCAGCAAGCTCATTAGCTGCTGTAAGTTCCCAGTCCACCTCAGAGACCCTGATCCTCCTCTGGGTTTATCTCAGAGGCTCCAAACAGCTGCCAGAGTCTGGGGATCAGATGCCAATGATCCAACCGTCTTAGGAAAGACCATAACAGAACTTGGAGCCACAGTCAGGGCCATGCCCCATGAGTCCTACTCTCTGTTTTAATCACTTGATCCTGAGAATAAAGGGACAGATTTCATCTTGCTGAGTAGATTTCTGAGCTTGCCTCTCCTAATCTGTGTAAGGTCTGTTGTCCGCACAGAAGGAAGAATCACTAAATGAGTGCTGGGTGGGGGGCAGAGGGTCAATACAGGGAACTGTCACTGGAGAAGGACCATTCCCCTAGGCTCATCTGTCCCTGTGCTGTCTTACTTCCCCTCAAGGTGATGGTGATATGTCCTTAGGGACCTATAAACCTGTCCAGAATAGGCCCTAACTTTAATCTCTCACTAACCCAGTTGTAAAAGCTTTTTATGTAAGTCGGTGGTGGTATTAGAAGCAGCATGGCTGTATTTTTTTTTTGTCTCAAATGTCTCTATTTTTATTTTTTGAAAATATAATATATACACATGGGTAACAGAAAAATGCAAACAGAATAAAGGAGAAGTCTATGAAAAATAAATCCCCCACCATACCCTGAACCCCAGCTCCCCACCCCAGGGCAGTCACTGTGTTGGACTAAGTTCTCTGGTAAGAAAGATGGCTGTTTTTAAATTTTCTAATTTAGTCTCAGAAATAGCCAAAGGCCAAATAGAGCCCACAATAATGTAATTAAAATGAGTGATGAGGCTACATGTGGAACATGTCAGAGTGAGAGAAAGATCACACTCTTACACACACACACACACACACACAGAGAAAGAGAGAGAGAGAGAGAGAGAGAGAGAGAGAGAGAGATAGATAGATAGATAGATGATAGATAGATAGATAGATTGATTGATATTCCATAAACATTTATTGCACGCAGTGTGTCAGACCCTGTCCCTAGTACTGTGGGTTATACCAAGATAAATCATATAAGGTCCCTGGCTTTGGGNAATGTAATTAAAATGAGTGATGAGGCTACATGTGGAACATGTCAGAGTGAGAGAAAGATCACACTCTTACACACACACACACACACACACAGAGAGAGAGAGAGAGAGAGAGAGAGAGAGAGAGAGAGAGAGAGAGAGAGAGAGCTTGGTTCCCCATCTCTCTGAAAACTCTAGTCAATTCCATAAACATTTATTGCACGCAGTGTGTCAGACCCTGTCCCTAGTACTGTGGGTTATACCAAGATAAATCATATAAGGTCCCTGGCTTTGGGGAGTTTACAATAAGAATAATTCACATTGGATTGGCCCCTTTCCCTTTACAGAGAAAATTTCAGGAGAGTTATGTCATAACTCAGGCCAGCCATAGCCCGAGGCATGCTGGGACTTGATCAGCCCAGGCTGGCAGGAGGGGGAAAGCAACATGGGGGATGGTGACAGAGGACCATCACCAGGACCCAGAATCACCGAAGAACAGGGATTTGAGACAGAGTTCTGACCCCTTGGGAAAGCGAAGATACCAAGGTCAAGGAAGCCGGATGCTCACTCTGTGGTTATGGGAGTTCCATCTATCAGGCATTCGTGCCTTTGAGCCCAGCTCTGCTCCTAATTACAAGTGTGGTTGTGAGCCAATTACTTCACCCTATACATCTCAACAGCAAAGAGAAAAGATAGTTCTCTCCTTTCAGAGCTGATAGGAGGATTAGGAGGATCTGGCAAGCAAAAACAGCATAGAGTTGTTTAAATAATGTTTAGCAAAAGGCATTGATGTGGGCCTTGCATTAGAAATATTCAGTAATGCCAGACTGTGGATCTCCTCCGCTTACTACAAAGAAGAGAATTCCCCTGGAGAAGAGGGGGTGGCAAACACTCTGGAGTTTATTCTCAATTTCAACTTCATTTGATGCCCCTCACTCTGAGTCTGGTATCCACTGCTCTCTTTAAGTTGTAGTGCCAGCATACCATAGGGAAACAACAGAATTTCTAAAACTCTAGGTTAAATGTTAAGGAAAATCAGCCCCATACACAGCGGACTTTGTCCTCTAACTCCACTCCCACCAAGCCGCTCACCAGGCTCTCCTATCTCTTCTTACATACAACTTCCAGGAATAAGGTGGCTCTGCACGTGCCCCTCGTGTGTTAGCCAAAACTAATGGGTACCTAAGTTTGAAAGTGTGTGTCCAGGGACCTATGCTAGGCAGAAGGTCAGAACAGTTCCTAAGAGAGAGCTACTTGGGCAGAGACCTGAAGAATTAGTTGGAGTATCTAGGTGGGGTGTAGGAAGCTCAGGAATGCAGAAAATATTCTAGACTGAAGGAACGATGTGGACAAAGATCCTGAGGCAGGAAGGTATGTGGCTGAAAGGGTAGATAATAAGTTATAGAATAATTATCAAGTGACACAGAAGAAGTAGATAGGAGACAGGTTGCAAAGAATTTTATGGCCGCGTATGGCAACATTGTGCCATACCCTTTCAGATCCCCTTCAAGAAAGGAATGGTCACTCTTGACGCTGGGCATGTGTTGTCCAGCCTTCAGTTGTCAGCCCCCTCAGGCACGGTGTTGGCTGCAGCCTCGCTTATTGCCAAATCTTCATGGGGTCCCTCATATTCAGTGAGAGAGAAAAGAGTAGACACAACTCAGATCTGTGAAGAACCAGCTTAAGTCCAGAGCTCCTTTGGAGTTAGCTGAGGCTGCTGTGGGCTCATTTCATACTTGGTTCTCTGCATCTTGTATCTCAATTTCCTTCTCCCATTCATGAGCGAGGATTGCAAGAGGATTCTTAACAGACATGCTAAAAACTTGTGATTTGACCTAAAAGCCATGGGAAGCATTGTCCGGCTCATGCAAAGGAGTAACACAATCAGAGCTGCATCTTAAAAAACTCAAACTAGGAAAATGGCTCAGGGAATAAAACGCTCCCCACAAAAGAACAAGGCCCTGAATTAGGACCCCTAGATCCTATGTCAAAAGTCAGGCACAACACAGTGTGAACTTGTAAAGCCAGCACTGGGGGTCAGGAGTGGAGACAGGCAGATCCTGGGGCCTCAGTGGCCTATCGCAGAAGCCATGAGCTTCAGGTTCAGCGAGAGACCCTTTCTAGAAACTAGATGGACATGTTGGAGGACGACATCCAGCATCAATCTCTGACTTCCCCATGCACATGTGGGTGTGGAGACCAGAGGATCACATCTCATGTCCTCCTCTATTGCTCTCTACTTTATTTTGAAACAGGGTCTATCTGAACTTGGAGCTCATCCACAGGCTATGCTGGTCCAAGAGCTCCAGAGGAAAGTGCTACAAAGCTTGGGAGTCCTTACAGCAAGCTAGCAAGAAGTAAGATAAACTGTGCTCAGGCAAAGTGGGTTTCTGGTTTGTTTCTCCGTTGTTTTCTCTGTGTTGGCTTCTTTTTTGTTCTCTCAGTATTTAAGAATGTGGATGTCCCAGTTGGTATATGCCTGCTGTGGAGCGAGGGAGAGGCGAGTTATACCTGCCGGAATAAAGCATTGGCCTATGCATGGGAGGTACAGCAAGGTACGGGACAGAGTCTTTGCACAAGGAGTTTACTTCCTAGTGGCAAAGGATGTGTGATGAACAAGGGAGACAGACAGGGTGAGAAGGGGTAACGAGTGCTTGGAACTGTAAATCGGAGAAAGGAAGTGGGTGTCTGGGGAGTGAGCTTATGATGGGGGACTAGGGAAAGCACAGCTGGAGCCCCAGCTTCTACTGGCATTTCTCATGGAGAGATGATTTATTATTATTATTACTATTATTATTATTATTATTATTTAATTAGGGAAAGGCTGGAAGAAGCTGAGAAGGAGGGCAACTTAGGAAGATCAGTAGTCTCAACTAACCTGGACTCCCGAGATCTCTCAGAAGCTGAGCTACTAACTAGGCAGCATACACTAGCTGATATGAGACTCCCAACACATATACAGCAGAGGACTGCCTGGTCTGGCCTCAGTGAGAGAAGAAGCACCTAACCCTAGAGAGGCTTAAGGACCCAGGGAAGAGGGAGGTCTGGTGGGGTGGGGTGGGGACGACATCCTCTTGGAGACTGGGGTTGGGGAGAGGAGGGAAAGGTTTTTAAGAAAATGTCTCCTAGCTTTTTACATGGTAGAAATGAAGGCAGCTCCGCTGCTGATGGCTACCCAATCATGGAGTCACTTAGCACTTACGCAGGGAGAGGCATCTCTGATTATTTTGCCACCAGTCCTAATGACTGGTTCTTCCTTGAGAATTCCCTTTCCCATCCTCATGTTCCTTGGATTAGGTAGGGTTGGTTTAATATAGTTTAAGATGGCATGAAAATGCTACAAAGTTTGAGAGTTCTTGCAGCAAGCTATCAAGCGGAATAATAAACTGTGCTTCGGCAAATTTTATGTTATGTGTCCTATTTTGTGTGTGTGTCCATGTGTGCATGTATACATGGATGTGTACAGAGTGACCAGAGGTCAGTGTTGAGTCTTTTCCTCAGTCTCTCTCCATCTTAGATGTTGAGACAGTGTCTCTTACTAACAGTGACGCTCACCAATGGCTAGTCTGGCTGATCAGAGCACCCAGGATCCTCCAGTCTCTGCTCCAGCCTCCACTGGCACTCTCAGTTTGACTGGTGGCTAGCCAGCAAGCTAATGAACTCTGCCTCACTCCACCTCCCCAAAGCACATGATGACATGTCCAGCTGAGGATCCAAACTCAGGTCCTCATGTTTGCACAGCAAGCATTTACCAACTGAGCCATTCTCCCAGCCCTGTTAAAGATTTAGTGAGGTAATGCATATAAGTACTGCACCCCAATTGGGACGAAACACCTTTACTCAGGGTTGGCACCATGTAGGTGCTCAGTAAACATTTGTTAAGTGAATGAATGAATGAGCCAGATAACCTCCAAACCCTTTGCCTGAGTCCCGGCTCACCCTCCTGGAACACACATTGATTTGTTCTGGATTTCTTGATAATTAATCTCTTGACAAAATTTAAGACCTGTTAATTACCCCTGATTAATTAGGGTGAACTTTTTAATTGCTTCTCTAAGCTGAAATACACTGTCAATAGGCCCCATAATTAGTGACCGAGTAATCAGTTTTAAACCAATTATCCCACAGTAACAAGTGAAAGTAGGCAAGAAGTGCCCCAGGGGCTTGGGCCAATTTCTGTGGAACTCAGAATAATACAAATTGGCACTTGTGGAGTGGGGAACGTATATGCTCAGTGTGATTGGAAATACAGATACTTAGGGCCTCTGGGGTGTTTCATTTGTCTGCGTTTTCAGAACTGTATCATTGATAGTGATAAGATAGGTGTGCTTGCTGACCACCCAATCCAAAGCCTGAAATAGGGTCTCCATGTTGTTTGGATGTCTTTGGACACAATGTAAAGCTATGCAGGTTGCACAGTTCCAGGGGTTTCACTTATACTGAGCCTGTGTGAGCAGCACCTCTGAAAACCATGCAGTGCAGCGTATAGGTGTGATACTGTGTGGGTCACATGGTGTGAAGTAGAAGGATTTATATTCCTACAAGGGAGACCTGGCGGCATATTAAACTGTCCCCAAATGGGGAAAGGCGAGCGCTGAGCAGTTTTTGAGGTCTGTCTTGAGCCTGGAGTTATATCATGTGTGCATTTAATTTCTACTAATCTTCCCTCTTGCATTTGGAAAAGAATTTAACAAAGGGAAATAATAACGGCAACGGTACAGGCAATTCTGCTTGCCACTCCATTCAATACTGGCACACCCAGGGAGAGCCTGAAATAGGGCCTTGAACCTGCTGGTCCCCCATGCTTCTCCATAGAGCCGGTCACACCATGTGAAGTAATTAAAGATTAGTACCTTTGTCTTCAGTGTTATTAACTTTTTAAACAGCAGGGCCTTCTTGCCAGCCGTTCGGTAGGTATCCAGTTGGAGAAGAGACTCCTCCCCATACTGATGGGAAACCGGTTGAGCTGGCCTTTCTGAAACATGGCATACGATCTCCAGCACATAGCCTTTCCTGATAATTTTCAAGAATAATTTTGAAAATGTGGATTCCCCCCTCCTTTTCTGCCATTCTTTTCTACTACTGGGAATCATACCCAGGGCCTTGCTAATGCTAGACAAATGCTTTACCAAAAGCTGAGCCACTTCCTCAGCCAGGCTGTCCCCCTTTTATGCTCCCTGGAATCCCTAAGGCAAAGCGTAGTTCCAGTTTAAGGAAGTCTGATACAATTGTCTTTCTCAATAGCTGCAATTCCTGGTAGACCAGACGATCCTCAGGACATGGCTAGGGCTGGTTGCACCAGAAGCATCTAGGATGCTTGCTTTAAGAGAATGCAGGTTCATGCCAGGTATAAAGGAACACACTTGTGATCCCAGTACTCTGAGGTTAAGCCAAGAGGATTAAAAAGTTTGAGTCCCACTAGTGAGTTCAAGTTCAGCCCAACATAAGATTCTGTCTCAAATGGTATAAGGAAGGCTAGGGATGGGACTCAGTGGCAGAGCACTTGCCTGGCATGTGCAAGGCTCTGCTCAGTTCCCACTAAAACCAAACAACCAAAAACAAAAAGAACACAACCTATTGATGCAGGCATGTCAGGAGATGGTGGAAATAGGATGGTCAAAAGGTTGAGGTCAATGATGGCGAGTTGGCTCATTTAGCAGTGATTTCTATGAAATCCTGGGGTCCTGATTCAAAGCCCAGAATCCACATGAAATACTCAGGAATAGGAGGCCACTTATAATCCCTGCATTTGAGGTAGACATAGTCAAATTGGGAGTTCAAGGTAAAAGTGGGAGTCCCTGCCTCAAAAAGGTGGAGAAGCTGTCCTCCATGCACATGAACACACACACACACACACACACACACACACACACACACACACACACCTGAGTTTGAATCCCCAGCACCCACTTTAAAAACCAGGTCATAGTGGCATGCATTTGTAACCCTAGAACTGGGGTCAGAAACAGATGGCTCTCAAAGGCTGGCTGGCTGGCCAGACTAGCCAAAAAGTATGTTCCATGTTCTCTGAGAGACTATGCCTCAACAAATACAGTGGAGAATGATAAAGGAAGACACCTGCATCAACCTCTGGCCTGAACAGCACAGGCAAGCATAGCCATATATCCACATATAACATGTTCACACGCACGCATGCATGCACACACACACAACACACACATGTACACACACATGCACACACACAACACACACAAAATAAGAACACAGATTCTTGGTTCCCACCTCAGACCTGTAATGTCAGAATATGCAGGCAGAGGGTCCTAAAATCTGCATTTTAAAGAAGCCTCTGGCCTTTGATGTACAACTATAAACTTAGGTGAAAGGAAAAAGAGGGTCCCTGCCAGTTACTGACCTGCCTACCTCACCTAGGACAAGATTGGTCCATAGTATACATTTGTTAAGTATTGATTAACTTCAAACAAGCCCCTGGATTTGCTCTGACTTATCAGGGCATAGATCAGGCTGTGAGCGAAGGAGAAGAGATGGGCAGTTCCTTGTCTTAGGGTTTCTATTGCTTCAATGAAACACCATGACCAAAATTAGGTTGGGGAGGAAAGGCTTTATTTGGCTTGCACTTCCAGATTGCTGTTCATCACTGAAGGAAGTCAGGACAGGAACTCAAACAGGGCAGGATCCTGGAGTCAGGAGCTGATGCAGAGGCTATAAATGAGAGCTGCTTACTGGCTTGCTCATCATAGCTTGCTCAGTTTGTTTTCTTATAGAACCCAGGTCCACCAGCACATGGATTGTACCACCCACAATGGGCTGTGCCTTCCTCCATCGATTACTGACTGAGAAAATGCTTTACATCTGGACCTCATGAATGCAATTGCTCAGTGGAGGCTCCTTCCTCTTTGATGACTCTCGCTTGTGTGAAGTTGACACACGAAAGTAGCCAATATACTCCTCTTTCCCCAGGCTTCTCCAGGACAAAGGCCTGGGCCCTGCTTTAGAAAACTGCAGCTCAGTAAGGACCCTGCCACCTGCTCCTCATCCTCTGGGAAGCAGCTCACAGATGCCATTAGACATTCATTTGAGGCCTAATCCTCTAATCCAACTGCTTGCTGATTTGCCAAGTGAGAAATATGCACAGACACAAGCCACTCATTCCCACAGTTCTTTCCAGCTGGTAAAAAGGAGGCAGCTGGGGAAAGAGGCTTTAGGCTTTGCTCTCTGAGCCAGGACATCCCAGAGTGGTCCTGGGATGTAGCTCTTCCATCCAGATCCATCTCTCTCAGATGCCCACAGCCTGGAGAGGTCCAGTCCCCAAGAGGATGGCAGGATGGTTGCATATTGAGATTCTCCCATGACTGTCACATATGGCCCAAGCACCTCCTCCTTTCAGAAAGGATTTATTGAGCATCTACTGTGTGCCCAGCACTGTTTGGTTGGCACGGAATTCATTGAGACACAAAGAAGACTCAGAGTCAGGCTTTGGGGAACTGTCAGTCAGCCATGCTCCCAGGTGCCCTGTTCCTTTGTCAGCCTGAAGAAGCTAGCCTGGCCTGTAGATGTCTACTTCCTGTTGGAGACCTTAATTAGGGTTTCTTATTGTGATGAATCATCATGTACAAAGTTAAGTTGGGGAGGAAAAGTAACCGTTACACTTCCATGTTATAGACTATCACTGAAGGAAGTTAGGACGGGAACTCAAATGGGTCAGGATCCTGGAGGCAGGAGCTGGTGCAAAGGCCACGGAACAGTGCTGCTTACTGGCTTGCTCCTCATGGCTTGTTCAGTCTGCTGTCTTATAGAACCCAGGACCACCATCCTGGGGACGGCACCACCCACAATGGTTTGAGCCCTCACCCATCAATCACTAATTAAGAAAGTGCCCTACAGCCCTATCTTAGGAAGGCATTTTCTCAACTGAGGCTCCCTCCTTTCAGATGACATTAACTTATGACAAACTGACATGAAACTATCTAGCAGAGAATAATGCCACAGCTTCACCCTCCACTATACCATCCTCTAGGTCACCACTACCCACTATGTTCCCATGTCCCCACCACCCCACTGTGTTCCCCCAACCCCACCACACTTTTGTGATCCCCTTATTTAATACAAAGACTTCTTACTTGTGCTTATTTAAATCACTGTCTGTCTTCTGAGCAGCACCTGACTCACAGCTTCTCTCTCTGAGTCTCTGGGGCAATTTATTGGTAAGTACCGGGAGGGTGTGTTCCTTAATCACCTTTCCACTTTTTTGAGACGGGGTGTCTCACTGAACCTGGAACTCACTCTTTGGGCTAGATAGTCAGGCCAGCAGCTCCCTGAAGTCTGCTGAGCTGTGTTCCTCTGACCCCAGCCCCAGGACTGCAGCTGTGCACTACCACGTCATGTTTCATGTGAGTGCTGGAGATCTAAACTCGGTCCTCATGCTTGCATACCCTCTCTAGGCATCCTTTCCTCGTGTACGATTGATGAAGAAGCTGAGTTCAAGGTTGCAAATTGAGTCCTTGGGTGGCATGTGGCACCAATGTGTCTCCATGAGCCTGTTGTATGTTGGGTTTCCATATTTGGAAGGACAGCTGCCAAAACTTAAAAAGAAAAACAAAATCACCCCCCCCTTAACAAGTGTCTTAGTCAGGGTTTCTATTTCTGCATAAACATCATGACCAAGAAGCAAGTTGGGGAGGAAAGGGTTTATTCAGCTTACACTTCCACACTGCTGTTCATCACCAAAGGAAGTCAGGACTGGAACTCAAGCAGGTCAGGAAGCCGGAGTTGATGAAGAGGCCATGGAGGGATATTTCTTGCTGGCTTGCTTCCCCTGGCTTGCTCAGTTTACTTTCTTATAGAACCCAAGACTACCAGCCCAGAGGTGGTTCCATCCACAAGGGGCCCTCCCACCCTTGATCACTAATTGAGAAAATGCCTTACAGCTGGATCTCATGGAGGCCTTTTCTCACCTGAAACTCCTTTCTCTGTGATAACTCCAGCCTGTGTTAAGTTGACACACAAAACCAGCCAGTTCAAAAAGTTAGACTGGGGGAGAGTAACAGGCTTCTGGTCCTGTGTGGCATCACTGCTTCGGGCTGCATGTCAGCTGCTCAGCCCAGGGACCGTGCTTTCCTGTTGGCCACAGTCTCCACCATCCCTATGGGACCCTTGGTGCTGAGATTATACTACGTTTGCCACACTCTCTCTGCTTTTCTTGGAAGAGGAGCATGAACGTCCTCCCTTCTTGTGTCTAGTAGGAACTGGGAAGATAAAAGTTAGACCTGGGGGCGGGGAGGCATAGCAAATATCTTTGTAGAAACAGACTCATCCTAAATTGTAGCAGGATGCCCCTGCCTGCTGAAAACTCGTTTTTTGTTTCCTTCCAAATTCAGAGAGGATTTACACGTCGGACACTAAAATAGAGTTTTCGTTGCATCTCTGTCTTAATGGCATCCAGCAATAGCTCGGAGAGATAGATAACAAGTGAATTTGGACTGAATTAGACAAAGGCAGGCTAAATGAGTCCTTGAGTCTCTGCATGTCCTTGCTTCCCAGTGTATACTCTATACTTGCTGACTTACAGACTCCAAGGGAAAAGGCCAAGCTGATGTAGAAAATTCAGCCAGCTGAGATAGTTAAGAGCCTGATCTAGCCTTACCTTACATACAGATCTCTGTTTATTCTGCTTTAATTTTATCTCCAAGGAAGTAGAACTACCGACTGATTGAGTTTTACATTGCACTGGAGATTTTATACATAGCATTTGGTTCTGTTGTTTGTACACAGGGTTTCATGTAGCCACGCCGGCTAAACATAACTCTGAACTTCTGATCCTACCTCCCAAGTGCTGACATCACAGGCCTGTACCACGGTGCCTCACTTTACTCATGGTAGGAATCAAACCCAAGACTCATACATGCTAGGCAACTTCACCAACTGAGCTCCCACAGGATCTCTTTTAAATAAGGGAAGAATAATATTGATTATTACGACTTCCACTTTAAATATGAAGAATCTGATGTCCAAAAAAGTGGAGAGCCTGAGTCAGGCTCACAGGACTGGAATGTGATGGAACTGAGAGTTAGAGCATCCAAACACATCTCTGGTGTCACCTCTTAAGAGACTTAAACAAGCTGAGCAAGCTTCAGCATTGAGCTAATATAAGGTTTGCTGCCTTTAACAATACAGAGATCTTTCCACATCTGTCTACACACATCCATCCCCATTCTTTGCAGCAGCTGCAGGGAGTCCAGGTGCCTGAGCTGTCTACCTGTTCTCCATTGGTGGACAAGGACAGTTTCCCCGTGTCTCATGACCATGAGGAGCACTGCTGTAGACTCTCTACCCCCCAACACACCCTTGCATTCTTTTGTGACTAACTCTATAGAGCAAATTACTAGCACTGGAATAGCTTTTTCAGTGATGTGTGCATTTAAAATTTCAAAAGGTCCAGGCAGATTTATTTTCCTGGGCCGATTCACCATTTCCAGTAAGAGGAATGCATGTTTTCATATACCCTTCGCAGAGTACTCTATTAATAGTCTTTCACCCTCACCAGGCAAAAGACTATGATTTTATTGAATATTATTAATCATTATTATCACTTGTGCACAGGTCACTGGTATTCCCCTCCTGTAATTAGGGTGTTGCATGTCCTCTGCCTATTTGAGGTAAGGGTACAGTCCTTACTCTTTCCTAAACATTGAGTATCTCGGTGCAGATGAGGTCACAGGTTCTTGAGAACCACTCCAAAAGGAACTTGGAAAGGTCTCTGGTCCAATAAAGGACAGGGGTCTCTCTGTGTCATGTGACAGAGCTGACAAGGATCACCCAGAGTCATTGCTGCAAAGCTAGGGCTAGACACAGAGCATCCTGGCAGCCAACCTGTAGGAGACAGCATCCCTGTAAGAGACAGCATCCCTGAAAGAGACAGCATCCCTGTAAGAGACAGCATCCCTGTAAGAGACAGCATCCCTGTTCCCTCTGTGTTATATCCATGATTGGAAGAGCTGTAGACAGGGAGGGAGTACCATATCCTGCTCCAGGGAACATAACACCAATAAAGGACAGATGCATGAGACAGGTAACAAAGTTGTCACGGCATAAACAAGTGTATGAGTGAGCACTGAGGGACTTTTGGAACTCAAGAGTAAGCGCTGGTGAGCAGACCTCAAACGGTCTGTCCAAACCACACCTGTTTCTTCCAAGAATGATATACCTGCCAGAGTCAGAAGTGAGAGAAGGGCTTCCAAGACAACAGCAGGGGAGGCTCCTTTCTTTATAAAAGAAAAGGGAGGCTCTTTTTACCCCACGGTTCTAGTGGGGCCACCTGCACAGCCGTTTCCCTTTGTATCTGAAGGGAGTCAGTCCCAGGACACAGGGAAGGCACTCAGCTGACTTCAAATACCAGATACAATGGAGGCATTGTGTGTAGGGCTGTTAGACTGTGGTCCTCAGGGACTATCATCAGAAAAAGGGATCTATGCATGTTTAGCACAGGCACAAATCTTTTTCCAGGTTTCTTGGATCTGTTGGTGGCTGGATTCATGAGTGTGGAGCCCACAGTTATGGAAGAACAAGTATACTGGCTAAAATTACAAAATCTAAGCCACCAAGACTGCTCAGCAGACAAAAGTGTTTGACAAAACATGGCCACCTGAATAAGGACACATGCTCCACTATGTTCATAGCAGCCTTATTTATAATAGCCAGAAGCTGGAAAGAACCCAGATGTCCCTCAATAGAGGAATGGAT
>NC_034590.1:90944851-90946933 GCF_900095145.1 Mus pahari | reverse complement strand
GCTAGAGAAAGTACCCAAGGAGCTGAAGGGGGCTGCAACCCTGTAGGTGGAACAACAATATGAACTAACCAGTACCCCCTGAGCTCATGTGTCTAGCTGCATATGTAGCAGAAGATGGNCTAATTGGCCATCATTGGGAAGAGAGACCCCTTGGTCTTACAAACTTTATATGACCCAGCACAGGGGAACACCAGGGCCAAGAAGTAGGAGTGGGTGGGTAGGGGAGCAGGGGGTGGGAAGGTATAGGGAACTTTCAGGATAGCATTTGAAATGTAAATAAAGAAAATATCTAATAAAAACATAAAAAAAAATATGGCCACCTGAATTCAACCCTAGACCTCACATGTGAAATGAGAGAGCCAACTCCCATAAACTCGCCTGTTTTCTAATTAAATGCATAAATACATGTGGGGAAAATTAAGCATTTAAGTCTAATGATTCACACCAGAATTTCCAAAACTGCATCATTTAACCAGTACCCAGATGATTCCACATATAGAGGAAGCTTTCAGAGACAATGGCTATCAGCAGAGCACCTTGTAGGCAAGCTATCCATGACAATTCTAATTTCGTGTTCTGGAACTAGGTCAGAGACCTCCTTGTGGTTGGTGGTTGGTTGGTTGGTTGCACCGTGCTATCCATATTGAAAATCACTGGTCCTTCAGTGGCCAAACATGACAGATCACCAGAATCACCCGGATACTAAAATACTAATTTTATGATCTAGGCTATTAGCAAATGTACCACTGAATGGGCTGACCAAACAGCTCTGGAATGGGTCCTCAGATCAGACAGGCCATTGTCTCACCATAACTACTGGGAATTGGTTCTACGACCCGGACTACACCCACTTCTGCTGACGTCCACACCCTTCTGTCTGCTTAAGAGTTTAAGACATGATGATTGAAACCAAAACCATCTCTAGCTTACACACAATACCTAGAACAAATTGACTGATGCATAAACAGTCGTTGTATGCTATTACTTAAAGAATGACAAGACAAATGTCTGCAAATGTTCACTGCACATACTTTCTTAAAATACCTTCAATCCTCAGTTAGTTGAATTCAGATACTGAAGGCTGCCTGCCTGCCATTACAGTACCACCTGCTGTAGTTGCAATCCCCAGTGGAGTCACTAAGTTAGTTCACTCACAAGTCAGAATCCTCTCTCAGGAAGACCAATCCACACCCAGGAGGATTGGATGTGAGAAAACGGAGACATTCCAGAAATAGAAGGATGCTCAGGGGCAGGAAAATCCTTCTTAGGAAGGCCTCTACCCACTGTGTCCTTTGCTGGGCTTACCCTGAACTGACAGGCAAGCTGTGGACCCCACCCCTACCCTGTGGAGCTGCAACAGAACTGCCTTAGTGGGCCTGAAGGTTTCCTTCTGTCTTCTCAGGTTTGTTTGTTCGCCCCCCTCCCTTTGGCTTTTCAATTGTATTTCTCCTGTATCTTTTCCAAGTCAAGGTCTCATTATGTAGCCCAAGCTAGCCTTGAAGTTAGAAGTCTCCTGCCTCACCTAGGCAGAAGTGCTAGGCACCTGTGCTGCTTTAAATAGGAATGACCCCATTAGGCACTGTGTGCCTGCTTGGGGTCATTAGGAAATGGCACTACCTGAGAAAGTTTAGGAGGTGTGTCCTTGTTGGAGTGGGGGTTGGATTCTCAACTGGGGAATATGGGATGGCTGAGAAGCACCTGAAAAAATGTTCAACATCCTTAATCATCAAGGAAATGCAAATCAAAACAACCCTGAGATTCCACCTCACACCGATCAGAATGGCTAAGATCAAAAATTCACGTGACAGCAGATGCTGGTGTTGATGTTGAGAAAGAGCAACACTCCTCCATTGTTGGTGGGATTGCAAGCTTGTACAACCACTCTGGAAATCAGTCTGGTGGTTCCTCAGGAAAATTGGACATAGTACTACCAGAGGATCCAGCAATACCTCTCCTGGGCATATATCCAGAAGATGTTCCAAATGGTAATAAGAACACATGCTCCACTATGTTCATAGCAGCCTTATTTATAATAGCCAGAAGCTGGAAAGAACCCAGATGTCCCTCAACAGAAGAATGGAT
>NC_034590.1:90922341-90944336 GCF_900095145.1 Mus pahari | reverse complement strand
CACAGTCAGCTATTGGATAGAACACAGGGCCCCCAATAGAGGAGCTAGAGAAAGTACCCAAGGAGCTGAAGGGGTCTGCAACCCTGTAGGTGGAACAACAATATGAACTAACCAGTAACCCCAGAGCTCATGTCTCTAGCTGCATATGTAGCAGAAGATGGCGTACTCAGCCATCATTGGGAAGAGAGGCCCCTTGGTCTTGCAAAATTTTTTGCCCCAGTACAGGGGAACACCAGGGCCAAGAAGTGGGAGTGGGTGTGTAGGGGAGTGGGGGGGGCATGGGGGACTTTGGGGATAGCATTTGAAATGTAAATGAAGTAAATACCTAATAAAAATTGGAAAAAAAAAAGTTCAAACCAGTTCTAGTGTGTGTGTCTCTCTTTCTCCCTGCTATCTACAGATCTAGCCGTAGAACTCTCAGCTCGTCCTCTGGCTCTCTGTCTGTCTGTGTGCCATCATGTTCCCTGCCATGATGGTAATGGACTAAACCTCTGAAACTCTAAGCCAGCTGTGGTAGTTAGGGTTTTACTGCTGTGAAGAGACACTATGAGCAAGGCAACTCTTACACAGGAAAATATTTAATTGGGGCTGACTTACAGTTTCAGGGGTTTAATCCATTATCATCGTGGCAGGGAACATGACAGCATGTAGGCAGACCTGGTGCTGGAGAAGGAGCTGAGAGTTCTACATCTTGATCCAAAGGCAGCAGAAGGATATTGTATCCCACACTGGGCATAGCTTGAGCTTGGGAAACTTCAAAGCCTGTCCTCCAGTGACACACTTTCTCCAGTAAGGGCACACTTCCTAATAGTGCCACTCCTTCTGGTCCAAGTATCCAAACACACAGGTCTATGGGAGCCATACATGTTCAAACCACACCAGCACCAACTAAACGCTTTCCTTTATAGGAGTTGCTAGGATCACAGTGCCTCTGCACAGAAATAAAACACGGAGTAAGAAAGCACCTCACCTGACTCTCTTTTGTTTAGTCTTTTCAGTCTTTGTAATATCACCACTAACTTCCTCTCTTCTACTGGATTGACCAGTCCCTTTTCCTTCGCCCAGCCCATGCCTTGGGAGGACAGCACAGCCTTATCCTTTCTGAGATTTGCTCTCCATGCTCTCCCAGGCCCAAGACTTGCTGTCCTGACTTTCTACCCTTCCAGTGAGAGCCTCCAAAGATGTCAGCACACTGGGTTAGTTCTCATCGTCATTTCCATCGGAAGCAGGGTACCTGGTCCAGAGGTATAGATGCTCAATTCCAGCTAGTGTCAGAGTATTCTGCCAACAGACCGCACCAGCTGCCATTCCTTCTTCCCTACCCAAACCTAGCCCTGGCTAGATTCTTTGGCCAGGAGTGTAAAATGCTATCTTATTATTTTCATTTGCATTTCCCTTATTATTAATGGAAATCTCTGTATACTTGTTCACCTCTTATGTTCACATGTTTCTCTCTACCAATCTACCCATAGGGGATTCTTACCAAATCGATTTACTATCCCCAGATTGTCTTTTTAGTCTTCTCTGTTGTACGGAGAGGTAGCACACGGGAATCCTCTCTAACTGGCTTCTTCCAGAGTGGAGATCGATTCCTTTGTTGGTGAATGTTGCTGTTCTTACCTTTAAGCTACACGAAGCCCAGAAACAGGCCTCTGACATTCTTGCTTGCATGTTCAGAGCCTCAGAACTAAAGCACACGCTCTAACCAAATTTGTCTTCCACAGCCTGAGACTCAGTTTCCCACATGTACATACCCTACCCCACTTCTTGGGCTGGAGCCTGGGCTACCACTTACATTTTCTTCTGTGTGACTCCAGAAGCCTGTTGTTTACTCAAGCCTTCACTCCCTGAGCCTGTGGGGGAATGTTTGATATATAAACCATTAGAGAGACGCTGGGTCATCTGAAGTCAGGGTGCTGGCAGACCCAGTGCCATGTGGAAGCCATTTCCTGGTTTGCACTTTCCTTTTCTTTCAAGGAAGGGTCATGGGGAAAAAAAGTTACTGGGCCTTGCATCCCTTCTTCTGCATGTGGATGTGAATGTTCAAGCCTGAGGCTGACATCAGGTGTCCTTCATCAACCATTTTCCACTTTATTTTTTTGCCACAACATTTCTCTCTGAACCTGGAGCTCACTGGTTCAGCTGAATTAGCAAGCCATTGACTCTCAGAGGTCCTCCTGTCTCAGTCCCCTCAGTGCTCAGATGGCACATGTATGCCACCATTCCAGCTTTTTTACATAAATGCTGATTCAAACTCAACATTTACTTTACTAAGCACAGAAAGCACTTTACTAACTAAGCCATCTCCCCAGTTACTTGTTACTAAACCCATCCACGAGGGCTCCACCCCAACGACCTAATTATCTTTCAAAGGCTCCACTACCAAATGTTACAGTATTGGGCATTCGGATTCCAGCATGCAGATTTGAGCAGCAGGGACACATCAACATTCACTTGTGGGTCCTTGGAATTGAAAAAAACAAACAAACAAATAAAAAGCAAACAGGAAACACACTGGGGAAATCACTGGAAAGCCATAGTGACAGCAGAGAATCCATGAAGGTTTAGGACATGTAACTTGTGACAAAGCCAGGAGCCAAGGAAACTGGGGAGGCCCTTTGATGAGGGAGATCCAAGACGCAGCAACACCCACATCATCCCTGTACCTGTGGGGAAGGCAGAAGCCCAGGCTCTGCTCCATGCTCTCGTTGCTTACAAGTCTGTCGCCTCTCAAACCAACCCCTCACTTTAGAAGGAAGCCATCCTACTCCATCCATCCTCCTCCTTTCTCTGGTCTCTTTCTCTGCTTCCTCTCATCCCAACACCACCTTCTATGGATGCAAATGGATGTGGACAGATAGAGACAGACAGTTGAGAGGGGTTTTTAAATAGAGAGTGTCTCCTTGGCTGGAACCACCCAGTAAAGATGCCCTATTATGAATGTAGTCCCACTATGTTCTTATAGATCATGACCATGGGATAAATCCACTTTCTTAAATTGATCTGTGTTCCTTTTAAAGTGCCAGCTACTATTTGTACGGTGGGGCACCTCGATTCTGTGAGCTGGTGGAGACAAACATGTTGTGTAGTTATGATCTGTGTATTCAGGGTGTAGATCTGCATATTCAGGGTGTAGAATTCAGGAAGGAGGCATAGGTCATTGTTTGTTCAGGGCAGCCGATTCACACACCACAGGCATGGCAGTCCTTGGTACCACAACATTACAGTTAACACCTTGTATTTTGTTTGCATCAGACATCATGTTTTATTTGTCCCAACAGATGTAGAAATGCTCACAGCCCAGATCAATAGTTTCTGTAATGGAAATTCTCTGTCAACACGAGCCCCTTCCAAAAATCCCCTCAAAATCCAAGAATATTCTTTTTCTCAAGTTGAGGCACACTGAGTGACTAAGATCACTCCACAACCACAACCTCATCCCTGTGGATAAGGAGTTGCTAGACCTTTGTGGATGGCTTGGTATGGAGCTGACCCAGCACACATTGCTTTGTGTCTACCCTTCTCAGGGGGGCCCTAGCACAGGCAGCATCCTTACATCATAGGCTAACTGAAACCCTTTGGTGCCATTCTGACACTTAATGATGAACTATCCAATTAAGCCATGTTCACCTGTCTACCTGCAAAATCTTAACAACTGTCTTCCTCTAACAGATCGTATTCTTCCTTTGTTTCATAGTTATGATGTCTTTCGCATTTCCCTTCTGCCAAAGGCTTGGCCCCCAAGGCTGTTTCTTATCACTTATTCCTTCTGCCTCAGGCAAACTGTGAGTTCCTCTGCTCTCATTTTGCACAAAGCTTCCTTTCTGTAGATAGCCAAGTCCAAAATGCCTGCAGACTCTCTCAGACAAAAGACTTGGTTGAATAAAACTCCATTGTGTGTATATATTGTCATGGAAGATGGGGGAGGCAATGGGACGCAAACAACATGAAAGTGAGGGAAAAGCTGCTCTGGGTCTGACTGATGCAAAGTAAGGTGAGGGGTGGGGAATAATAGGGGTTAGGGGAAATATCGAGTGACACTGGAGATGTGCAGCAGAAAGGGGGAATGATGGGAAGGGAAGTCTAAATGCAGAGAGGGGAGTACTGGGAGAAGGATAACTCATACTAAGAATATTTGGAAAAAGCTATACTCTATAAATATCATTTAATTTTAATTGGATTTTAATTAGAGTTACCCTACACAGGGGATTTGCTTATCCCAGAAGCCATGGGTTGCCAAATAAGGCCAATACCAGGTATGGACTACCTACCTTCAATTTTTTGGTCAGAGGTGTCCTGGAGGCCCCTAAAACAATACAAGCTATTACCTTTGCTCTTGATTGCCCACCAGAACTCAATTTGTAGAACAATATTTCTTTTTTTAAAAAATTCACACATGTTGGTTCTAAAACACGGATAAATCAAATTAGAACTGAAGGGGAAGCTGCTTCCATTCTGGCTAGCTTTCATAGCACTGGAGATGGGATGCAGGCTGCTGGAGGAGAGGGGGAAGTCATCCATGGTCTTACTCAGCTGTGAACCCACTGCACTGCAATAACGACCAGCAGGGCAAGATACACCCACGGGTGTAATAATGCCACAGATGTCATGACGGTAACAAATCACTTTTTGATTGGATGTAAGGCCTAATTCACACGAGGAAGCACATGTCTGGCATTGTAAATCTGGCCAAGGACCCTTAGCCAGGGAGCTCACAGGTCCTAGGAATGAACCTATTACTACACTATTCTGCCAGTGGACATAGCACCAAACTGTCCTCTAGATTCATTCTTTCTACTGCAGATTAGCACAGCTCTCATGAACTCATGAGAAAAGTTAATTTCTCCATGCAGTGGATAGTGGTTAAACTGGAAACTCATAACTGGTCAACGGATAGTTAGATCAGACACTCATAACTGGTCAAGTATCATTAGCATGCTCAGCCATAAATGAAATGTCACAGACCTCTCCAAGGCTCAGGAACCACTGAAGAAGAGGATGTGGAGAGCCTTTGGGAGGACTGAGCATCTTGCAGGTATGATAGGACCAAGACACCTACGAACTCCCAGCAGCTGCTGTTGCTTGCATAAGGTCTGCATAAGATCCATCAACACTGTCGTGTGACATGGGACATTCTCTGAACTTCATCAGTAGAGAGTTATGGATTCAGGTGGCAGTTTGGTGCTTTGTCTGTCTGGCAGAATAGAAGGAATAGCTTCATGCCTGAGACCTAAGAGCTCCAACCATGGGTTCTGAGTAACTCTGTGGACAGCTGATGGCTCTGGAAGAGGAAAAGACAGTTTCTGAAGGGTATGGATCCTAGTAGGCCAATCACAATCCAAGAGACTGGACCACACCCAAGAGTGAAGGGGCAGCACAAACTAGACCCAATGGGTTACATTTTAAATAAAAGACAGCATAAAGTTGGGGAGTTACAGAGGTGGGATAAACCTTAGAGAAATTAGGAGGAGAAGTGCTTGTGAATATTGTCAAAATACATTACATGAAATTCTCAAAAAATAATAAGAATATTTTTTAAAATATATAAAATGCCATAATGAAACCTAACACTTTGGATGCTAATTCTACAATAAATAAAAACTTAAAATGAGACTTTGTTGATGATGTAAAGTTAGCTTAATTCAGAGTAGTGTTCTTGGGGATGGCAGGATTTCACAGTGGATAAAGGTACTTGTTGCCAAGCAAAACACTGTGGGTTTGATTCTCAGGGCATGCAGGATGGAAGGAGTGAACTGACTTCTGTGGGTTTTCCTCTGACCATCATGTGCATACACACATACAAGTAACCCTCTGACTATCATGTGCCTACACACACATACATGTAACTAAATGAATATTATTTTTAGCTATAAGTTTGACTTTAATTATTTCTCCCTCCCACAGACCTCTCCTTGTTCTCTTTTAAATAAATATTTTTTAAAAAAAAATAATGCTCTTTCTCCAACTCCTATGGTGTTCCTTTGGCCACAGCGACAGTTCTGTAACCCTAGCTTCCTACTAGATAGATACTGACTGTCTAGATGGCGCCTCCTAAGGTCGAGCGAGAAGCCTCTCCCTTATAAGAACAAGATTTTACAAACATTATCTGTCAAGTTTATCTGCAAAAGACTAGATTTTAGAAAATTAATTTCTCTTATTGATTTTTATTTTCAATAGCCATTCTTCCAGGGATAGTAAATAACACTGGTTTATCAATTTGTAGGCATTTCCCCATATAGATTAATTCAATACACACGGGACAAGTGCTGGATAACTGTAACTTATTACCACAAAGGTAAGTGCTTGTCTTAGTTAACACTTACCCTACCCCAGCCTTTCTCTCTTCTTTCAGATTCCCTTCTCAAGGTCTGTTCCTCCATGAACTTCCCAGCAGAGAGCTTGAAAACATCCCTGGCTGGCAAAGACTGGAGATATACCTTCCTCTGCTTGCTCTACTTCAGCTCAAGTCAAACTTTAAAGAAAAAAACTTCCCAAATTGTCTCCATCAATTAACTAATAAGAAGCTAAGCTTACCAAACCACTTAATTTGTACTTTCTGTAGGGGACATGTTCTGGGAATGCTTAATAGCATCACCCTTAACAAAATCAGGCCTGTATCTTTAGTCCAAAATCTTACCATAGCAAGAAGCAAAATTTAGTGTATGTGTGTACAAGTCCATTGTTTTGCATTTATTTACTAATCCAATGCCATCCCTGCCTGTCCACTGCCATGCTCCTGGTCATGATGGTCACTGCCATGCTCCCGGTCATGATGGTCACAGGTTCTTAACCCTCTGAAACTATAACAAGCCCCCAATGAACTCTTTCTTCTGAAAGTCGCCTTGGTTATGAGTCTCTTCACAGCAATAGAAAAGTAACTAAGACACCAGTGAATTCTGTCAAAACAAGTTTGGTGATCACTACCAGGAGAATGGGATTATAAGGAAAGAAGTCATTCAGAACAATGGGATGGGACTTCAGGGAGGCCTCTTTATGAGATTCTGTGAAGGAATGCAGGCTTGTCACTCAGGGTTTTGCCAGTCCCCAAGATTAAGATATGCAGTCCAAGAAACATTCTATAAGGTATAAAGTTGATTTTTAAAAAGGATCACTAAAAGGAAGGAAGGAAGCTCACAGACATGACTACATCCCATTAGGATCAAGGTAACAAAGGAAGGACTAAAACTCAGAAGTTCAGAGGAGGTGATGCAAGCCAGCTGGTGCTGATGCTGGCATCTCTCATGAGACTGGGACATCCATGAGTTCAGAAAACAAAACACCATAGATTAGATTTGGAGGGGGGAATCTTAAGAGCCACAGGAACAGGAAGCCACTAGGAAGCGGATAAGTCTCCCCTTTCTGTTGCAGCCCCACTCCCTCCCTCTAACACAGAAAGCCTCCCCTACAGACAGAACCTGTCAGGGAGCAGAGAATGTGCCTCCTCACGGTAGAAATATGGTTGACAGAGTCTCAAGCACAGCATCATAAGGACAAATACAAAGGACTGAATTTGCAGCCAAGATACACCAATTTAATAGCTGGCTAGTGTGTGCAAACAGAAAGAGGGACATTTTCACAATTACTTTACAGAAGAAGATTCTTCTGTCCCTGTAAGCCTATAAAGACGAAGCCTAGAGAGATCAAGTGACCCGTGAAAGGTCACACAGTAGCCGATAGACCTGGATGAGCTAGTGTTTGTTCTGAGTGGGCTTCACACTGTCTGTTCACAGTGGACTTGGGTAAGGATAGTGTCTTCCTGTCTCCAGTCATCTTTCCTGGAATTGGCTTCTATCCCATTTTGGCCCCCAGAAAAGCTGCTCCCAAGACGAAATTTAGCTATACAAAAAGTAAGGTTTCCCTTTTCTGATTTTTCTGAGTTTAGCAGAACCTGCGTCTGATTAAGGTGCCACTGACAACGGTCTTCCCTGGATGGAGGAGGGAGCGGTTTACAGCCCCCAAAGTTGAATCACGGCCTCAAGAGCACATGAGAAAGCTCCCCAGCCATCTCTCCATCGGGGTTCCAGACCCGCTCCATGAAGCTAACGATCCAAAGAATATACTGAGGGGGCAGGTGGGGGAAATGTCCACAGAGTGTAGCAAGACAGGCTGGGGATTTGTGGTGGAGATTGCCATGGAGCAATATGCTGACTGTCTATGCAGATTGGTGAAAGCTAAGTGTGTGTGAGTGTGTGAGTGTGTGTGTGTGTGTGTGTCTAAGCCCTGGACTTGGGGAAGAAGGGACCCAATCAAATGGCAGCTGAGGCTACCTTACTGCTGAGAGTGACCCCCAACCCAGCCTCCTGACTCCCTCACCCACGTGTTACTCCAGGTCTTCTTCTCAAGATGCTTCTGAGTCACCCATCCCCCTCACCTTTCACCTACTCTGATCTGGCCTCTGTCCCACTTCTCTGCAGCTTGTATAAGAGCAACACACCACCTGCTCGAGCCAGCACCAAGCACTAGTGACCGTGGTTTCCATTTTGAAACACTCTCTTCTATTGGCTCCTCAGAGATCAACATGAATCTAAATCCATTATGCCTGGTCTCTGCATGAGTGAGAGTACTTCAGTTTCTAGGAACAGAAATCAGTGTCATTGTAAAACAATCAGGAGGCCTTTGAACTAGTCCATGGTGTGGTGGTTTGTATATGTCAGCCCAAGAAGTGGCACTATTAGAAGGTGTGACCTTGTTGGAGTAGGTGGGTCACTTTAAGGCCCTCATCCTAGCTGCCTGGAAGCTAGTATTCCACTAGCAGTCTTCAGATGAAGCTGTAGAACTCTCAGTTCTGCCTGACTGTGTCTAGCTAGATGCTGCCATGCTACCATCTGAAGATAATGGACTGAACCTCTGAACCTGTAAGCCAGCCCCAGTTAAATGTTGTCCTTTATAAGACTTGCCTTGGTCATGATGTCTGTTCACAGCAGTAAAACCCTAACTAAGGCACATGGCATGTCACTGATCCTACCAAATTCTCCAGTTCTACAGCTGTGCTCTTTGTAATATGACTTATTTGTTCCTCCTGTTACTTTGGCCATTGAGAATAGTATAGTACAACAAAGTCTTTTAAAAGCATTGGTTTACCCGCCCTCCTTCCTCCCCCCCCTCTTTCCCTCCCTCCTTCCATTCCTATAAATCTATTGAAAGATAAGGCACAGTGACTACAGCAGAGTTGCCCTCGATGTCCTGAGACCACCCCAGACCAGCTGATCCAATTCACCCAGATGACCAACCAAGCAGGTGTGACCAACAGAGTTGCTTGATTGAGTCTTCATCTCGCTGCAGCTTCCTGAGTTAACAGAGATTAGTGATCCATAGACTCATGAGATGAATGCTTAATGTTTCAAGTCAGAGCCTGTGGTTATTTGTTACCCAGGACTCTGTGGCAATAAGCAAACTGACCTGCTGTATCCAAAGCAAAGTTAGGAGCTATGCCACCGGGCACAGAAGAAGGCGGCATCAGGTACGGTGGAGTGGGAAGTTATGGACAGGAACAGCTGCCAAGACAGACCAGTTCTAACCTGCTTTTGCTTTTCTGTTTTTCTCCTCTGCTCCTGAGTGCTTCCCATCATTAGTCTCAACCATTAAATCCTGGAGAAAGAATACGATTTGCCCATTATAGGACTGGGACTCACCTCTACCTCCTTGACAGTGATTGACGCCCTCACATCGTACACCAAGGGTTTGGGTAGCTGCCCAAAGAGATACAGAAGTACGACGGCCCCCAAAATGAACCATGAGTCCAGGGCAGACATGAGGAACAGAATCTCTTACAAGCTCTGCATCTTCCTTCAGGTTTTATAGCACACATTTGTCCACGAGCCAGGACACAGGCAGTGCTGGCTGCGGCTGGATGACAGATTGAGCATCCAAAAGATTCTCCAACAATTGGAATTGCAGCCCAAATCTAGCAAGATGAAATTAAATATGGATTAATGTGAAGGCCTGCACTTGTGTTCAGAGGAGGGAACAGCTGGTGGGGGTGAGATCAGGATGCTGGTGGTTAATGGTAGTTTATGTAGAAAGATTAGAAGCGCAGAATGTGCCAACGATGAGAAGATGTCCAAGATGGTAGACTGATGCTGCTGGGCTAAAGAGAGGGCTAAGGACCGGTACGGCCTTCATGGGTAGCTCTGAGCTATACAGCCACTCTGTCACCTAATAGCCTAAGACTCTGAGTGCCTAGCACACACCAGACTAGCTTGCACCAGTTACAATGTCTTGTTTAACTAGCACACACACAGTGCTATTATTCCCATCTTCCTCATGATGAAGCAAATTAAGGAGAGGTTAAGTAACTTTCCCAAAGATACACAGCTTTGATGGAGCCTTGGAACCCAATCCAAATGACTCCACATCTTATGCTCATGAACCCCGAGTCACCTGACTCCAAGAAGTGTGTCAATTGCATAAGGGAGAGAGAGGGGAGGTGCACTTGGTTTGCCGCATGAAGTTAAAGACTCATTCTGGAAGGTATCAGGGTCACCATTTCAAACATGAGAGTTCATGGGAAAGAACTGGAGCATGCTGGAACAGTACTGGAAGAAACATGGTCCCCCTGCATCCGACCTTTGAGAGTGAGACGTCAGGATGAAATCTATTCTGCTTAGCTGCTGGAGCTGGTGCTGGAGCAGTGGGTGGGGTTTACAGCGACCTAGCTTCATCTCAGCGTTTTGAAGCTCTTTCTGATGTAGACTGTACTTACACCAAATCTCAGAACACAAATATTATACCATTTACTAGACTTTTATTATGTGCTAAGAATTTCTCAGTCGTAAGCTGGGCGTGGTGACGCACGCCTTAAATCCCAGCACTCAGGAGGTAGAGGCAGGTGGATTTCTGAGTTCGAGGCCAGCCTGGTCTATACAGAGAAACCCTGTCTTGAAAAAAAAAAAGAATTTCTCAGTCGTGACACAGAAAGACATTTTCATAATAAAAATCACAAGACTGGTTACTCTATACTAATTGCTGCACAATTTTAAGAAAAGGTTGCCAGCATTATCTCCACTTAATAAACCACAACATGCAGCACAGAGAGGCTAAGAAATCACCCAAGGTCACACAGCTAGAGTCAGGATCGGTGCGTGAATCAAACTGCTCAACCCCTAGCTAGAGTCCCTGCTATACTGGCGGTATGGATCTCCTGGGACAGCAGGGAGCCATGGTGGAGGCATCTAGACACTAGAAAGCCAGCATCCTCCTCCACTAGAGTGTACTAGAATGAAAATCAAAGCCTCCTCGTAACTCTGGAATCTAAAGCCCAGGGGCGCATTGTTTAATTCTGGAAGAATACCAGCAGACACATACAGCCCTGCTCTGTGGGACTGTGCAGGGGATCCTACCCGAGCTGGGCTCTGGCTGTGCGACCAGGATGTTCCACACAGCGGGCTCCCGCCCTGCTGGGCCTGGCTCGATGTGTTTTATTAAAAAGCTGCATTTATCCGGCCTGCTCCTGGCAGGGCTGCGGCTGCAGTTTATTAGGACATCATTTGGAGTGTAAATTGTTGCTGGTTTATAAAAAGGCTCTCGCAGAGCGGCTCCGCTGGGATGGCCTGGATCCGCAGCTCGAGGCAGACAGGCTTTAACTAAATCATTGATTTCCCTGTGAAGCAACAGCGGGCAGGAGCCTCGCCCAGCTGTTTAGCTGCCTACACCCTGTTCCTGGAGGGCAAAGTGGCAAGACTTCTTCCAGCTGTGTTGACAGCGCGTTCTCCTCCTGAATCCCAGATTCCCAAAGGCCAGTAGGGTGCAACTCTTATCTGGCTCATTTGAAAGGAGCTGCTGGGAACCTTGTTTCATCCTCAGGACCTCAGAGCATGCCACAGTCAGGAACGTGACCCTGGTCTTCGAAGGTGGGTTCAGCAAATAAACCAGGGGCCGGCAAGATGGCTCAGCAAATAAAGACGCTTGCCACCAAGCCTGGCAACCTCGGTTCTATCCCTGGGACACACGTAGTGAAACGTGGTGGGAAGAAAGAATGGACTCCCGCAATATAATCATTGGCATGCCCGCCCCCACGTACAAAAACTCACAAAATAAATGTGAAGTCCAGATTAACAATGACTACGTTTTTGGATTAAGTGTGGAGCATGTCGATCCAAAACTGGCTCCCTTCACCACCCCCCTTAGTCGCTCCTGGGTGAAATCCCTGATACTGCTTTGAAAGCTGATGTACACAGTAATGGCTTCACTGTAGCATTTCATACACATGACATTATACTTCCTTCTACTCTTCACCTTGCTGTGCCCCTGCCCTCCGTAGGTAAGGTTCTGTTCCTTCCCTGAGATATTACACACATCTAATTTCATGTCATGTAATCTATGCCCTCTCTATCATCCCCTCCCGCAAGACCTCTCTCTTCCTCCCCTTATGATCTGCTGTCAAGTTTCATGATTATATATATATGTATATATATGTATATATACATATATATATGTATGTATATATATATATATACACACACACACACGTATGGTTCCATATATGTCAGAAAACACGTTTGTTTTTCTGAGTCTGGCTTATTTCACTTAATGAAATGACTTACACTTCCATCTGTTTTCCTACAAATGCTGTGACTTCATTCCTCTTTATGGCTGAATGCAATTCACTTGTGCACATGTACCACATCTTTGTCATGTATCTGTCTGATGATGGGCATTCTATTTCTTGGCTATTGTGAATACAGTAGCAGTAAGCATGGATTCACAGTTATCCTTGTGGCATGTTGATTGTAACCCTCCCTTCAGGTATGTGTGGGATGGCTGTGTCATTTGGTAGATCCATTCCTCAATGTTGAGAAATCTGCACTGATTTCCACAGTGGCTAAACAAGTATCAATTGCCTCTGTCAATTAGTTTATAAGTTTATTCTTTACTCTGCATCCTTGTCACTTGAGTTTGATGATGTCCATTCTGATGGAGGCAAGACTCCCAAAGCAATCTTAATTTTTTCCCTGATAGCTAAAGATGTTGAACACATTTCAAGTACTTATTAACCATTTATAGTCTTCTATTGAAAACTAGTTAACTAGCCCATTTATTGGTTGGATAATTTTTATGTTTGATTTTTGCAGTTATTTGTATGTTCGTAATAATAATCCCCAATCTGAACTGTAGTTGACAAGGATTTTTTTTTTTTTTCATTCTGCAGGCTGTCTCTTCACTCTGGTGATTGTTTCTGTCCTGTGTTGAGACTCTTTTTAGTTCTACATAATTTCACTTGTCAGTTCTTGGGCTTGATTCCTGTGTCCATAGAAACACTTCTGAAATGTCTTGCTTACACCTGAATCATGAAGTTTCCTCTCCTGGCAGTCCCAGGGCTTTGGGCAGAGGTGTTTGTTGTGTGAGGAATGCCATGAATGACATTTCTGCAGGTTTCTTTCCCCACAAGGCCCTTCCAGGTCTTCTAAGTATAGAATAATGCTATCTGCAAATAGAATGGTTTGGCTTACTGCTTTTTATCCTTTTTGTTTCTTTCTCTTGTCATATTGCTCTAGCTAAGATGAATCTCTACATTGAATAATAGTGGAGAAGGTAGACACCATTATCTCATGCTAGAGTTTGGAAGAAATGTATTCAGGTTTTCCTCATTTAGTAAAATCTTGACTTTAGGCTTTATTTTGTTGAGATAAGTTCACTCTATTCTTCGTTTCAGGTGTTTTATGAAGAAGGAATGTTAAAGTTTGTCAGTCTTTTTCTGTTCCAGTTGGCATTATGTCTTTACTCTGTTGTGTGCTAAATGACAATATTTATTTGCATATGATAATCATCAACCTTGCTTCCATGGAATGGGACCAACTTTTGGTTATAATCTTGATTATGGTCTTGAATTCAATTTGCTAACTTTTTATTAAGAAATTTTTATGTCTGTGTTTATTATGGCAATTGGTCTACAGTTTTCTTTCCTTGTGCCCTTAACCAGCCTTTGGCTTTATCACCCCTTCCATTTTATGAAACAGTCTAAGGAACATGAGTGTTAGGTGGAATTCTGCAGGGGATCTATCAACTCCTGTACAATTCATTGGGAGACATTACTGCTTTAGCTCACTGAATTTCATGGATGATCAAGTTAAGTTGTTTATAGCCTATTGATTTAATTTGGTAGGCCATATATACCTAAGAATTTATTCATTTCTTCCATATATTGCCAGTTTCTGTTAATACTTTTCAAAGTATTCCTTCATAATTATCCGAATTTCACTGGGATATGTAGTAAACTACCATTTCTCATTCCTAATTTTGTTAATTTGGATCATCTCCTCCTCTTCCTTTGTTTGGATATGGATTTGAAATCTAGTTAACTTTTTGAAAGAACTGACTTTCTTTGATTGTGAACATTGTTCTTTTAGTCTCTGCTGTATTACCTTCTGCCTTGCAAAAACAGCAAGAATAATCGTTATTATTTCTTGTCATCTACTACTGCTTTGGAGTATGGGTTGTTATTGTTTTACTAAGACCTTTAGATGCACTGTTAGGCTGTTGTTTGCAATCTTCATGATTTTGAAAGCCCTCACAGCAAAATAAAATTTCCTTTTAGAATGGCATCTCAAAGGTGCTGATGAGTTGAATTCGTTCTCATTTGATTCTAGAAAATTTTTAATTTCCTTTATTATTTCTTAAATGACACACTACTCATTAAATGGTCAATTGTTTGGTCTCCATATATTCATGAAGTTTCTGTAGATTCAGCTCAGTTTTTGTTCGGTTAGTTCTTTGGTTTGTTTGATCACTTTGCTATTGATTTCTACTAGTCCATTTTGATCTATAGCAGAGTTTATCTCTAAAGATTCTTTGATGATTTTTAATTCACATAGCCTATATAAATTAGAGTGGTATATTGAAATTACCACTATTACTGTTTCAGGACTTATTTGACTTTTTATGTCCATTAGTGTTTATTTTATGAATTGGGAACCCTAACATTTGAAGTGTAGAAATTTACAATTGTTACATCTCTCTCTCTCTCTCTCTCTCTCTCTCTCTCTCTCTCTCTCTCTCTCTCTCTCTCCCTCCCTCCTACTTGATATTTTGCTCTACCACCATGAACACCATGAACACCAGCCATCTGAAACCATAAGCCCAGCTAAATGTTTCCTTGCTCCCTTTCATAATTTTCCTTGGCGGTGGTGTTTTGTCACAGCAATACAAAAGTAGTTAAGACACGGATAAGATATGATTTTAAAGTGTTTGCCTTTTTAATATTGGTCCCACACTTTGTATTTTGACTATCATATGCTGTGGGAAGGTTCTCCTCTGGCTGTGTCTGTTTGAGATTCTAAATAGCTCTTACATTGAGATATCTTTTTCTGTATCTAGACCTGGGAAACTTTCTGTTTCATTTCATTGACTAGAAGCTCTGTCATGAGTGTTTATCTTGGCTCTTCTTCTAACTCATGAATTCTTAGGTTTGGTTTCTTGATTGTATGCTAGAGCACTTAGATATTGTAGTAATATTTGTTGATGTTTCACTGTTGATACTTGAATGTTGTATTGTGTCTGCTTTGTACTTTACCCATGAGAGTCTGTCTGCTGTGTGGCTGTGTGGTTGAGTCTAATGGTGATATTTTCCATTATTTCTTGGTTTTGTTTTTAAGTTGTAGTCACTGACTTTTTTATTTCCTCCAACATTTCTATTTTATTTTTTCTCAGAATCCTGATTTCCTGAATGAGTTTTTTTTTTTTTCTTCCATGTTGATTTTATCACTCTAGATAGTCTGGAACAGAAAGTGTATATCAAGCATTGATTGCCACAAGCACAATGCTGTGTAACAAACCACTGGAAGCTTATTGGTTTATTCCAAGAACATTTTTGCTCACAATTCAAGCAATGGAAGTTCAAGCTGTTTCTGGTTCCAGAACATGACCATGGGTATTTGTCCTAGGATCCAAGAAACAGTGATGGCAGCCATGATAGAAAAAGTTCTTTACATTGTAAATCATAGGAGACAATTGGGTGGAATCCAATGATGTAATTAATATAAGGCCTCTGCTTATATCTAACCCCTACCATCCCATTGTTCAACAAGTACACCACCAGTGGGGGGGAGGAAAGTATGATGTCCTAGAAGCAGATAAAGATAAAAAGAAAGTCCCTGCTATCACCAACAGTATGCTGGATGGCTGAGCCAAGAATTGCTAAGCAAGAAGTCCATTCCCTCCTACCCTGTGGATGACTTCTCTCTTCATTATTTTCTAACTCTACCCCTATACCTCTTTCTCTTTAGCCTCGATAAACACATTCATCTTACTCTCAAGGGAAGAAGAATGAAGAGAAGGGTGGAAGAGGAAAAAAGAAAGGAGAAGGAAAGAGGAGGAAGGAAGGTAAATTCAAACACAAAACCATGGGGTGAGACCAACTGGAGGAGTGTGTTCCAGGCATGTACATGGCTGTGGGCTTGACCCCCAATTACTTCATCAAAACTGTCTCTTAATCATACTTCTTCATTGCTCTTTGTTTCATCTCCAACATATCTTCTCTAAAGATGTACAGTCTAAAGCATCAAGAAGCTGTGCATCCAGGGCTGGAAAGATGGCTCAGTGGTTAAGAACACTTGCTGCTCTTCCAGGGGACCTGAATTTGGATTCCCAGCACCCATGTTAGGCAGCCACAACGGTCTGGAACTCTAGTTCCATGGATTCCAACACATTCTCTGGTCTCCAGAGGTGACATACATACACACATGCCCATAAAATTAAAGGGATTCAAAAGAAGCTGCACGTGCCACCTGCCAGATCACCAGATCGGTAAAATAGAGCAAGGCATCCTAAGGATATGGAGTCAGAACACACACATTCCAGTGAGGATGTAGCCTTTGTGGAAAGAAGCCTGAAAATAACTATGAGAATTTAAGATGCACTTATTCACTGAGTCAGCAATTCTACTTCCAGGAATTTATCCAACAAACATCTTTGCACATTTCTTTGGGAAACATGGAGTATAGAATAATGACCATTATAACAGTGTTTGCAAGAATAAAAAGCTATCCATAAGTATGATATAACCACTAATAAAACACTATAGGCACCGGAAGAATGAAGTTGGTCTATATTTTGTGACTTTGAAATTTCTTTTAGATATATTAAGTTGGAGATATGTTGAGTATCATAAAGGATATGCTCTCTAGTGTGTGTGTGTGTGTGTGTGTGTGTGTGTGTGTGTGTGTGTGTTCTCTCTCTCTCTCTCTCTCTCTCTCTCTCTCTCTCTCTCTCTCTCGCTCTGTGTGTGTGTGGGGGGGTGTAAAACATCTTTGTAAGGATATATTAGAAACTGCTTTCTCTGAGCAGAGTCTCAAATACACTGTCTGCAGATTCCTGACTCAGAGTTCACATTCCCAGTAGACTAACCTCCACTCCACCTGAAATGAACACTTACTAATTCTGTAAAGAGGTAAACGTACTTTTTAAATTCTCCACTTTTTGAAGTCCATGATCTACCACTGTGAAAAATTGTTCTTCCTCCAAAGTGACCATTAATGTACTCTGATTGCTCTTCCCCAGGTCACACTGGGAAAGGCACAAAGGCAATTAATCAATTAGTTTCTTTGTCTTCAAATCAATCCCCTTCTAGTGGTGCCTGACCTAGACCACCTGACATTTCCATAACCTACTTGCCACTTGACACACGCCAAACGACTTCTTGTTGTCCCAAACTTGGAGATTTTAATCTCGAGTATTAAGCCAGCAGTGCCCAGTAATTCCCTGAATGCATTTTTATTGACTTTGTAAATCAGACTTGCCCACATCAGGGACTGTGACCAGGAAAGAGGTGTTTGTCTGTGAAATTGGCTGGACACACACCATTGCCTGTGATGATAAGCAGTGATTGGTGGGGCCGGATAGATGAGCCACATGCACTAAGCAGATTAAAATATAACAGAACAAGAGGGTCCCATTACCAGGAATACCATCAAGGAGCGGCAGGATGTTGTGATAAAGAGCAGAAAAACAAACTGATTCTGTGCCTGGATGGAAACCCCAGACCGTGCTTTGCTTCCTCGTTGGTCGGTCAAAGAGAAAGTGTGGGGGTGCAGACACAGGTAAACCACAGTTCTGAAGTATTTTGGCCAAAGTCAGAAGTTGTTTGTCTCTTGCTTCCAGTGGCCCCTGCAAACAAGGTTGTGCGTAACCTCATGAATCTCTGCAGAAATCACTTATAAAATGGGTCATTTTAAAATCCTCTCTTCCCACTGACAATGGAATCTAATGAGCATAATGCTCCAACCCGTGTCCTGACTTCCTCTTCTGTTAGCTGTCTTCCCACTTAGTTTTCAGGCCCTTTGCACTTGCTGTTCTCACTACCCATGATGCTCTTCTTCCAGATAATCCCAAGGCTGCCTTATTCACTCCATTCAGGCTTCTAGAGAGACACCACCTCTTTTAACAAAGCCTTCCTTGGCTGGACATGGTAGTGTGTGCCTGTAATCCCAGGCTGAGGCAGGGTATGAAGGTTCAAAGGCCAACCTGAGTTACATAGTAAGTTCAAGAGCAACTTGGACTACATAGTGAGACCTGCTGAGGGGGGCGGGGGGTAGGGAGGAAGAGGAGGAGGAAGAACAGCATCAGCAGTAACTGAATCTGAAATAAAAGCCACCCTTCCTTCCTGTCTCTCTAGTCCTTCTGTTTAAGCACCACGTTTGTGTGAGCGGCATCTTATTGTGTATTCTGTGTTTGTGTATTTTAGGCCCTGCCCTCCAGAGAACAAGCATTTTTGTCTGTTCTGTTCTCTGTTGAGTGCTCGGTGCCTAGAGTACTCACTGCACAAATATTTGATGAATGAATGAGTGATGTGTCTGAATTCCCGTTTGTTTCTCTTCAACTAAGAGGCTTAGCTCATTCATATATTTGTCCAACAAATGTTTGCAGAGGAACTGCCACAAGCCAGGCATATGCTGGATGCTGGGTCTCAACAAGACCATGTGATGGTAAGTATAAAACACCAGGGTTCTCTGCAGGTTTCAGGTGCACTTTGGCATCAATTCAGTTCCCAGAAAGAATGGTATATGTGTCTCAGCCATGATACACAAGACAGATGTCCTGAATATAGTGGTGAGATGATTACTCAACATTTCTTACCCTCCCCTCTGGAACTTTCTTTCTTCCTGTGTTGCATCCTGAGTCTTATATCATTACAGCTTCTAGTTTGTCCAAGTCAGAGGTTGCTGGCTGCCATCACTGCTAGTTCTTGGCTTCTTAGACACACACAGGCTCAGGGATTTTGTCTGAGTTCCCCACCATCCCTTGCAAATTATATGAGCTTGTGACTAATTTCTGCCCAATGAGATGTGAGTGTAAGCAGTATGTAGATTTCCCAGCAGTCAGACCTGAACTGTCCAATGGAAATAGACTGTGAACAAAACAGCTCGTATAGAATGTCTAGTGATCATGCTTTGTATGTAAAAAGACAAACAAATTAATTTTAATAATATATTTAAACAATTGTATCAGTTATTGTTTTCAAATAACAAAACCAATATTTTCAAGGAGCCTTCGTTTCAACATATAATCATCATAACACATTAATGAGGTGTTTACATCCTTCTGTCTTGGGTCCTCAGACTACAGTGATAACGCTGAATTTTTCCTCCAGAATAACTGATCTGTGCCTTGCTTTCATAGTTAAAATATCATCTTCAGCATGTCCAGGTTGTTCAAACACACAAGCATTACAATAACAAAACAGAGTTCTTTTATAATTTCAATTAAGACCAATGAAAACTAAATATAAGATTTTCTTCCCCTACCTCACTGGCCACTGTGCAAGTGCCCAATAGCCTCTGTGGCTCTAAAGATCTTAAAGAAGACCAGCATCCATTGCTCTGTGGTCTCCCTCTTCCCACTGGCTGGAGGATGGAGGCATTCAGAAGCCATATGTTTGGGTTGGCAAAGCTACTCTACCCACTGCTAAACAATTATATGCAGAGGAGACCAATCTCCATTCTCTTCAAGTATGTGTTTCCTAGTCCCTTGGCCGTAGTTTATCCATCCGACAACTAACATGCACACCGAGAATGTTGTTGCATCTACACCAGAGACTTCCAGAACCTCCACTCCCAAGCCTTCACATGGCTTTATCTCTAAAAACAATGATACTCAGCATCAGCAGTAGAGTCTCCAAGCGTCATTTCAGCCACTTCACCATGGCTCAGCAAATTCTCATCTGGGATTCTGATAGGAGCCTGGCGTGGGCAGAGACGCCAAGGTTTGAACTCAGCCTCCACTGCTAGGGTGGTTAACTTTATATTTCAGCTTGATGGGAACACGAGGCACTTAGATATTTGATCACATACTATTCTGAGTTTCTGGTGCGATCAACACTTGGAAGAGTAGACTGGATTAAACAGATGGCCTTTCCTAATGTGGGTGGGCCCCATTCCATCACTTGAAGGCCTATAACAAAAAGGCTGAACCTCCCGAAGTCAGAGGGATTCCTTCTTCCCAGCAGCCTTTAAACTGGGATGCTGGCGCTTCGCTGCTTTCAAACTCAAGCTGAAGCATCAACTCTTTCTGAGGTCCAAGCTTGCCAGCATTAACACTGTAATCCACCGTCAGCCTCCAACCCCAGATCTTCAACTTGGAGATGGTATAGCTTAGGAGTTGTCAGCCTCAAAATTCACAGGAGTCAGTCCCTTAGAATAAATGAATGATTACAGGAACAAATGAATGAGTGTTCCAGCTGTTCTGTTCTCTCTCTGGAGAACATCACTACTGACTTCTAACAGACCATGTGACGCCATTGCACCTTGGTCTCCTGGCTTGTAAAATGGAAACAGGAACAGGGGTTGGCTACAAGTTAGCTGTGATTGTTGTGATGTTATTATTATTACACAGAAGGTCTGCCAGCCATTACTAAGAGAAAATATAAGCCATGCACCTGTGTACAGGGCTGGGGGCGGTAGGGGAGACAGCAAGTTCAAGGTCTCCAGCTCTGCATGGTCCCTCAGCATTCAGAGAACGCTTTGTATCCACCCTTGGCCATCTCCCTCTCCTGTTCTCTCAGCAGCTGATGAGCTTCAAACCCACAGCATTACCTCCTCTTGCCCCCTAAGTCAGCCCTCTCCCCCTCAGGTGAAACCCTGCCTTCTATTTCACAGAGAAAATTATGGCTCTCAGGCAAGAACTTGTTAATTAATTTTGTTTCATCCTCTCATGCTTTTGATCTTGTGCCCTCTCCCTCCTTAGGGATGTTCTCTTCACATTAACTTTTCTCTCTTGATTCTGAGCCTCCCCCTTTCCTGCCGCTCTTTCTGCTTTAACCAGCCACCATGCCTGGGGCCAGCTTATTGTTAGACACTTCCTGCTGTCTAGCCTCTTCTTAACACCCCACCTGCCAAGCTTCTCCAGACACCCATTTGCCTTCTCATCTCCCTTCTACCATTCTCTACAGAGCAGCTCAGGAAAGAGGATAGGCTGTTCCCAGTGCAGAGGAGAGAATGTGGTGTGACCATGGAAAGATCAAGGTTCCTAATCCCCAAGGTTGGGATGTGCTTGCACTGGAACAGAGTAAGAGGAGAGGAGAGTGTTGGAGGTGAGACCTGGACAGCGGGTTCAGCACAGATGTGACAGGAAGCTGGCTCTGACTTTAAGGGTAAGATCATAGCAGGGTTTTGAGAACAGCAGTAGCAAACTCCCAGCCTCTAGCTTAGATTTTAAACGGCTCCCTTTACAAAGAAGTAAGCACACAAACAAGAAGGTAATTACAATACGGGTTTGCAAATATGGTTCAGCCAATAAAATGCCTGCTACATGACGATAAGGACCTGAGTTCGAATCCCCAGCACCCATGTAAAATCTGAGCATGGTGCTGTGTGCCTGTCATTCTAGTACTTGGAAGGCAGAGAATGAGAGGGTCTCTGGGGCTCGCTGAGTAGCTAGTGCAGTCAGATCAGTGAGACGGATTCAGTGGGAGACCTGGTTTCAGAAAATAAAGAGGAAAGAATAGAGGAAGATATCAACTTCTGGCTGACTTACACACACACGCATACACACAGAGAGAGAGAGGA
>NC_034590.1:90908849-90922251 GCF_900095145.1 Mus pahari | reverse complement strand
CACATACACACATAAAAAAAAATAGCAAAATAAAATGCTTACACTAATCCAACTCTAGGTACGTATTAAAGGCAGAGCCAAAAGGACCTGCTGGTATTTGGGATGTAAACAGGAAAAAAGAAGTTAAAGGGAACTGGGTGTGGTAGCACCAATCTGTAATTTTAGCTATCTGGGTAGCTGAAGCAGGAGAATCAAGAATGTGAGGCCAAACTGTGGTACAAAGAGAACTCCCATCTCAAAAACAAAAGTCACAAAGAGCGCCCCAAGGTTTTGTGTTTTTTTCCATCTCATCCTACAGCCTCTTGGGGCTTACATTTAAATGAGTATCAGATTTAAAACTAGGGCCCAAATTTTTCATAAGGTGCAAGAATAAGCACATACGACAATGTAATCATGCCAGCAAAAGATAATCACTGAGGAAAGAAGAGATGATGGGGTTACCAGCTGTTGGTAAACACATAATATTCATGATAGATAGAAGATAGATGATTGATAGATAGATAGATAGATATCAATACTGTCTGTTATGAGTATTGAAGGATGGCTACTTGAATCAACATTCAAAACAGTTCTGATCAGTCACTTAGGATGAGACTCGAGGGCTGGAAGAAGTAGGGCAAGAACATTGGGTTTCATGAGTAGTTATTGTATGCTAGCTCCTTTCTTTATTTCTCTCCATTGTTAAAAAACAAGGAATATGAATTACTTTTATTAAAACATGTAAGAAGTAACTGAGCTTGGAGCTTCCTCTGCGCTCGTTGCTTTTACAGGATTAGAGAGCACTTTGCCAGTCAGTTGGGAGCAAGGCCATCAACACTCTTATCCAGCTGTGAACCACGTGAGCTACAACACCAACCTGCCAGGTGAGATGTTCCCACGGGTGCAAGAGTGACATAACTATTACGGTGTACAGCTACTTTTTGATTGGACTGGAGACCCCCTCCACAGGAGACATACGTCTGGTATTGTAAACCTGGCCAAGGAAGTCATAAGCCCTAGGAAGAACCATACTACTCTGATTTTGCTGAAGAGACATGATATAAACATGCCTTCTAAACATTTAGATTGGTGCTGTTCTCAGCCTTGGTCAGAGAAGCTTCTGGTGTTAGTGGGCAAGAGCTATTGCAGACTCATAATTGGTCAAAATACAAGGGAATAGTGACCACTTAATGCAAGTGTTACACGGGGCCTCTGTTAACACATCCCACCCTCAAAGGCCCAGGGGACGATCTCAAAAGAGAACAGAAAGAATGAAAGAGCTAGCAGATGGGAAGGAGCACTATGAGATGTTCTCTTCTGGACACAGCATGGCCACGACACTCAGCCCATCACAGCTACGGTTACTTGCACAAGACCTGAAGAAGATGGAGCCTGTCAACGTGCCATAGAAGGGGGTGGAGGACTGAGAAGCCCCACCCCTCCCTGAGGAGCCATTAGCAGTTAATGGTTGCTGGGGAAGAAGGTTTCTTCAGTGCTACAGCAACTGGAAAGTTGCCCAGGCTCCAGTAAATAACCCCAAGTCTATTAAACCCGGTAGATTACAAAACGAAGCAAAACAACAGAATGGTGTGGAAATGGAAGGAGGGCTTGTTGGGAAAGAATTAGGGGAGAGGTGTGAGGATGATCCAAGTCCTTTGCATACACACATGTATGAAACCATCAAAGAGTTTTTTTTTTTAAAAAATGTCATAGAAAATAGGAGAGGTTCTTCTGTTCCGGCAAGTCTATAACACAGGTTCTCCATGTCCTCCTATACTCGAGAAAAATACCAAAATCACATTTCTTCCTTTGTTCATGTTTTTCCTGATTCCCTTTATTGGCATGATAATGCTGATCTTGCTATAAATTTTTTAAAGAGCTCGGGCAAAACATAAACGTTTGGTCTCCCAAGCGATGCTGCCTGTCAACACCATTCAGAAGCTTATTTCCCATAATACCACTTCAATGCAGAAGCCCAGAGCTGCCGGCAGACATGCTGCAGAGGTTCCTACAACATAGACTGTGTGTGTGTGTGTGTGTGTGTGTGTGTGCGCACTAGTGTCATGGCTGTTACAGAGACAATGACACAGTTCACTGCCGTTGCTCCTAATTGTTAGGTGCTATTAAATATCTACCTTAAAGCCAATCGCTGGGCTAGACCTGTAGCTCAGTTGGTAAAGTGCTTGCCTAGAAGACACGAAGCCCTGGGTTCAATCCCTACCACTGCATAAACTGGGTGTGATGGTACATACTTATAATCCCCAGAAATTGAAGCAGGAGGATTAGATATTCAATTCCATCTTTGGCTTCATAGAAAACACAGAGCCAGCCTGGGCTACATGAGATCTTGTCTCAAAAACAAGAACAGCAAGAGAGTAAAATTTGGCAATCTGGACCTGTATCTTTTCCTATGTCACCACCTCCTCCGTACACTCATCCCATACATCGGCTCACCTGAGGCTCCATGTTGTTCTTGACACTGTAGGGTCCTGCCTGCTGGCCTTGGCCTGTGAAGGCAACCTTACGAGGTGTTCACTTTCCTCACCAGTCATTGTACAAACAGGGGACTCCACCATGCTCCGTCCATGCGAGCGTTCAATGTGCTTTGATCCTAGACAGCCATCCATTTCCCCCTCTGATCACCCGTCTTTTTCCTCCTGCCACATTTTCAGGAGTTCCACCTTTATTTCTGTTTTTCCCCTCCAGGATTCCACAGGTAAGAGAAAACACGCAGTGTTTGTCTGCATCTGACTTATTTTTCTTAGCAAAATGATCTCCAGCTCCATCCATTTCCCCATAATTGACATCATTTTATTTTTCTTTATGGATGAATAAAACTCCATTGTGTGTGAGTACTACATTTTCTTTATCCATTCACCTGCTAATGGGTATCAAGGCCGGTTCTGTGCATTGATTAATTGGAGTGGAGCTGTAGTAAACACAGGTGTGTGGGTCTCTCTCTCTGATATGCTAACTTAGTGCCTGCTGGGCACACCAAGCTGTGGTGTGGCTGGGGCATGTGAAAGTTCTGCTTTTAGATTTTGGGAGGACCTCCATACTGATTTGTGTGGTGGTCTTGCCAGTTCACACTCCCAGCAGTAATGTATAAGTGTCAATACTCTCACTGTTGTTTGCTGTCACTTGTTTTCTTAATCACAGCCTCTCGGATGTATAGGATGAAGTTTGGCATAGTGTTGACCTGCATGTCCCTAGTGAGCACTTGAACAAGAGCTGATGGAGCATCATTGCTGTGGGAATCTGCCTGCCTGACTCTGCGTTCTTATTCCTAGCTCTAAAAGTCCACGTATTAGCATATTAACCTTCTATATTTTAATTCATAGGTTGTTGGGATTTATAAGTGGAGCACTGGAGAACCTGAGACTAGAAGAAATCTTGAGGATGGGGCCCTCGGGATAAGGTTGGTGTCTTTACAGTCAAGAGTGGCCTGAGCTGTTGTGCCCCCTCTCTGTTGGCTGTGATGCCATCCACAATGAGAATGGTACAGCAGGAGGGCCCTCACCAGATTCAGACCCCTTAACCTTGGACTTCTTGGTCTTACCCTCAAGAATGATAAGAAACACATTTCTTTGTAAAGTACCCAGTCTGTTGAATTCTGTTATAGTAACATGAAATATGCTGAGGTTTCAGTCCAGACTGCTTCTCTGAACTTTTCTTTCCTCTGTCTTTAGACGCAGAACCTTTGTATCTGCTGCCATCCGCTGTAGGTTGATGAAGGAAGGAAAATCATGTGCTCTGTCTCCCAGGCCATACATTCTTCTGTTCAGCCTGCAAAGCTATCGGGGTGCCAAGCACGGAGAGCACCATGGTGTGCAAAATGCCACTGTCATTTAACCGGTGATGTGGGCAGCCAAACAAGAAATGGCCACCGTGTCATGCGTCTGCTCTGAAAAGAGGCACCATACACTGAAAGGACACATATACACACATAAATACCAGTGACTAGGAAAGACAGCAGAGAGGATTGGAAGGAAGTGGCATTTCAGCTGTGTAGGAGTTTGTGAGGCAAGTGGGAGAGGAGGAGGAAGGTTCCACACACATCCACTGGATGCAGAAGTCTAGGAAAGAGTGGAGTGGGACATGAGCTAAGTGGCAGAGATGCTGGAGGATGGGGTGGAGCAGAAGGGAACAGACACAGACAAATCCAGGTCTTCAAAGACCTTACAGATCTGCTGAGGGAGCTTGGACCAAATCCAGGTCTTCTAAGACCTTGCAGATCTGCTAAGGGGTTTGGACTTTATTCTAAGGCAATAGAGAACTGTGGGGGAGTCACAGGAGTGACTCATGCTCTACTCCCTCATGACTTTATGTTTTAGGAAATTATTGTTAAAACAGACAGAGCTAGTCAGGAAATAACAAGACTAAATACTAGGATGTCTCAAAGTTAAACCTTAAAGATCATGCATAGTCTTATTTCCCCATCTCTGTAATGTCTGACATCCTTGTGGGTTATCATGCTTACTAATTATTTTCATTATAAAGATATGCTGGTGTTCTGGAGTGGTGTCTCAGTAGCTAAGAGCTAAAAGATGCTCTTTTCGAGGTCCCAGTTTCAATACCCATCAACTGCTTACAACCATCTCTAACGCCAAGACCTGGGAACCTGTACTCACTTCTGACCTCTGCAGGCACCAGGTGCATACATGGTACACATAACCATGCAGGCAAAACACTGAACACGAAAAATAAAAATAAATAGTATTTCAAAGCTCTTTAAGAACCAGATTGAACAGAACATTTTATTAATTTTTAAAGTGCAGTTTCTTCAATTCAAATCACCCCAGGTCCATGGTGAGGGGTGGTGGCCATCTTCCTGACTGCCCACACCAGTACTCCACCAGGAACATGGCAGCCTCCCTCACATAAGGAATTCCAGGGTCTATTTTCTTCACTTAACAAACATCACCATCGCTTTCCACGTTATTCACAGACTTCATAGAGGAATCATTCATGGTGAATTATTTTTATTATGTTTTGTTGTTCCTTGAGTAATAATTCCCAACACAGAACATCTAGAAAAGATGAAAGTACATGGCACTAAAGAGTCGGCTGTTTTTTAAAAAAAAGTGCTTGCCAGGTAAACATTTCAGTAAATGCCCTGGTGGATGTTTTCATCCTCTGTACATGTTTTTATTCCTAGGGAAAAAAAAACCTCATTTTTAAGGAATAAAAAGAAAAACACATTTGTTTTAGAAATAAACATGGTTCCTACCACTTTTGGCGCCTGCTTCTCATTTAGCAATATATTGTGAACATTTTCTCTGTGACTGATAAGTGTTTCTCTGCATAGTTGGAAATCCCATTGGTGTTCTGCCCTCCACTTTAATTTTATTCGGGGTCAAACTTAACAAACCTCCCTCATTGTCCTTACCAACTTTAAGAGCTTTTGCTTGCTAACAAAGTCTCAAATTCTTAACTCTTAACCAGTAAAGGGAATGACCTCACTATGCTACAGGGCAATGTAAGAAGTTGTGGTGGTTTGAGTTAGAATGACCCCCATAGGTTCCAGATTTGAATGTTTAGTCACCAGGGAGAGGCACTGTTTGAAAGGATTAGAAGGATTAGGAGGTATGACCTTGTTGAAGTAGGGGTAACCTTGCTGGTAGAAGTGTGTCACTGGGTGGACTTTGAGGTTTCAAAAGCTCATGGCAAGCCTAGGCTCGCTCTCTCTCTCTCTCTCTCTCTCTCTCTCTCTCTCTCTCTCTCTCTCTCTTCCTCCCTCCCTCCCTCTCCCTCCCTCCTCCTTCCCTCTTCCTCCCTCTCCCTCTCCCTTTCTCCCCACCTCTCTCTCTGCCTATATGAATCAGGATGTATCTCTCAACTACTGCTCCAGTGCCATGAGTGCTCCCACCATGAATGATGATAATGGGCTAAGCATTTGAAACTGTAATCAAGCCCCCAGCCTTCCTCTGTAAGAGTTGCCTTGGCTGTGGTGTCACTTCACAGCAATAGAATACTGACTAAGACTGAAGTCTAGCTGGGTGTTGAGTTTCCAGGATCCTGCCTGATACTATGACTCCTCCTCATGAATCTCCTTGTGAAATCTTAACAACTCCCCTCCCTCAGTTTTTCCATCTGCTACACACACATTTAGGCTCCTGCATTTCTCAATTCTACATCGATCATATGGTATGAAAGTTGGTTTCTCTCTTTTTTTGTAAATTACAGTTGTTCAAAAAAAAATGTCTGTTGACACCATTGTCACATTGCTGTGGCATACAAGGAAGGGCTGAAAGTCTTGGTGCTTACAAAGATCATGGATTTATAGAGGATACAGAGAGACTGCAGGCAGGTGTAACACTGAGGTATTTTGTTAATTAATGAACATGGAATGTTGTCACAGGACTGAACAGAGCATCAACTTGGGAGTTGGGAGTATAAGAGGAACGAGGACAGCCAAGGAGCTTCCTGGAGGAGAGAAATAAGCTAATTCTTACCTGTTCAGCATGCATGAACTCTAATACTCTTACCAAAATCATCAAATTATACAATTGCTTCTCCTGAAGACAATGCCCTTAATTCAGTCCACACTCTTCATGAAGTCTATGTAGAGCTTTGCACTACACACTGTCCACTAATTTCTTCATTTATTTGCATACCAGGTATTTTTTAATGCCAACAAAGAGGATGCAGGGTGAGGCCTTGCCTTTCCTAGCTCTTTCCTAGTCTGACATTTTGAACCCTCAGTCATATGAATTGAATATGGTTTGTCACCTCCAAAGAGGACATTCAAGATTGGTCCTTTGGTAGCCAGAATTTACAACACTGTAACAAAATGCCCAGTAGAAATGACATAGGAGAGGAAAGATTTCTTTCGATTATAGAGGGCTACCCAGGGTGAGGATGTCATGGTAGAACAAATGAGTTCATATCATGGAGCCAAGAAGCAGAGAGAGATAGAATGGCAGGCCTCAGCTGGCTTTTTCCATTTTCCTCTTTTAATCCATTAGGACCTATAGCCCATGAAATGGTGCCTGAGGGTCCCCCACCTCAGAGATTTCTGAAAACACCTCACAGGCACCTTGAGCAGTGCACCTCACCTGTGTGATCCTAAGTCCAGTCAAGAGAACAATGAGATTTGACCATCGGTTTCCAGTAACAACATTTAGAGAGACTGTGAGCCTTAGGAGATGACTACATCACTAAGAGAATTTGATGGACTGTGGTGATGGTTCAGTCAGGAAAATGCTCATCTTGCAAACATGAAGACATGAATTTGACTTGATTCCCCACCCCTACCTCCAGTGACACACTTCCTCCAGCAAGGATACCCCTACTCCAACAAAGTCATGCCTCTTAATTCTTTTAATCCTTTCAAACAGTTCCTCTCTCTAGTGACTAAACATTCAATATGTGAGCCTATGGGGGTCATTCTTACTCAAACCACCACAGCATCTTACATTGCCCTGTAGCATAGTGAGGCATTTCCCTTTACCAGGAAAGAATTAGGAATTTTTAACTCACATTTTTTTAAAGGCCAGACATGGTAATATGTCCCTGTAATCCCAGAACTAGGAATACTGAGATGTCAAACAAAGCTCTGGGGCTCGTTATGTAGCCAGATAAGTGTATTTGGCAAGTTCCAAGACAATTAGAGACTCTGAAAAAATAAGAGGGATAACTAAAGATTGCTCTCTGGTGCACACACACACACACACTTACACATATGAACATACAACCACTCACTCCTCTTGAGTGGCCTTCAGTTACCCCAAGAGTGGGTTGCTACAGAGTGAGCCTGGTTCCTGGTGTTTGTCTCTTGCATGTATGTGCTTTCTCTTCTAGCCTCTGTGACACAGACCAAGCTCTCAGCAGAAGCAGAGACCCCTGAGCCAAAATAAACCCTACAGCTCACTCAGTCTCTAGTTCTCTGCTAGATCAACAGAAAGCGGATTAATGCTCTCCTGTCTGACTTCATTTCCTCTCTGGCCACTAGGTTATCTCAGAAATCCTGTTATCCTGATGCCTTCAAGAAGTCAAATGACTACGAATCTCTACCCCTAAAGCTGATGTGTTCATCCAATCTCCAATTTCCAGAATTCTAGATATTTTATGCAGCAGAACATTTTCATGGGTCGAGTATGTGCTCATTACTAGAGAAATAGGATGGACAAGGCAATTTTCCTCCTGTCAAGGAGCTCCACTAGAGAAGTTACACATGAACATATTCAGACTCAGTAAAGTTCATCCAAATATGCACACCACTGTCCATTTTCCAACACAGAACATCACTTCTCCAATAGGTTCCGGTGATTACACTGCACAACCCAGTGGGGTGCTACTCATATAATCTACAAAGTACATGGAGCCCTCCTACAAATGACCAGTACGCAACCTACATGGCCTTATGTGACAGATTTCCCTAGATGCTATGCGGAGCCAAGAAAGTGACAGGTAAGAACTGGTTGCCAACCCTGGTAGCTCAGTTGGTGGTTTCCTTGGTGATTATCCTCTGCTGGGTTGATGGATTGGATATAGATTATATTTCCACACTTTGCTTACACAATTATTAAAGAGCAGAGTTCTAAAAATACAAGTCTCCTCTCATTAGGTGTGGAGACAAAGCCCTGACTCCCCTGACTCTGGCTCCCCTCTTCGTCAGGGTTCCGAGTAGATGTGAGTAATTTCTCCATTTCACAATCTGCACCCAGACTGATGGGCTGTCAACTGTGTCTTGTTTGCCCTGCATTGGTATTTTGAATTTAACTGACAACTAATTTCACGTAAATAAACTTACTTTCAGCTTCTTCGAAAAATCTGGAATAAAAGACATTGGGGCCACATTTCCACACACCACACTAAGCCAGTTTAGTGTGGTTTAAGTGCATCCAGAGAGTGGCAGCCTCCGGGTCACACAAGAACACACCCTGTCTGCTGCCTCCCTGACCTGGCTGGCTTGGTTTTGCCACCCACTTGACCCCTCCAGCCAGTCACTCACAGTAATTTCAATTTAATTTCTTTCATTTAGAAATGATTGATTTTCAAATTTATTAACTTATTGGATTTTCTAGTGATAACAAGTCTTAACTGTAGGATAAAAATAACACAATAAGTTTTAAAAAAAACTCACAACAGAACAGATCCCAAGAGTTTTTTAGGTGTGTGTGTGCAAGCAAATATCAGTTCCACTAGAGTTGGAGATACACGCAGTTCATGGTGCTAGAAACTGAACTGGATGAACAGAAATCCTTAACTGCTGAGCCATCTCTCCAGCCCCCAAACAGCCCCTCTCCCTTTTTTCATTATACACAATCTATTAATCCTGAGTAAGCAATGGCCCAGCATTCCTTTCTCCGAAGAAGAGCCACCCGAAGATGAACGTATTTTGAAAACTCTTCTCTGATTTACCTTGAAATGAGCTCAGATATCTCCCAGAGCCAGTAATCAGCTGTATCCAAAAGGCAAGGCTCCCCAGCAGGGGGGTCAGGCCACTTTAAATTAACCCTTCATGACCTCACCAGACATTGATGAGAAAGGAAATTCTATTCCTAAGCAAGTTCCTGGAACTAAGTGCAAACCCAAGATGCAGCATATTTCCATATAAGAAGACTCCAGACATCCGAAGATACCCAGCAAAGATAAAATAGGCATACTCTGATTTATTGTTTGAGCTGTGCAAATGCCCTGCCATTGGAAAAAAGTATGCTTCAACACACGCATACAACACATGCAGCATGCACACACTCAACCATGCGCATGCACGTGCACATACACAGTTGTTGCATATTGTGCAGTTACTGGATTAGCATTGGACTGTTGAGCATGTCCATAATTCTTGATGTGCACATACGGCTCTCTCATTCCTCCACTCAAAAGGAACAGATGAAATACAACTGACAAAACAGCGACATCAAGGGACTTCTGCACTGTGGAGTATGGACAAAAGCATCTTAATGTTCCTCTGAGTCTGGCAGTTGATACACGACTTCTCCGAAGAAACGGAGCATGTGGAGGACATGATGGTGTGATAGGGAGAAGACGAGAGCAACACCCTCTCCCTCTCCAGTCTGCTTCCTCAAGCCCAAGTAATTTGGGATCCAGGCAGGAAAGGAGAAAAGGCTGGGCTCCGGGCTTCTTCCTGGAGACCTGCAGAGATACACACAAGCCTGGAAGCATGAGCTTCCTTTGACGGTAATCAAATCCAAGTCAACCAGGCAGGGTGACACCATTCCTCCACACCCACTAAGGAAGGGCAGCCCAGCAGAGCAACATAATCATTAACTTCCGATTCACCAACCCCTCCCCTACCAACACTGATAAAGCGCCCTAAAAAACTGGTTGGTTTTCATAAAGGAAAAAAATATATCACCATACACTTCAACATCCGCCACAGCCAGCGTCAGTCTCACCTCCTGGGGGATCTTTCTCCACTTTCCTCCTATCACCCTCGCCCCCGGTGGAAGAGAATCTGCTTCCAGAGTTAACTCTTCCAAAAGGCAGGCTTTCTTGAGTCATCCTTGTCTTCCGGTTCCGTCCTTCAAAACACCGTTCCAGGGCCTCTGTGCTCTCAAGAACGTTGGGCGCTTAAATGAGATCCAGCCACTGTGGAATTGGCTGGCGCATACCCTTTGCCTGGGATGCGCTTTCACACCCCCACTCACTTCCACTTGTCTCACAGGGAACCATCATCTTTCAGAGGACTCATTGCCTCTTCTGGAAGCATCTCCTGACATCTCCACCTTCCCTCCGGATACAAGCGCTTGGATTAGCATCTGTTAGTGTCCTACAAAGGGCTCATACTGTGCTCAAGAACACAAAGACTTGTACTAGAAACCCCAGCACCCAAAATGGTTTACAATAGTGTGATTGAGTACATACTTAAAGCGCACAGGACTGAGGACTGCCATATTTAATGTGACAGTCTCACTATGTGACCCCATCTGACCTTGAACTCAGCACCTCCTGTCTCTCAGCTTCCCCAGCACTGGAACTGTAGGCTAGATGGGTTGGCTTTTAACTCAGACCCAGGGCCTCTTGGCCACATCCACTTTCCGCTGGTGAAGGACAAAGTGAAATCTGTGCCTTGCAGATAGATCATCTGTGCTTCGTGAGAAGTTTCTACAGCTTGGAAGAACATAAGTCTTCCTCATCTCTGTTACCCACAAGGTGCTTCTGAGTCCCTGTCAGGTCTTGGGATTTGTTTCCAATGTCTATGACAACCTCTGAGACTCCACTCCTTCCATTATGCTTAAGGTTCCTCTACTTTCCCTTCCTCTTCACCACCCCCACCAGCTTCTGGATTTCCCCAAAGTGGCCTTGACTGGTAGTCTTTTAATTGCCTCCCTTTTCTCCTTAAGCGTGATACTAAAGTTCCTTTTTATAAAGGTCTCCCACTGATGTGAGAAGCACATGAAACCTACATATCTACTCTGAACTCCAATGAAAGGGAGCCTACAAAGTAAACTGTCAAGAGAAATTAAATTACTGCCAAGCAGAAAAGACTAGGAGGAGGGGGGGAGGAAAAGGGGTAAGGGGAGGAGGAGGAGGAAGAAGGAAGAGAAGGGAGGAGAAGAAGGAGGAAGAAGGAGAAAGAGGAGGAGGGAGGAGAAGAAGGAGGAGGGGGAGGGGAAAGGAGTGAGGGGAGAAGGAGGGGGAAGGGGAGGGAGGAGAAAAGGGGGAGGAAGGGGAGGAGGAGGGGGGGAGAAGGAGGAGGGGAAGGGAAGGGAGGAGAAGAAGGAGAGGAAGGAGGAGAGAGGAGAAGGAGGAGGAGGAAAAGGAGGAAGTGGAGGGGAGGGAGAGAAAGAGGAGGACAAGGAGGAGGAGTGGAGGAGGAGAAGGAGGGGGAGAAGAGGAGGGGAGGGGAGGAGGGGGAGGGAGGGGAGGAAGAAGAAGAAGGAGGAAGCTTGTTTTAAATGTCAGCTTTTTCTTCTCTACAATGCACTTCTTTCACCTATGAAACTAGAATGAGCATCATATTTAGAAATTAACTGAAGAACAGGAGGAATTGTGCAAGGTAAAAGCCAATAAGCAAATTGGAAGCTACTTTAAAGGCAGCCAGTAGAAGGCAGGGCAAATACAAGAAAAAGAACCAGAGACCAGGAAATGAATACGGAAATCCACTCCCCTCTCCTACCAAACTCAGAGAAAAGAATATTGTCAAATAACACAAACCAAAGGCAAACTGTAGAAATCTCAGAAGAAAAGCAGACTATGGCTTAAGAGATGAAATTGTTTGGATCTAAATAAAGATAATAATTGAAAAATGAAGACATGATTTTCTTTTAAGTAACTAACATTCACACAGAGAAATAAAGTTAATTCCTACTCATATTTCAGGGAAACTACGGTGTCAGACTCATACTGCGCCCTATACCACTAAGTGGTTTCTACAATAGCACTAAATTGGAGTGCTGACCAAAACTTCTATATATACAGTCAAATTGTCACTTGGAGAAATTCACCAGACAGATTGTTTTAAACATGCAAAAAGCTGAATAAGTTACTTGAAGACACATGTCAGAAAAATAAAATTAATCAGAGGTAAACCCTCAGACACATAATGGTAAGTACAGTCTGTGCAACCACGAGGAATTGATTTCAGATCCCAACACTGCAGAGAGCCAGACATGGTGGCAGGGATCTGTGACCCCAGAACATCAGATAGAGATGGACAGATTCCTGGAGTTTACTGCCCAGCCCATCTTGATACCAAGTTCCAGGTTCTGTGAGAGACACTACGTAGAAGAGAAGACGGAGAGTGATAAAGACACCCAGCTTCACATGCACAGATAAGTACACCTGTATACACATACACACATATATATGCACCACCATCCTGTGTGTACACACACAAAGCTCTATACTCAGCAAGAAGAAAACATGAACATTAGTCTGACATAAATAGAATAAAGGCAGTCACTCTCCAATATTTAGAATGCATATAAAACTTACTGTCACACACACACACACACACACACACACACACACACAAAATGCTTTTTTAAAATAATTAATTTAATGATGGAGTCAAACTCACAAACCCTTGCAAAGGGAAAAATCTGTCTTAGTTGGGATTTTTAATTGCTGTGAGGAGACACTATGACCACAGCAACTCTTACATAGGAAAACATTTCATTGGGGCTGGCTTACAGTTCATTGTCATCATGGCAGAAAGCATGGTGGCACACAGAAGACATGGTGCTGGGATGTAGCTGAGAGTTCTTCACCCAGATTGTCAGTAAAGCAAAAAAGAAGAGGAAGAGAAGAAGGAAGGAGGAAGCATGGTCTTAAGTATCAGCAGGAAGAGAGAGAGACCCTGGGCCTGGCTTAAGCATGTGAAACCTCAAAGCCCACCACCAGTAACACACTTCCTCCAACAAGGCCGCACCTCCTCCAACAAGGCCGCACCTCCTCCAACAAGGCCACACCTCCTCCAACAAGGCCACACCTCCTCCAACAAGGCCAC
>NC_034590.1:90804301-90908579 GCF_900095145.1 Mus pahari | reverse complement strand
CACACCTCCTCCAACAAGGCCGCACCTCCTCCAACAAGGCCACACCTCCTCCAACAAGGCCGCACCTCCTCCAACAAGGCCACACCTCCTCCAACAAGGCCACACCTCCTCCAACAAGGCCACACCTACTCTAACAAGGGCACACCTCCCCCAACAAGGGCACACCTCCCCCAACAAGGGCACACCTACTCCAACAAGGCCACACCTCCTAATAGTGCTTCTCTCTGATGACCAAGCACTCAAATATGAGTTTATGGGGCAATTCAGACTCACTACAGTCTCATAACAAGATTTCTCATCTATTACAGAAAGGAGTACTTCAGATTGTAGTTCTAGGATAGATATTCAGAATATAATATAGGTTTAAGAACACCCTTTAAAATAATTAAGGTATTTGCTGATAGAATTAAAATTAAAGTGAGTGCTCCCCCTTTTACAGAGATCAAAACAATTTATTGAGGTGAGAAAACCTTAAAAATAAAGGAAATATTAAAAAAAAAAACAAGATGACAAAAAACAAACAAGCAAGTAGAGCTAAAAAATATCCATTGGTAAGAGTCACAAGCATGTCCCCACAGAGACTAAAATGAAGACGGGATGGGGTAGTGGTAAATATGGATTCAAATCCACATTTAATAGCTTTTAAATTAGTCAATGGACATGGAGATGAGGTCTCAGAGAGAGGGAAAGAAACAGATGAAGCAGAAGCTGAGGCAGGGGATTCCAAGATGCAGGCCAGTCTGTAATACACAGTGAGATGCTGTCTCAAGAGAGTCAGGAGAAAGACATCCAAGACCCCAGGTTCATCACCTGTGTGACCAGGACAGTGGTGTCACCAATTGAGTAGGATTTAGGAAAACTATGAGGCTGTATTTGGCCATATTAATGGTATTTGCCTGAAATGCTTTGATGTATGTGTGAAGCAGGGTGTTCAGATATATGGCCTGGGCCACAGAACATTCACTGCCATTGAAGAACGGGAGTCCACCCCGCCAAGATTTGTACTGGTTACTATACCTGGAGGGATTTCTCAGCACAAAACTTTATGAACAGTACAGAAAGATTTATAGAGACTTATATAGTCTCCACCAAGAAATGGGAACTATATACATTTCAGTCCAAATGGATAGATAACTAAAACCAACAAAGCATGAGTGATTTATGTTCACATTTCTGACACTCAATTCTGTAAGAGAAATATCCAGAACAAGACTGTGCCTCTGATCTCCAAGCTTATTTTCCATCCTGGGCCCACACTTACCAACAATTGGTGTGCTCATTGACACTGGAGACAATCCCCCATCTGTTTGGGTTGTGCAAGGATCAACCCATGTCAGAAGATGGCACAAGACAGGGCATCCGATCAGTATCAGCCAGTGATTTTTATCGAGGTCCCATCTGGAGTGTGTTAGTTGCAACCTCCCATAGTCTGCCTTCTTTCTTCCACCATTGAGGCAGGTACCTCTTTGCTTTTAATTCAGGCCTTATTGGTGTTTGAAAAGCTGTGCTTCATGGTTCATGCACTTGATGAAAGGTCTGAATAAATATAAATTTATTAATGATGCTATGAAAAGATTGAACCCTTCTCTGATTGAATTCCAGAAATTTCAGCAAGAGTTTAAATATACTTGATTTAAAGGTGGGAAGTAAATATTTTTTTCAGAGCTGAGGACCGAACCCAGGGCCTTACACTTGCTAGGCAAGTGCTCTACCACTGAGCTAAATCCCCAACCCTGACAGAAATATTTAATTACATAGCTTGATGTATATTGTACAGATGTGATATCTTGATGTATATTGTACAGATGTGTGAATTTTTTCTATTATTTGTTTCTCCCAAATGATACACTGTTTCATTCAAAATCTAATACTGAGCAGCTTACATTTGCTCTAAAAATGACCCTACCTGGTTCCAGACTCAGTCTTGGTAGAATACTCTAGTAAAGCTATGCTTGGTTTTACAGATGCAAATGGGTGGGTGAGAGGACTTCCAAGAGATTGGATATAAATGTGTCACTCATTGGCCATGACTGATAACAGGCATCAGCTTCCTTGGTCCTAAAAATGACAACAGCCAGGACAGAATCAGAGACGTAGTTTACCATCACTTGGCCTCCTAAGCTGGCTTCAATAATGGCAGCAGAGAAAAGGCAGCTCTTGAGTTGTGCCTGAGGCATCCCCCCAATAGACACTGAATACACCTATGGATCATGGCATCAGCCTTCTGAGCATGGTCTCAGAAAGTGTGTATGCCCCACCCACATTTCCCTCCAGATCACCCCTTGGCATGGAATAGGCAGGCTTACATTTTGTGGTATCCATTGTGACTTTGTCCCTCATTGGGTTATGGCAGGTCCCCATTGACTGTCACTAACAGAGACCAATGGCCTTGTCACCTTATCTCTAAGGCCAGTGCCACACAGTTGAGTATAAGGGTGTTCAGACAGCTGAGGATGAACTTCAGCAGTGCTCTTGGCTTACTTCCCTGTTTGAATTATAGGAAGATCCTCCCAGAGCTTCCCCTCATCTCACTGAGTCCCCACCTACCTACCAGTCAAGACCCACCCCCCTCAAATCTCTTAGCTCACTCTCATTGCCATCCATACAGCACAAGTAACCCTCCAAATCTGTAAAAGCAAACAGCCATCAGTCATCAGCCCTTGCACACACTGTAGAAGTGGAATGCTTTTCCTTCTGCTCAATTCTACCCACAAGAGAAGTCAAGAATCCTTTGGATAATTCACAGAAGGCAGTTAACCTATTCCTTCATGGTCCACAGTTCCTGGAATTTCCATATCATACCATCCAATAGCCCCATGTATGAGCGTCTCACCACCTTAAAGTTGACAGAGAGAGAGAGAGAGAGAGAGAGAGAGAGAGAGAGAGAGAGAGAGAGAGAGAGGATTTTCTGTAGTAGTAAGGGTCCCAAAAAATTACAGTACCACCATTGTGAGAATGTTAAAAACCCAAGTGGTAGACATGGGTGAGGCNCTATTCCTTCATGGTCCACAGTTCCTGGAATTTCCATATCATACCATCCAATAGCCCCATGTATGAGCGTCTCACCACCTTAAAGTTGACAGAGACAGAAAGAAAGAAAGAAAGAAAGAAAGAAAGAAAGAAAGAAAGAAAGAAAGAAAGAAAGAAAGAAAGAAAGAAAGAAAGAAAGAAAGAAGAGAGCATTTGTATGTGCATGGAAGCCAGATGCCATCAACACTAAATGCCATCCTCAATTGCCCTTCACCTTAATTTTCGAGACAGAGTCTCTCTCAGAACCTAGAGCTCATTAACTCACCCAGGCAGCTGGTCAGCAAGCTCCAATGCTGGGATTGCAGGAACTTACAACATGCTTTCTATGTGGGTTCACTTTTGCCAACTGAGTCATCTCCAGAGGTTTACCGTTGGACTCTTGGATTAGCTCACTCTAAACTGCAAGAATCCGGGACTGTATGGATGCTGCTCAGGGAATTTTAACTAACATGGAGAAATTGAGGGATGGTCATCTAGGGGTTAGGGAGATGGTTCTGTGGTGAAGTGATTGCCGTGCAAGCATGAAGACTGAGCTTAAATCTTATGAAGACCTGATCTAAGTCTGCAGCACACATGTAACAGTAGAACTATGGCCACATTTGTCTAGAACACCAGAGACAGTGAGGGATCAAGGGAGAGAGACAAGCAAATCCTTGGAGCTCATTGGCCAGACACCTAGCTACATCAGTAAGCTGAAGGTTCAGTGAGAGACTCTATCTCAAGAAAAAAAAATAAGACAGAGAACAACCAAGGAAGATATTAACCTCTACCCTCTACATGCATATACACATGCACATATATGCACAAAAATATTACATACACATGTGCACATATACTCACACAGACACATACAGCATGCACAAAACACATGAATGTTAACATTCAATGCAACACACACAGAAGAGGCAGGTAAAACTTAGGCATAGAGAGGCTGAGTCACTTTTGCAAGGTCATTAAGGGAGAGGAAGTCAAAGTCACCTGACCTTCCTCATCATCGGTATCAGCCCCTTTTACTATCCTTCCTGAAAACCCACCAGTACCTTCCTCAAGTCCTCCTTGTCAAACAAGATGTGCATCACACCCTTTACACAATAATTCAATTTTTTAAAGCGAATTATTTATTTATTTTAGGTATATGAGTACACTGTAGCTGTCTTCAGACACACTGGAAGAGGGCATCAAATCTCATTACATATGGTTGTGAGCCACCATGTGGTTGCTGGGAATTGAACTCAGGATCTCTGGAAGAGCAGTCAGTGCTCTTAACCGCTGAGCCATCTCTCCAGCCCTACACAATAATTCTTAAGGAGCCCGCAGGGCTGCTGCTGGCTCCTGATTGGTTCAGCCAAGCTTTTGGCAATTTCTGTGGTGTGATCTCGTGCCCCTGTGGGATGATGGGCCCTGCCTGATGAGAATGTCTTTGTGTCTAATGTCCCCAAGCCTGGAGGTAAGTTACAAGAAGACTTGGTGAGAAGTTGGGCTTCCATGTTGTCTGGTAGGAGGCTGAGCATGGGTAAGCTGTGGATGCTGGGTTAGGTGGCAGGCTGAGAGACTAGTCAGGGATGCTTGGTACAGAGCAGACATAACATCAGTGCAGTCTTTAGCTGCTAGCTTTTGCCACGAGCTCTGTATGGAACCTATTTACTAATGGCTGAGCCAGAGGCCTTCCTGAGACTCAGCTGCCTGCTTCAGCTAGCAAGCAGCCACCTAAAATGGGTGTTTACCAAGAAGCAAAGTCCACTTCACGGTCTCTTCCTAGGGGACAGGGGATATTCTATGTCAGAATTGAAGCAAAGTTGTTATGTTTTTAATGTGTCCCTGGCTATAACTGGGCACCACATGACAGGGGCCCAGAGTGGCATCTTTAACAGGTGACTCAAGCACTCTATTTCAATCTGTTCCCAGTTCTGCAGTGACAGTCGATTTTTTTAAGCCTTGTCATCTTTCAGAGCCATTAAGTCAACAAGCACAGCCGTCTGGCACTGAGACATAGCTACAACTTCACAAGGTTTAGCAGACGATCCATAAAAGGCGTTTTCTCCTTCTCACCCACACACCTCCTACACCCACCACTTCACATAAAAAAAAAAAAAGCAAAACGCTTTTACTGCCCAAAACGTAAATAAGTAATAAAGCGTGTGCCTCCAGGGTGATGCCCTGGATATTTAAGGAATTTACAGAACCATCCTGGTCAGGTTTTGTATAGTGCTGACACATGACTCTGTTTTAGCAAGTACATTCTGGAATCACATTGCCTGGGTCTTAGTCCCTACCTTGTCTCTTACACAGTGTTGCTTTAAGATGCAGCCTGGCTCTAGGTGCCTTATCCGAAACAGTAGTATCAACAGGACTCATCGCTGTGAGTCTTCAATTAAATGGGGTGATGTGTGTGGTGTAGATGGCTTTGAGGAAAAGGACAATCCCCTGTGGCTGCCATTAGGGTAAAAAAGGGGGAACAAGATGAACTGGATGAGAACCATCAGCACAAACAAAAATTATTGGGGGCTGGGGAGATAATTTAGTGGTTGTATAAGAGAGCTTACTGCTGTCCAAGATTGAAATTTGGTTCCCAGCACCCACGTGAGATGGCTCACAATGCCTGTAACTGTAATTCTGACTCCAGGGAATCTGAAAAAAACACAGACAGATAGACAGACAGACAGACAGAAGGACAGACAAATGGACGGACGGACAGACAGACAGACAGACAGACAGACAGACAAACACTCATACACACACACACACACACACACACACACACACAGTCATTAAAAAAATCCAAATTGTGAAAATCTAGGATTTTGAGGCAAGAGTAAGGAGGAGGCAGAGGGCAGAGAGCTGTTGACAACTGGTTTCCTGTAGGTTCATTAGAAACCTTTTGTATCGTTTTTGTATGTTTTCAAAGTGAAAACAATGTACAAATACACATATACCTACAATAATAATTGATGAAAAAAAGAGAATTGAGGAGGAATGAAGAGTGGTAGATGGAAGGATTAGTGGGAGAAAGGGGAAGGATGAAATATTGTAGTTAAAATATAATACCAAGAATAAGCAAGAGAAATTTAAAATGTTTTTTTTAAGTAGTGGGTTTCTTAGCTACTTCCTGGCAGGGCCAAGGGACTGAACTCCTTGCTGATGAGCAACCTCCCTGGGGAGAGGTGCTACCTAAACAAAAGTTATTTTTTTAATATCTTTATAAGCCATGAAGGTAAAAGACATTCTTTGAAATTAATTACAGAGTCAGAACTGGCTCCGGTTCCAAGTTCCTCTTTGGCCTTATAAAAATGGAAGTGAGATTTCCCAGCAGGGCAAGAGAAAGAAATGTTTCCTTTAGTGAGGGACTATGGGCTATTTCTCATTTCTGCCTCCTTTGGGCAAGAATCCCAGGCGCTGTGACCTCCATTTACAGGCTTCCTTGGGGAAATAATAATAATAATAATAATACGTTCTGCTCCTCCAAGATTGTCAAGTGTCATACAGATATTAACTAATTAATTCTCCTCAGTCAGCAGAGAAAATTGCTTCCTAAGGTTTCTGAGCACTCTTGAAACGTAAATGAGGTCACACCCCAGCCTGTCCCTCCCAGGCCTCACAGCACAGGAATGGTTACCAGGTCACCTAGAATGAATGCCAAACTCTTTGCCTTGAAGTCACCACTGGGCTGGGCACCTCTTGTGGTTCTCAACTTAAGGGTCTCCTGTTCACCTAAGACCATCAGAAAACACAGATATTTATACTACAGTTCATAACAGTAGCAAAATTACAGTTATGAAGTAGCAACGAAAATAGTTTTATGGTACCACAATGGGTGATACCCTGGAAGTCTAAGCCCCAAATAGTTTCTTTATTAAATTGTTTTTGTCAGTGTATTTTAACACAGCAACAAGGAAAGTAGCTGTGTGGTAGAACAAAACCTCACACCTTATGGCTGGGACTCAACAGGAAAGGAAGAGGAAGGGGCAGGGATTTCCCTCTCGCCTACAAAGACACATCCCCAAAGACCTGAAATCTTCCACTGGGCTCCACATCTTAAGGTTCATCACTCCTCCCAATGGTGCCAAGCTGTGACTAAGCCCTTAACACAAGCCTTTGAGAGAGACATTCCATGTCCTAGCTGTAATATTTGGTCACTGCTTTTCTGGTTAGAATGAGGCCTGGGGAGCCTCTGCTTGGCTGCCTTTATCATAGCATATCTGGGTATAAGTGGCCTACAGTAGGTCGATAACTTATAAATACATAAATAAGTGTAGGCAAAGATAATCGGCCTCATTCACCTGTGCCCAAATTGGCAGAGGTATAGTGGTTCTTTGTGCCTAGGAAACCACCTCTAAGGTGCTCAGACTCTTCCATGTAAGACCTCAAGGCTGAGCTTGTCCCCAAGTCACTCAGTAGTTTTGAGTACACTCAGAATACTCTCATCATGTCAAATCCATGTCCTCGGAGGACAACTGCTGTCCCCCAAAGCATATGTTCTCTCCTGGCCCCTAGTACTCTGCCTGCTTTAGGAATATGTGTATCTGACATCGTGAGAGGTTGGGGGTGGGCTACTAAGCCCAGGAGACCTGAGGATCTTTCTCAGCTCCCTTGATGATGCAGAACCCAGTTTGAAAATGTGAAAGACTCACCAAACAAGGCCCCAGTGATCCAGGATCAGACACTGTGTGACCTTCTTCCATTAGCACCAGAGGTTTTCTAGAGACTAGGACCTCACGGTTGCTATCCATTAGTGTGGCATTCACAAGACAGACTTAAATATACTTGAGTCTCCCTAACTCTCAAATAGGCATTGCTGGGCCAATTTTACCAACACATAAACTGTAGCCCAAAGCATTTAACATGCTCTGAGTCACAGGATGTCAAGAAATATGACTGTATTTAAATTCAAGTCTATGAAACATCAACACTCCGTGACTCCCATGATCACTCTCACAATCACCTGGGCCCACTGTTACACTAAAATTATCTTAAATATTAACTTAATAGTTATCTTGAAGTTCACATTAGTGGCAAGGTAGTATGTGCCAAGTTTTCCCATGAAAGCAAGCCTGTTCCAATAATAATATTTAATAATAAATGATTATTCTATGTTAGTCTCTGTATGGTGTTATCTCAGTTCATTCTTACATAGGTATCTCAAATAGGTGGCAACCAGGCTGTTTAAACTGAGATAGGGGAGGGTCCTGCTTACATCATGAAGGAGAAGAAGGAGAGAGGAGTTTGGAAGAAGAAGTTGGGGACAAAATATATCCTTCAAAGTCAAAGCCATGCTCCACCCTCGTCCAATGACCTACTTCAGCAAGCCAGGCTCTACCTTCTGATATCACATTAAGCTGGATTGATACATTGATGAGGTAAAAGCCCTCATGATCAGCTATCTCTCAATGACTTCACCTCTGAACACCACTGTTCTGAGTACCAAGCATTCAGCACCAAACTGTGGAGGATACTCCAAACCAAACCATGACAGAGACCTGTGCAGAGAACCTCAAACTCAGAAGGGAGAAGTGAGTTCTCCGCTGTCACTGTTCCTCCCTGCCTGGAATCTGACACTGGACACAACATGAGCCACCTAACACCTTCCCCTCCCCCTGTATTCAAGAGATGGCTTAGGTTTGGGGGAGGGCAGTCTTCTGAATCCACATTCCCTCACATCCTCACTGTTTTAGTTCATATCCTTGATAAGAAAGGAACTCTAGGGGCTGGTGAGATGGCTCAGTGGGTAAGAGCACCCGACTGCTCTTCCAAAGGTCCGGAGTTCAAATCCCAGCAACCACATGGTGGCTCATAACCATCCGTAACGAGATCTGACGCCCTCTTCTGGAGTGTCTGAAGACAGCTACAGTATACTTACATATAAGAAAGAAAGAAAGAAAGAAAGAAAGAAAGAAAGAAAGAAAGAAAGAAAGAAAGAAAGAAAGAAAGAAAGAAAGAAAGAAAGAAAGAAAGAAAGAAAGAAAGAAAGAAAGAAAGAAAGAAAGAAAGAAACTCTAAGATTTAACCACAAAGGTTGAAGCATGGAAGGGAAGACAGCAGTGGGGCAGGCAGTTCATCCCTTAGTAAGCTAGGGACCAGCAGCATTTTACATTCTTGACTATACAGAAAAATCCTGTCAGATTCTATCACACAGCCCTAGGGGCCACCACAGCTCACTTACAGCACCAACCAATTCAGAAGGAGCTATCCCTTTATGGGCTGCTGTACTGTCCCAGACCTTCAGTCATTCCTTTCTTACCAATAGCCACGTCTGTCCCATATAAATTTATGACTTCCTTCCCCATATTTCCATTATAAAGCAATGTTCTTACCTGCAGTTTATCTAACATATTTCCAGCCATTACCCAACTCTGCTGCTGCTAGTTAAAGGAGCTTCCCTAAGACCTGGTCCTTTTCCTGGTTAGCACATATGGCAACCCCACACTTCCTGTTATTTCAGAGAGCCCTCTGTCTTAAAACAGTGTTAGCTTAAGATTTTCATCCATGGATCCTTTTCAGTCATGTGCTGATTTCCTAGCCAGTTTCCCTGATGACTACTAAGCCTTCATGAATACTGCTGCTTCCATGATTTCATTAGAAGATCAGCTTGTGAGCCAAGTGTGCTCTGTCTGTGCAGAGCCCTGTCTGGCCCTTCTCTGTAAAGCAGATTTCTCAGGCTCCCTGCTTCCTGAATTCTGATCAAGTTTGACCAAGAAGAATCATTGCCAGGAGAGGTGGATTGAGACAGAGAGAAGTCAGGCTATTTCTTCCAGAGTCTCTCTGGTACAGTCAGGGACTCTGGAAGTCACAGCATCTCTTCCATGGATTGAGCTTGGCTGGAGAGAGCCCACCAGGGATCTAGTTCCCTCTAGCTCTTTGTCCTACCATGGTTCTAGTTTCTACTAGAAAGACCTTTAAACACTGTTGCTCTAGGGACTAAGCATTCCAAAACACATGAGCTTCTGGCATGGGGTGAATGGCATTCCAGACCAAAATCATAACAATGGATCATGTCTGGATTGAACAGCCCCAATGTTAGGATTCTGTCAGCACCAACCACCTCCTCTCTAGCACCTCACCTCTTACCCCAGATAAAACAGTGATTCCTGCCATTCATAACTAGAAGCTGCTTGATAGGGTTGGCTTCTTGCCTCTCCTTTCACCTAAGTGGCCAGTTCCCTCTATTATCTGTCTGAAGTACCTAGAAAGGTGTGTGCCTTTCCAGGTGGACCATGAACAGCTGAGACTCAAATTAATCCCCTTCTTATATACCAGTCCAATTCTTCATCTTTTCTCCATGACAAAGTTCAAACCTATCTAACTGTGGGACCCAGTCACTTTTGCAAAGACATTGCTTTTTAAATCCATTAGGTATCCTGAAATTTCTCTGTTCCTTAAAAGAACATGTATATTCCCAACTCTGGTCTTGTGTCATTTTCTCTCTCTGATAATCCTACTCTACCTAGCATATTCTGCTCACATGTCTAATATTCTCCTTACAATAGGATCTCCACATAGTATATCTAGAATATCCCTTTTAATTCAGACTGCATTGCAACCTTCTTACCACTATCCAGCACCTCCAAGTAAGACCACAACTCCTTGATATGGTGTAAAGGCCATAATTTCACCCTGACTCATTCTGTCCTACCCACCCTCGTCTCTTTGCAGTTCCTCGAGGGAACCAAATCTGACTCCTCAAGCCCACTGTACTTCTGGTTTCCTGGGGGAATTTCTCAAGTCCCTTTGCTTCCTATTATGGAGGTCTTGGCCCAAATATCCTTTCTTTAGATTGACCTTCCCCTCATCACCTAGTAAAGAATTACTCTCTGGCTTCACTCATTGCTATGGACCCTTCCAGACCTGTGCCAAATAGACTGAATTTTCTTCCCCTTCAAAGGCACCATAGGACACTGTGGAAACTCTCAAGATGCTCACGAACACTCTAGGATGTGTAGTATTGTCCTTTCTTAAACCTTTTCTCTCTCTTGAAGTTAAGGCTTTAATATATATTAAAATTTCTTTTTGATAACCTCAACTTAGCTTCATAAATAAAAAGAAATATTGTATTTGTCATTGTCACCCTCATTGGTAAGATTTATTGACCACTGCACTTTCTATACACAAGATATTTTACAAAAGCCTTATGCATATTTCATTGGACTCTCATGACAGCTCTATGACCAGTGCTATTATCACCCCCACTTCAGAAAGGGGGACACAAGCATAGGGAAGCAGATTAAGTATCCACCACTTGTGGCATGACTAACAAATAGGAAACCACATTCCTTCCCCACCAATGAGTTTTCAGGTTGTGGTGGAGTGCACTATATGCCAAGTGGTAGAGATATAGTAACATAAAAGAGTGGATTCTGCTCATATAGAAATTAGTTTAGCTTGGTGGGTTATAAAAAATACGAGAATGTGAAGTTGGGAAGGGATTAGAGAGTATGTGTCTATCTTGGAGGAGTTGGGGGAGGGTAGATGTAATCAAATGCATTCTATGAATGCATAAAATTCTCAGAGAATTAATAAAAACATTATACTTTTAAAAATTTGTTCCAAAAGGTAAAAAATGAAGTGCGGTACCAAGAGAATCAGGCATTTGGGCACTGTAGGACACTATGGGATCCTGAGAAGAGTGTCCTGCGGAAGACACCAAGCCAGTGAGAGAAAACAAATCACTATTTAGGCAAAGGAACTTTTCCATGAGAAGGCTTTGGGTAGAAAGGGTTTTGCTGCCCAGGGGAACTCAAAGGAGGCCATTATAGACCCAGAAGAAGGCAACAGTCATGCCCAATTACAGGCATGTAAGGATGCAGGCTTAGTACTTTCTTCAACCCCTTGTATTAGTCAGCTTTCTGGTCCCATAACAAAATACCTGAAGCAAACAACTTACAAGAAGGAAAGATGCATTTTGCATCAAGGTTTCAGAGGTTTCTAGCCACGGTCACTGTCCCTGTTGTTTTGAGGCATGATGTGGTGAGAGAGACCATGCTGGTGAGGAGCCCATGGTGAAGCAAAGATCCTCACCTCACTGTGCTTAAAGCAAAGCCACAGAGAGGAGGAGGCCAGGCTCTCAACACCTCCTCAAAGACACGCCCACATAATGATCTAACTTCTTCTCACATGGTCGCCCTCCTAAAGGATCCATAACTCCCCGACAGTCAAGACCAGCATGTAACCAGTGCAAGGAGGCAGTGTGTGTGCACATGCATGTGCGTGTGCACACACAGTGCACACACACTGTGCCTTATGGAACCCACTGTTTTCAGTGGATGCACACACACCGTGCACACACACAGTGCACACACACTGTGCCTTATGGAATCCACTGTTTTCAGTGGATGCACACACACCGTGCACACACACCATGCCTTATGGAACCCACTGTTTTCAGTGGATGCAGGCATGATTTTGAAATGTGAGGAAGTGGCTCTGTGTGCTCTGGCTGGTGCTTCTCTCAACCTCTCAGTCCCCAAAGTCAGACATATTTCCAAGTAAAAAGGGACAGTTACCTTTAGACTGGTAAAGTAAAATCCCACCTGGGGGGAAGCTGGATTTAAGATAAGATATTGGTCCTTTTTGCACCTAGAAGGGTTTATATTTTCATTATTGGTGTTTGGACAATGGTTATTAAAAACATACAAAAGGCTGACATGAATCCATAGCCACAGATACTTTTTATTTTTACTGAATCTAAACCCAAGATACTGATGTTCATCCCAAGCAGGACTGGGGTTTTAAGGAGTCGCTCTACTTAGAATTGTTTACATTTTTAAATAGACCATGTGATTTGCAGGCTGTTTAAGCAAATAACGGCATGGTTTCTGAACAACCCACCCTCTTTGTGTTGTTCCGGGCCTTGGGAACTAATAGAAAGACTTAGTGTGTGTGTGAGCTCTGCCTTGGATGCTGTTGCTGAGCCAGAGACGCTCAGTGTGTGGAATAGGACAAAGCCAAGGAACGGAGTCTGCCTGGAGGTCTCAGAAGGAGCCAGCAGCACTTAAGACAGACCTCTGCCAGTCAGACATTTGTGTTATGGGATACATAAAACCCATGGTGGTTAGCTACGGCAATAATTAGCTCTGTAAAGAACACAGGAAGGAACCAAAAGATGGAAGGGAAGGAACCACAGTCCAGTTAGCATCAGATCCCTCATTAGCAACAACTTTTGGCTGCAAGATAATGGAGCAGTTACGTTCAAGCCAATGGCAACAGTTGGAAGGTCTGAAGAAGGAAGGAGGATGTGACAAGACAACCCACAAGAGAAGGCTGACTGTGGATGACTGCAGAGACCAAGAGCAACCTACTTACCGAGATTCATATCCACATCTCTTAACCCTGCGAAGAGGTCAAATGATTTCTACGTAATTTAAATTAGCTGAGGCCATAAGAAAGAATGACTCCAGCTGACTGTTCAAAACTTTAGTTTTACAGGGCTGGGAAGATGGCTCTGTCAGTAAATTGGGGCCATACAAGCATGGAGACCTGAGTTCAGATCCCCAACATTATAGTGAAAGCTGAGTGTGAAGAAGGTCACTTATCACTGTAGCACTGGAGAGGCAGTGACAGGGTCCCTCGAGCTTGCAGCTCGAGCACCATAGCTGAATCAGCAAGCTTTGGGCTTAGCAAAAGACCCTGTCTTAAAACAGTAAGGTAGAAAACAATTGAGAAAGACACCAGCATCAACCTCTGGCCTCGTGATGTGCACAAAGATATGCACACACCCTCATACACATACACTGTACACACTAATAAAACAATTAGAACTGTGCACACAGCTGTTGGCACCATTCTATGTCCTTCTTGTCAGCATGCCTACAGTGCTTACCAGCAGGATGACCCTGGGCAAACTGTTAACTCCCTCCAGTTCTCTGCTCTCTTCTCTGCTAAAAGACGTGTGGCATTCATAGAACGATGTGAGGATTGAGTGAATTTGACCATCTGAACTGCTTAGAATGGCGTCTGGTGAGCACAAGGGAAGACTCACATGCATATGTTTTGGAGATGTCATGAAAGTCGAATCACCTCATTATTTAAGCCCGATTTACAGCACAGAGATAAAAGTAGCACTCAGTGTCACAGATACACATACACATTTCAATGAATTATTAGAAAATTAAATCTACACAGTCATAAAAGATTAGCACTCTCATACTGGGGACACAAAATGCTTTACATAATATTGCTTGCCGTGATTGTCCATATCAACTCGTTAAGCAGAAATTTTACATGCCAAATAGTTATAAGATAAACCTTTAAAAAAGAAGAGCATTTCTCTATGCTGGTAATTATCACATATTAGTTTTAATAATTAAAGAAGTGTGGAAATGCCAGTTGTGGCAATATGAGAAGGTCACGGACTGGTAGCCCAATAAATCTGGTATTTATTAAGCTTGCAGGGGTAAAAATAGCATACATGAGTCTAATTTGTGGAGAAGAGCAGTTATGCAGGAACTGAGAGTAGGCAGAACCCTAAGAAATTATTGCAGGGCTTGAAGAGATGGCTGAGTCTTTAACATCATATACCACCCTTCTAGAGGACCCCAGGCCTGTTCCCACCACCCACCTCAGGTGGTCACAACCACTTGTAACTCCAGCTCCCAGAATCTAACTTCCACTTCCAGCCTCCATGGACACCTGCACTCAAGTATATATAACTACACACACACACACACACACACACACACACACACACACACACATATATCTATAATTTTAAATGTAATAAATTTTTTAAAAGAAAAAAATTACTGCAAAAGTCTATTGGGAAACTGAGTTCTGATGGGAGTCTTTCCTGGGGAATTTTTGTTAGCACAACTTTGAAGAAGTGGACAGGGGTTGTTACATAAAGACCAGAGAGTGTAGATAGTTTTACTACTTGGCTAAGAAACATGGAGTGAAAGATGACACCAAGGTTAGCCACAGGTGTCATTCGGTGAGAGGTTGGTTACTGGGACACCCAGAGTAAGTGTGGCCACTGAGGGAGAATGAGGGACCTAAAGGAAAAGCAAGACAGAACCTTGTAAGCACTTAAGGCTTAACTTCTAAACTACCAAGTAAGGATGTCAAGTCAGTGAGAAGCACCAGTGATTGATTGATGGAGATCTAGGAGCACACAGAACCAGGATTGGGCATGGCCAGCAGGCTTGAACACCAAGGAAGGACCAAGTTGGAAGAAAATTTAACAACATGGACTCTAGGACTCTGGTAGAAACACGTTCAGTGGAGCATGGGTTGAATGGAGGCACCTTCCAGTCTCCTGTTACACAGACAGACAGTGAGCATACTGCACAATGTGCAGTGCTTCTCAGTAAAACCAGACAGAAGCTTAAACTTAGAGATCAGGCTAACACAGACTCAAATCCCAGCCTTACTGATGGACATGTGTCAGTCATTTCAACTCTAAACAGAACTCACCTTGCATGTAGATTATGCCAGTGCTAATTTTGTAGCCCTTGTGGCAGTTAAAATAATCCATTTTATGTTGCTTACGCTAGCACCTAACACACAGTAATGGCCATCAAATTTGGTATATTATTGTTATTTTTAATAAAACAGATGATGAACCCATCTGCTGAGAAAGGATAGGAGACACAAAGAAAAACAGAAATAGCTGCTGTGCATACTTAAGCAGATAACTTCCTACAGCTTGAAGGGGAAAAAAATGGCCAGGAGGCAGCAAGAAGGCAGCTGAAGCAGGAGAATATAAGCTTGAAATGGACCCAGCCATCCCACACAATAAGCCACTGTGATGGCTAATCTTGGTTGTCAATTTGAAACATCTTAGAGAAAGAAATCTCAGTTGAAGAGCTGCCTCCAGGGATTGGCCTGGGGACATGCTGAGGAGTGTTCTCTCGATTGTGAACTGATGCAGCCCAGCTCACTGTGAGCAGTACCATGCCTTAGGCAGGCAGGCCAGGGATGTGTAAGAAAGAGAGATGAACATGAGCCTGGGAGCCAACCAGTGAGCACTGTTCCTCTGGGACTGCTGGGCCAAGCTCCTGTCTTGAGTGCCTGCTGTGGCTTCCTGGGTGATAGGCTTTAACCTACAAGATGGATAAGCTGCACCATGAGATAAACTCTTCCCTGAGTTGTTTGTTCAGAAAATCAAACTAAAAAAGCCACTGTTCTCAGAAATACCCAGTTACTGAGCCATGGCCTTGGGTGGAACAAACGATTATGGGGAGAATATTACAGAAGAGCAATGGCTAAAAACACCTGATAAGTGAAAAGACAGATCAAGCAGAAGTGGAGAGCCCAGTATATTTGGAGAAGGGGCAGAACTGAGTCACACTATGGAAATATCAAGCTGACTTGTGGGAACTTTGCTTTGAGTCAGAAGGACAGATTTAGAGCACCCCAGTCATGTTGCTTCTAGTTCTTTCTACTGCATTTTTTCTATGAACAACCTCCTATCTATAGGTCTATGGAATGTTCAATAATCATTTTGCAAGGTGAAGTTAGTAAACATCTTAGACATCTTAGAGCCAGGCAGACACTATATTAAACACAATGTCCAAAGCAGTTCTATGGGCCAAGCAGCTTTTGATGCTAACTGTAGTAAATTCAAAAGAAAGAAGTGTCAGGAGCAGGACTGGAAGCTAGGGAATGTGAACCCAAAGGCAGAGTAGGCAACCACACACATACTGCATGGAGAAGAGCATCCAAGATGGGCCTGCAAATCCATGCATCCAGGTACTCACATCCTGTGCATGTGAACTAGATGGAATGGCTGGAGCAACAATGATTGCAGCATAGCTGATAACGCAATAATTTCAGGGTTCATGCCACAAAGAGGCTTGGTCTCCCATCCTGGGCACTTGCTTGCTCACTCTGAAGGAAGCTAGAAGTCATATTGTTTCCCAATGCTTTTTCCAATGAAAATCTCAAGTGTCAAAGAACTTGGGAGGTCAGCAAGGAACTGAGAACATCAACTGCCCTGTCCCACAAGTAGCTTTATCCTGCCAACAACTGTGTGAAACCAAATTTCCCAGACTCAGTCATCATCTCTGACCACAGCCCAGTCCATACTTTATCTGCAATCTAGACAAAACCTTGAGCCAGAGATACATAATTGTGCAACCTCCTGATTCCTAACCCCCAGAAACCATGAGATATAATACTGTCAACCTCCAAATTCCTAACCCCCAGAAACCATGAAGTAACACTGTTTTGTGAGGTTTCTTGTAAATTTCTTTACTCTTGAGAATTCCATTTTAGTAACCTTGGTTATCTGCAATAGTTAACTAGTACAACCACCTATGCTGTCCCTGATGCTGAGCACAGAAAAGTAAGACTCAGTTCTTGACATGTGAACATTTCTAGGGAAACAAAGATATGAATAAATGATTGGCTTCATTTATTCATATGTAGAGCCTCATGTAGGCTTGGATTTGGAAGGGGACACAGTTGTGTTCATGGTCAACTCTAGCAGGTAGGAACCAGAAAATATCCACTGCAGGGGGTGCAAAACAACTTACATCTTGATGATGAATCAAAGTCAGGCAGATGACAAGTGATGAAGAGACAGTTAGTGCAGAGGGAACAGATACGTGACAAGGTGTAGAAGACAGAACAGCAGCTAGATGGTTGAGTATGGCCGGTGTTATAAATAACCAAATAACAGGATGTTTCAAGTGCTTTGCAAAGAGCCCTGAATGTTCAAAAGATACTGTCCTACACACTGCATATTTGGTCTTTTTGAGAAACCACACTATTTTGAAGACATTTTCAAGTCAGAGGTCACAAATCGATGTTCTCTGGGGAAAGTGAAGTGTGTGTGTGTGTGTGTGTGTGTGTGTGTGTGTGTGTGTGTGTGTGTGTGTTATATACTTTGAAAGTTACCAAATGAGTCTGGATTTGTTGTTAACATTTAACAAATAAGAGCTTCTTAGACGAAATGCAAACTTTCCGCTCTGATGAAAATATCAGAGAATCTAAATACTGGTTCTGCATTCCCATGAACTAGTTGGCTAGAATGAGTGGTGGCTTTGGGCAGAGTAGGCATCTCATAGTTACTAGAGTTCCCATATGGTTGATACAATGTATTCCTCTTTGCATTTCCTGCAATGGAAGATGAATATGTGCTTGATACAAATATCACACCTGTAAGAGAACAGTTGCTGCGCCCCATCACCTGCAACAACTAAGTGACCACCTGGAAGAATAAAGCAGAAGAAATATTGATTTACAGAAGTAGCTCTTACCTTCTAACATGCCTATGAATCACCTGGGATCTTGTTAAAACACAGATCCTGGTTCATCTGGTCAGAATGGAGCCTGCAATTGTGTGAATCCTCCCAGGTGACATGGGTACCATTGCTTTGAAATCACATGCCACATTGCACAGGGCTTGGGGACTTTGACATGTGGATGGAAGATGGAAACATAACAGTGATTCTTTCCAGAGTGGTGCAGAACTAGTGAGAAATTAATGTAATACTTATGGAAACCTTTGGCTTCCTGCAATATTTTGTTACACACACACAAACACGCATGCAAGGATTCTGGAATCAGACTGCCTGGGTTCACTTCCCAGTTATACCATTTACAAACCAAGGAACTTCCCTCTCAGGTTCAGCTTCCCTACAGTGGAACCTGCCTCATGAATGTTGTCAAAGTGGACACGTGGGCAAAACTCAGCACAGTGTGTGGCATACACTAAGTGACAAACTGATACATGCTGTCACCAGTATACTTGCTTTGTGGATAAGAAAAATAATACTGGGGAAAGTAGATTTGGTCACAGATGAAGAAGTAGGATCAATTCCTCCTCCTTCTCCTCCTCCTTCTCTTCCTCCTCTTCTTCCTCTTCCTCTTCTTCCTCCTCCTCCTCCCACTTTTTTCTTTGCAATGATCTTGACAAGCAAAGAACAAGAGATTTGGGTGAGAACGTGTCTATAGAGAGAACCAGTCCATACTCTCCCTCTAAGCCCTAGAGTATGCTGCTTCCTGATTTAGGTTTGTCCAAAAGAAACCTGCTCATGGTGATAGTGACAGGGAAAAGTCGCTGAGTTTGTACATCCTCTCCCACTAACCATCGCAGTAATTTCATGAAAGAAGCAATCACTGTTTCATTATTACTCCTGGATTCTGCAGGGAGATTTGGGGAACTACCATAAGATCACATACATGGCAAGTTTGGGGTTCAAGCCAAGGTACTTTGGCTCAAGAATTGGAGCAGTCTACTGCCTGAATAAAATTTGCCTGTGAAGGGCTGAAGAGACAGCTCAGTGGTTAAGGCCTTGCCATGAAAGTGTGAGGGTCAGATAAGGACAAGGTGTGTATGGTGACCCACCTGTAAGTCCAGCCTCAGAAAGCAGGAAAAAAAGGGATCCTCAGATCGAGCTGGCAACGCTGTCTGAATTGAGCAGCTCTGGGTTTGATTAAAAGATCCTGCTTCAATAAATAAGGTGGGAGAGGTACCAAGGTTGGTTCCTGACATCAACTCAAGCCTCCACGTGTATAGGGACCCACATATATGTGCACACAGGTGTGACTACACACATGCAAACATGTATATACACACACATACATAGCACTCACATGTGAAAATAGAAAAAACTACCACATGGAGATGGCGTTATTGATAAATTCTACCAATAATCTAAGGAAGAAACAGTGCTGGTTTTGTATTACATTTTCCATAAAAGGAATAGGTACTCTCTAACTGATCCTGTAACATGACCCCACTAATAAAAACAGACAAGAATATTACCAGAAAACTACAGACTAACATTCTTCACAACTATACACAGAAATGATAATCAAATATTAGCACACTGAATTGAAAAATAAAACCAGCTGGTGTGGTGCACATCTGTAAACTCAACATTTGGGAGGTAGAGACAAGGGCCACAAGTATTTGGGTCATCTTGGGTTATAAGGCAAGCTGAGGCCAACCTGGGCTGGATGTAACACCGCTTCAAGAAAATATCCAACAGTAATTTTAGAGACTAATACACTATGACCAAGAGAGCTTATCCCAGAGATGCAAGGCTGATTTAATATTCAAAAATATTAAACATCAAGGAGTTAAGCGACCTGTCAAAACATATTAATAAACTAAGAAGAAATAATATATATGATTATCTCAATAGCTGCCAAAAATATCATTTGTAAAACCCACAACATTCATTTCTAATACACACTCAGCAATGCAGGATAAAAGTTCTCCAAGGTAATAAAGAGCATCTACAAGTAACGTTCAACAACTACCGTGATGAGGTAAGTGCTTTTCCCTGGGGATAAGGAAGAAGGCGAGGGTATCCAGTCCAACTGCTTCTATTGCACATTGTACTGAATCCAGACAGGAGACTGTGAGGAAGAAAACAAACTAGAGGCATTCACACAGAAAGAAGGAAGGAAACTCTCCTTACTCTGTTAGACAAGCTACAAGGAACACTAAGCACCTTTAGCAGAGTGGCAGGAATTACAATTAATAAAATAATACCGCTCATAATAACATGTTATAAGGGAGTTCAAGCCCCAGGACCCACAGAGTGGAAGGAGAGAACTGAATCACCAAAGTAACGCTCTAACTTTTGTGCATGCTCACCCAGAGGCATACATAAAAGTAAATAAAGAAGTAATAGATAAATAAATGGTATATTAACTTTTTAAAAAAAGAAAACAAGACAGGCTACAGAGAAGAGAAAATTCACATCTAATAAATGATGTTGCTGGTAACAGACTAGGATTGTCAAATGTATAAGGGACTGCCAAGAGTTTACACTAAGATAAACACATCAGCAAGTGTAGTTCAAATACTGGAATGAATGTTTTGCCAGACAAGAATATGGATGAGAAGCAGCCCATGAAGAAAGTCATCAGTCTTTAGAGAAATTTAAAATGGAAGTGCATATTGTCACTGTTTCCATCAGAGGTGAGAACTGAAGAGTCACCTGTCATGGGTGAGAAGTCGTGGAAAGCACAGAACTCCACACCCTGCTGAGGCAAGTGTACAATGCCAGTCACTCTGGAAACCGGGTCTCAGTTTCCTACGAACACATTCTCCATCCCTTCATCTGTGGACAGGCAGGTAAGCTAACTCTTCGATCCCGGTGGCGTGGGGAGTGTGGTACACATAGGCGAGCAGAATCTCTCCTGCATACTGACTTTGACTCCTTCAGTCATTTTCCTAACTGTGGTGCAGTAAGACTATGTGTTCGTTTGATTTGTCCTTTTGTTTTTGTTTGTTTGTTGAGCCCCTTTCAGGAAAATGGGTGTCATCATGTTAAGCAAAATGAGCCCGACTCAGACAAGTATCATATGCTTACCCTCACAGTGGAGTCTTTAAATAAAAGAAAGACATGGAAGCAGATAGGAAGGCTACTAGAGAGCAGGAAGAGGCCCAGGGGAGATGGGAGTTAACTGTAGGTTATGGATGATAAATATAAACACAGTACCTCATAGACATGTATGAAAATGTCACGACAAAGCTCTCTCTTTTACACTACTCACATTTTAACTGAAAGCTGTGCATAGCCGCTCGGCGAAGCAAACATTCGACGCCTTGTTGCGTATGCCAGAGAAATGGACACACACGTCCACACAAAACTTTGTACATGGATGTTCCTGCAAACAACACAAGTATATCATCGACAGGTGAATTCACTTCATAGTTATATAGCACACATGTCTCAAGAGTAAGAGGCAACGAAATGGGGATAGACCTCAATGTAGATAAATTTCAAAGTAATTAGGTCCAGTGAAGGAAATGGGAGCCAAAAACACTACACGCTGATCCACTTTGATAAGAAGAACATGCAAACTAATACTCCTAGATGGCACACGGCATCTGAGAAGACGGATGAGAAGCATTCAAAAGGCACAAGGCAGGGCTACCAAGAGGGCTGCATCAATGGCGGGCTTGATGAAAAAGACACGAGGACCTGAGTCCTAAGGACTGTACTGACCGTGTGTGCTTACAATCCCACCATCCCACCCAGCACTGGGGCCAGCCAGTCCAATCCCACCCAGCTTACAATCCCACCCAGCACTGGGGTCAGCCAGTCCAATCCCACCCAGCTTACAATCCCACCCAGCACTGGGGTCAGTCAGTCCAATCCCACCCAGCTTACAATCCCACCCAGCTTACAATCCCACCCAGCACTGGGGTCAGCCAGTCCAACGGCACCAGTGGGCCTTTGCTCAGTCAGACACCTTGTCTCAAAAGCAAAGTGGAGAACAATTGAGAAGGGCACCCAGCATCAACCTCTGACCTCCACACACACACACATGCAAACACACACACACACACACACACACATGCAAACACACACACACACACACACACACACACACACACATGCATTAACACATAGGCACACTCAAATAAAAAGGGCACAAGGAGAAACTTTAAGGTGAAAGTCACTCATTATAGCTGGGGGAGGGGTGACTTCACTGCTGTAGCAATAGGAAACATTGCCTGTCTCTAGAGGCTTTGCAGGTGTGGCTGCTGTGTCACATGTGCATCAGTAGGTGGCAGAGAGGAGAGAGGCTATGTCCACACTCAGTATTCTGAACCTGTGAATGTCCAAAGGAGGAGTAACCTAACATTCCCTGAAAAAAAAAAAGTGAGCCTGAGATGACCACCAGTCCAGTGCCACCTTCGCAGGCTGGCCTGGATGGGCTCCCAGGGCAGAGAGCAAGCAGGAGACAAAATGAAGCCCACCTGGACCATGGGTCCCTGGAAGGAGTGTGCCTGAGATGGCCACTCTGATGTGCCCAGGTGAGAAACAAGCCCAAGATGACCACCAGTCTGGAGCCATGGGGCCCAGACAGGGTGATAGCCTGAGATGACCACCAGTCTGGAGCTGTGCGATCCTGGCAGAGGTGAGGGCAGCCCATGCCTGAGATGACCCCTGCCCCATGCCATAATTCATGGGTGGGGCACAGCACTCCTGAGAACACTTCTGAGATGACCCCAGATACTCAGAGACCCTGAGCACCACTAAGAGGAGCAAGTAAGTGGTGGAGAAATGGAAGAGAGAGAGAAACAGAAGGAGGTGAGCACAATGAAGAGAGGCAGAACTGGAGACTGGAGGGTAGTGAGGAGTAGCCTGATGTGAGTAGCCAATGATGCCACCTAGGATCATGGTAGGGTCCCGGCCTGTGCTGCCACCAGGGTCCACATATGGGTCTTTGACCCTGCAGCAGCAAGTGTTTGTTACCACCAAAGGCCAGGCAGATGTCTCTGGTCTGGGTTGCTGCTTTGGGAAACGTTGATGTCTGGTGACTGTGCAGAACTGCTCCTACCCCTAGCCTGGGCACCATGGGAGAGCTGGTCCTGAGGCCATGAGAGCAGGAGAGCTGACACTTCCCTTACCCAGCTGCAGTAGGAGAGAGAGCCCTGATCTCTCTCTCTCTCTCTCTCTCTCTCTCTCTCTCTCTCTCTCTCTCTCTCTCTCATGCACACACACACACACACACACACACACACACCATCATCATCATCATCATCATCATCATCATCATCCAGGAAGCACAGTAGAGCTGGCCTTGGTGGCAGGAGTCATGAGTGAGCCTGTCCCAAGGAAAACTGGCCCTGCCACTCACTTCCTGTGCAGTGACATGGAAGAGGAAGAGATGCCCCCTCCCCACTTGCCCCTTGTCACCTTCAATAAGTGGGAAAACTGGACCTGGGGGTCATGAGAGCAGGAGAGCTGGGACCTAAACCTCACCTGGGAAAGAGCGGTAGAGCTGATCCTGGTGGTGGTGGGTGCAGGTGAGACAGTCCCAAGGATGTAAGCATGGGAGAGCTGGGCCCTGCCACTTGTCTGCCATCTAGTGACATGGGAGAGGGAGAGATGCTCCTCTCCCTCCCCCTCCCCTTGCCACCTACACAGGCAGGATAGCTGCCCACCCCCTGGGGTGGGGAGTCATGAATGTGGGAGAACCAGTCCTGTCCCTTGCCTGCTGCAGCACTTGGGAAAGTCAGTCCTGCACCTCACCTGGGCAGTGCAGTGTCACTGGCCCTGGTGGCATGGGTGTGGATGAGCCAGCCCCAGAGCATGGGAGCAGGAGAGCTGGCTCTGTCCCTTGCTGGCAGTACCATTGAATGGGTCAGCCAGGGTAACTAACGCAGGCCCTGATGGTATGGGCTAACCAGCTCAGATGTCTCTCAGGCCCAGATCCAAGGCTTGGAGTTGGCCCACCCCAACATCAACGAACCATCGATGAAATGCTGGAGTGCATAAAGTACTATAGATCCAAAACTACAGGCTCTCCATGACACAGGGCAACAACAGGATGTCCGAGAGGAGTCCGGGTGAGGTTCTAGTATTGATAATGCAGCAGAAGCCAGAGGCTTCCTACTAAACCAAGGACTCCTTGCAATGAACATTTGCAAGTGTGATGGTTTAAATTTGCATGTCCTACAGGGACTGGTGCTATTAGGAGGTGTTGTCTGGTTGGGTAGGGTTGGGCTTTGACACTGCGCCCAGTGTGGAAGAGACTGACTGCTCCTGGCTTCCTTTGGAAGATGTACACCTCTCAGCTCTTCCTGCACCATGCCTGCCTGGATGCTGCCATATTCCTGCCTTGATGATAATGGACTGAACTTTAGAACCTGTAAGCTGGCCCTTAAATGCTGTCCTTCTAAGAGTTGCCTCAGTCATGAAGTCTCTTCACAGCAATGAAACCCTAGCTAATCCAGCAAGCAAAGAATTATGAACAAAAGGGTATACTGTGGGACACACTGTAACACACTACAGCTTCCACAGTGAGAGTTTTTTTTATCTCTTTCGGGGCTTCAAGGGTGGAAGATGGTTACAAGGGGAGGGGGCATGAGTGGAATAGGGATGCATAATGTGAAATTCACAAAGAACCAATAAAAAATTTTGTAAGAAATTAGAAAAAGTCTCAGTTGTGCATTGCACATCTGTGCAATTACGACAAATCATTTGCACATGGAAACTCTGGGGATTTTAACTGCATCTCAGGTGGATGAGTGGACCAGCAGATGAACAGAGGCTAACTTTTCCTTCACTCGGGGCCTGAGACACAAGACATTTCCCCATTGGATGCTTTCACCCCGGGACGCATTTGTCTCCCTGTTCATACCACGTGCACATTTGTCATCTGTCTAAACTCCGTCACCCTCAAGGGCCAGATGCTTGATTGCTAATTGCACTGCCATTAGATTGGTCTCCCCTCTGGGACTGTGAGACATTTGTGAGTTCAGGGCTTTTCATTCTCTTATCTCACCATGATCACAGACCCCCATGTCAGCACACACACACACACACACACACACACACACAACACTCAATAAGGATTTTCTGGCCAATTGATTTACTGATTAACTAATTGGAAAAGCTATAAATTCTGTAAGATGGTATTTCCAGAGTCCAATGGGATTTAGAGAAGTAGATTTTTGCTAAACTGTTTGCTTTCAAAAGTGGAGGAGAAAAGTAGAAAATTTTTGACTTCTACATTTTTCAAAATTGCTACCTATGCTTTTACAGTTGGAAAACTGTCTCTAAAAATAACTAAATAAGTAAATATACCACTTAAAATTTAAAAACAGCTCCAACAGATACATCGGTGACTCTGGCAAAATTAGACTGGGTCTTTTTGCTGTCTGGGTTCGGCCAGGGGTTGGCATCCCACTCCTTTCTCCTCTTAAGTGGTTCTGGAAGATTCTAGCAAAAACCACAGAGCGAAACAAAACAATGGATTCATGGAACAGAGTAATCAGGAACAGGGCCAAGACCAAGCCAAGTTGTCTGCCTAGACAAAAGCCATGATCCAGCACATCTCAGAGACCTCCTTCTATATTTAGAGCTCTGAAGAGCTTTGAGGAACCTGAGGCAGTTGGATGGTGGGGTTCTGGCTCTGAGAGGCCCTGGGAACTCAGTGGTCCCTCCTGGCTTTGATGGGAAGAAAGCCAAGGTTGGGTTTACAAGAGCTCGTTTGCCACCAGAAGAAATACCTCACTAAAAACCTTTGTTTCTTCCTTTATTTGACAGGATATTTTTTTCTTCCTACTTGGTTCATTAAGCATATAACAAAGACAACTGGGGATACAGCTCAGTGATAGACCTCTTCTTGTCTAGCATGCACAAGGCCCTGAGTTCAGCCCCCAGCACTGAGGGGGGTAAGCCATTTTACTTACATAAGCATACTAAAGAAGATCCGTTCTCTAATGATGTAACAGAGGCTTTAGGCAGATTAAAGAGTTACCCAAGGTTCACACAGCTGGTTAAGTAATGGACCGAGGATCCGAATTTTGGTTTGCCTGGCTTCAAAGGCCTTGAATTTCAACATCTAAGCTACAGTCAGCAAGATGGCCTCAGTAGGTAAATGGCATCTGCTATCAAGCCTAATGGCCTGAGTCCAGTCCCTGGGACCCAGGAAAGAGAGAATCAACCTCGAAGCTGCTGTAGGACTCAGATTTGTGATTAAATGCGGTAGGATACAAATGGAAAACCTGAAGAGAGTGGCTGCTTATCTAGCCTCTTTGGGAGCCCAGCCCACTACAAAAGTCACAAGTATGAATCGCCCTTAGGTTGAAAATGGATGTAATATGCTTCCTTGTTTAAACCAAATACAACCTAAGTTCTAACCCCACTCCCTGGGGTTGTCCCTGAGGTGTCCCATGAAGCTCCAGGACAAATTCAGAGGCTAACTCCCCCACACCACCACGCTGTTTCCACTCGGGGGTAGCCTAGGGGAGAGTTGCTAGCCACTCTTGCCTGGCTTTTCAGGGTTTTTTCCAGACAGTACCAACACTTTCTTCCTTCCAAGACTTGCAAGATCTGGCCATCTAAGGAGAAAGCTGTCTCTCTGTCCCTGACAGTGAATATGAACAAGCTCAAAGGACACAGAGGACCTATTAAAGCACCCAGGCTAGAGAGGGGAGAGGCCATCTCAGCCTTCTCTACTGAACTCAACTGAGAAGATAAGGCACACCTCATTCCCCACCAACCCGCTCTGCCAGCTCTGATTCCTGATGAACTGCTGTGCTCAACTGGCATCCTAGGTCAGCTGTCGCCTCGGTGCTGGGCTGTTTGTCTACAGGCTTAAGCAGGAGTGAATGGCCAGGTTACAGGCTGTGACAGAGGACTCAGTCTCCCGGGGAGGTCACAGCCCTTCGTGCCAACAGGTACAATGTTAAGAGACAGGTTCGTGTGGCAGAGAACAGACAAAGAAATGGCTTCCCTAGCTATCTACCTAGATCAGCCCAAACTACCCAGGTTGGAGGGTGGTGTGTTGCTAAGTAGTCACTGTTTATTAATATACACATGTTAACACATTTGTTGACATATTTATTAAGCACCCACCACATCTAAAATAACGTGCAAAACTTAAGTTCCAATTCATCTCATAGCCAAGAAGTGTTAATATTATTCTTTCAGTTTTACACATGAGAAATCTTACTAAAATTAAAGGTCTTTCCCAGGGCCTTGAGGCCAGCAAATGATAGAATCAAGATTTGAACCTAAAGTCACCAGGTTTAAACAAGTAAAGTGGCTCTCCTGGCACTTTTCAACTCAAAGTGACATGAAAGTTACTTTTTGCAAGTGAAGTTGGAGGCGTGACAACACAGACTTGAAGGAGTAATTGGCCTTTGATAAAAGAAAAGAGCTAAGGTGGCAGCTGGGAAGATGCGGTGAGTGTCAGCGCCTGCTCAGCAAGTCTGAGGACTTGAGTTCAGATCCCCAGTACCTGCATTAAAGTTGGTGTGGCTATCTACACATGCACATAGTCCCAGCACTGAAGAGGGAGATGAGCAAGCCCAGGAGCTCACAGCCCAACCAGTGTAGCTAAAATGAAGAACTTCGGGTTCAGTGGGAGACCCTGTCTCAAGACAGCAAGGCAGAGAGTAATAGACACACACACACACACACACACACACAGAGAGAGAGAGAGAGAGAGAGAGAGAGAGAGAGAGAGAGAGAGAGAGATGAAAAATACAAAGTAAGGAATGAATCCATGCTAGAAAACAATGTGAACATTTTTAAAAATTTTAGATGGTATTTCCTATGTGCTGGATGCTGTTCTAGGTAATCTATAAATCCATAAGCCATCCAACCATCTGAACAATTTCACTAGGTCAGTGCTAAATGTGTGCTCTTGAAAGGTGAGCAGCCAGCATTGGGGAGGGGCCGAGCCACCTAGCAGCATTTGACAATACCTTTGGTGTAAATATTGTTGCTATGTCCAATGGCAAGCTACCAACATGACGACACAGACCTCAGAGGTGGAGGAACCCCACATCACCTGACCTGTGAAGACAATATTCTGTCATGAGGAAGGAGTTATATTGTGTATTACTGTCACCACATAGAAGAAAGAGACACAAATAGCCCTAGGAACACAGCAAGTAAACTGGAGGAGACTCATTAGGAATTGATGAGTCTGGTGTATTTATTGCCTTTAATTTTAATTGCAAGTTTATAAAATTTAATTTTTAATGACGGCCATCTTTAACAGCCAGCTCTTGGATTTTCTGATTATCAGTTGGCTCTGACAAACTGTCTGACTTCAGCACATAATGGTCAGCCTTTGTGCCATTTAAAGAGGGACACCCATGCATGAAGAGGGGACATACTTTGTAAAGGTCACACAGTTAGCAAGTGGAGACGGCAGAATTAGAATTCTAGAATCTATTCTAGCCCACCTGTCTATGGCTTCCTTCCAGTACTGTTATTTTTCTTACCCAAAAGGCCATAGGTTTCCTTTTGGGCTTTTCTTAAGACCTACATCGAGTGCATCTGATGATGGGCGAGTCAACCGGAGGACTGGGGAGTGAGTGTGGTTTCTTCCCCAGACCTTGGGAGCTAAAATACCCTTCAGTGTCCACAGCCAAGAGACCCTCGGCACATGATTGGTTCCCAGGCCTTCACCTAGTCTTCTTACCGACCCAGCATGCCTTGCCCTTTGGGTCCTACTGCGCTTGCGTCCAACCGCACATCCATTATGGAAAGGAGGGTCCCTTAATGTAGCGCAAATTATAGCTGGAACACGGGCAAATTGCCGGCTTTTACTAGCACATAAACTGAGCGGAACCTCTGAGATAGATCCGCATTACCCTAAACGGCATCCATAATTCATACCTGCCGCAGAAACACTTCCCTCTCTCAGGGCTGGAGCCGATCTATTATTGATGGGCCCCTCGGAAGGCCGTGACCGTTTCTCAAGCCCCAGCCATCTGCCGGCGTGGTCCATTTCTCAGGCTGCGACCAGGCATTTATTCATCAGAGTCAACCCCCAATTAGTTTCCTAGCAGGACCCGGGGGGAGGATTTATTTGAGGAATCAAAGTGAGTGCTTCTAGAACAGTACCCCGAGTCCCACCCCTGTGACGCTGATCAATACACACAGACCCAGCCAGCAGCAGGCCATGTTAGCCTTTCACTGCCTTAGGGAGTCACAGGATCAAAACTAAAAGCTGCATCCCTCTCTCCTGCTCCTGCGGAGGGCTGCGAGACCACAGCTTCTAGCCCAGTGTGAAGTCGCTGCCTCTCCCGGCATAGAGAAGTAACCACAAAGAACACAGAAGTGGCTCGCTCCCCGGCAGAGTGGTGGAATAATAATAATAATAATAATAATAATAATAATAATAATAATAATAATAATAATAATACAATGATAGCAACAGCAACAGAAGCGGGAGGGAAAGCACTGATTATGATCTAGACCTTTCAAGAAAGTCTTAACGATCATTCTCTTCCCTTGAGTCACTCAACTTTTTGAAGGCCAGAAGTCCAGTTTTAACCATTGCTCTATGCTGCCACCTAGAGGTGGAGGGGAGGAAGCACACAAGCTACATCCCCCTCAATGGCAATTTCTCAAGTTCTAGTGACTGTTCATGTGTAGACAGTCCTGCTAGCTGACCAAAGCCCTCAGCAGCTGCATGGGTGAGGGGGTAGGTGCTTTTTAATGTCATTACTGTTTTACTCCTTGTTTTGTTGCTTCATCAGATGGCTGACTAGCTTTTAAACGACTGAGTTAAAAGAGCATTAATAAACATACCTTAGACTATATGAGTCTGTGTTGTATTTTGTTTGATTTTGTTGACAGGTCTCACCATGTAGTCTAAGGCTGGCCTTAAACTTGTGATCCTCCTGCCTCGGTCTCCCAAGTGCCGGGACTACATTTGTGGGCTTGGCATGGCATAGCAACAGGACTGGATAGATGCTAAGGTTCCCTCAAGTCTCTCATCCCCACGCCTCAGGGAGGGTGTTAGAGCACATTGTGGGCTGATTCGTACAAGCTCTCCAGCCTCTGTCAGGATCTTACCCTGCTAGGTCACTCTACGTATCCCTGGTCACCTCCCCCTACCCCCTTCACATCTTTGAAGCTAATTCCTCCGATCCCGTCTTACCCCTAGAACACTGCAGAGCTTAAAGCCTACCTCCACTCTACCATCAAACCCTGTATTCTCCATCTTTGTTGGTATGTCATGCCTGCCGTATCCCCTGGGGAAAGCCACAGAGGTGGTCCAGTTGGTTGAGGTCCATGATGAACCTAAGGCTAAAGCTAGAAGGCTGCATGGGAATAGAAACTCGGATGGCACATGGAGCTGAAAATGGTACAGGAGAGATGGGAGGGTGTGGAGCCTGGAGCAGATCTGATTCAACTCAGAGGAGCATCCACTGGGAAGTGCAAGACAGTTGCCCAAGTGATAAGTTTATCCTCATAACCCCTGGGATAGACAGGCTAGCAGTCAGTGAGTGTCCCCCAAACTGGGAGCAGAGCCTGAGAGACCTGTGACCAAAGCAGAACTCAGGGGGAACCAGATGCTGGTATTTGTTGAGTGACTTTGGGCACGTCTCCTGATCTCCCTGAGCCTCGGGGGGGAGGGGGGCTCTCACCACAGGGAAACTGGGGAATTAGTTAAGCAGTTACCATGTACAAAGCAGTCAGTAGACAGTGATGTTTCTGAAGAACAGCATCTGGGTCTGCGCCGGGGTCGGGATTAGGGTGAGCATACACCTTCCCTGAGAGGAAGGCTGGGCTGGCTTCCCTGGGCTTACAGTAGGGTCAACCTTGACCCAGTCACAGAGGAGAGCTCTACACTGAATGACCCCAGCATTCACAGGAAGGTCCTGGAACCACTCCAAGTCAGCTTATTCCTGCTCAGCAGTTTCGGTTCTTTGGTCCCACCAAACATCCTAACTGAGATGATTAATTATATAGCCAGCCTTGAAAGGACCTTATCTTACCCAGGTTCTGAGGATTGCCGTGGCAGAGACCATGGCTCTTCCAGTACCTTATCTTCTTCCTCCCTGAGAAACAGCCTCCGTGTATAGTTGCCTACATGAATACTCGGGAAGGGAAAAAATCTTCTTCTCAGATTCACTTGCTGCCGGGTCTCACTAAGTGCCTGATTTCTAGTCAGAAGATTAAGCAACATGTCGTGTGTGACTTTAGAGAAAGCTGGTGCCTCCCTTGATCTGTCTTCCCTTCTACAGGCTGGAATGCTGATGTGATGGCTTGACCTCAGCTGCTATCTTGGATTATGAGGTAGCAGTCATGTTAAAACTATCAGAACATCAGGATGGAAGGAGCCTACACTAGCTTTGCTTATAGAGGGGAAAAGAGTCTTTCATCTTGCTGAACCACTCCCAGAACCCTGAAATTTGTCTCAAGACCTGGAGAAGAGAGGGTGAGCTGAAAGTCTGTGACTGTAGCCAGGTTTTCTCACCTCAGCTCAGGTGGATCTGAGATCCAAGTCCAGCCTTTTCCTAGCTGGACAAACATGAATAAGTTACTTAAGCCCTGTTTGCCTCCATGGCTACCATGTCATGTGAATATAATAAGTTTCCTCCAGGTTAGGAGATGCATTTAATAATGTATTGCATGCAGTGCTTGTTCACACATGCTCTCCCTCCTCCCCCTTCTCCTCCCCACCCCTAGAGCATTTGAGACAACTCACTATCCATTAAGTGGGAGGACCTGTGACCTACCCATCTCTCACAGGTCCCACAGTTGCCTGTCTGGTAACTATCCCAGTGGGGATTCAATTTCAACATGAATTTGACAGAAACATACAGTAACCTACAGAAAATATCTAGCCAGGCACCAGAATTCTAATTCTGACCAATGGTGTTAGTCTACCTCACTGGGATCCAGGCAATGGCCTCTAAATGGTCTTCCTGTCATACTAGGAAGGTCCGTTGATGCCTATGTGTAGCAACCACATACATGGCAGCCACCCAAGCTAAGAATCTCTGTGTTATCCTTTTTCTTCATGACTCTCCCATCCTTCCACAGTCCAGCCTCCCAGGCCTTAATTCATTTCCCCGACATTCCCTGCCTTCTCTACCTGTTTTGGTCACTTCACTGGTGTGTCCTCCTTCTAGAATAGATCTATTTCTAGCTATTGGCTTGACTTACCTCATGTGCCTTTAGCCTCATTTGTCTCTTCTTCCAGGAAGTCCGTTGGCTTCATGGCTAATCCAGAGCCCAGCACTTACCCAGAGCAAGGTCTCTATCATATAACACTGGAATTTTCCATTTGCATGGTTGCCTTTCCCTTCCAAAACTCTAAGCTCCGTGGCAACAGAATCAGCTTGTGTTCAGCTTTGTACCCACCTGTCCTTGTACTCGGAATTGTATTATCCTGGTTTTAGAACATGTCGCACATTTTATGGACATTTGTTGGATGACCAAATGAGTGGAGTGTTTGAAGGTAAGACTAAGAAATAAGTGTTAGCCTGACTACTCTTGTGGGCAATCCAATACAATATAAAAAATATAATGAGCTCAGAGCTGATGCCCAAGGCTAATTCTCCCAGAATCCAAGTGACCTGCAGTGTCATGGAGCCAAGTCCATCAGAAGGATGGGTAGACAATCTTCTTTCCTGCTTCAAAGAAAGAGATGTGTCTCTGCAAAGCCAACTTCTCCGTCTCTATAAACCACACCCCTTCATTAACTTCTGTGTTCATTTTTTATGTGAAAAGATGTCTACTCACCCCGCCCCCTTGCATTCATAACAGCCAAAGACTCATTGGTAATAAAATCCTCCTTGCTGGCAATAGGCTGTCTCTCTTTCTCTTAGCATGAAATATTTCAAGGGCAATTTGTACACAGAAGCCCTACTGTGTGCCTGTTTCCCACAGAAGGTACACAGAACCTTCAGGGGTTCCATTCACACTGAGCTCTGAGATAAACAACCTCTACTGAGCACAGCTCTAGGGATCTTAGTGGATGGAAGTCCAGAGTGTTGATTCCCACCCACTCCTCTGCCCATTGCTTGCTGGCTCCCCACATAACACTCAGACGGAGAGTAGAAGGCACCATGTTGGCCAAGGTGAACGGGCGTCTGTGTTGCTGATACTTCACTTGGATGGTGTCAGGGCTGACCTTCTCTGACTCCCACAAGTCTGTTCCCTTCTTGTTTTCACATCTCTGTCTCTACCTCCTGTCTCCCTCTCCCTTTCCTTCTCCCTCTCCCCTTCTGCCTTCCTCTCCATCTCCCCTCTCCCCCTCTCCTCCTCTCTCCTTCTCCCCTCTTCCCCTTCTCATCCTCCCCCTTCTCTCCCTCTCCCTCTCTGCTCTCCCCCTCCCCCTCTCTCCTTTAGTTCCTTAGTTCTTGATGTTAACCTGCATTCTTACTACTTTTAGCTTCTTCATTGCCTTAGTTAGGGTTTTACTGCTGTGAACAGACACTATAACCAAGGCAACTCTTATAAGGTCAACATTTAACTGGGGCTGGCTTACAGGTTCAGAGGTTCGGCCCATTATCACCAAAGAGGGAGCATGGCAGTATCCAGGCAGGCATAGTACAGGAGGAGCTGAGAGTTCTACATCTTCATCTGAAGGCTGCTAAAAGGCTGGCTCCCAAAATGGTTAGGAGGAGGGTCTCATTGCCCACCCCCACAGTGACACAGTTCCTCCAACAAGGCTGAATCTACTCCAACAAGGCCACACCTCCTAATAGTGCCACTCCCTGGGCCAAGCATATTCAAACCACCACATACATCTTGCCTTTTCTGGGTAGGGGGAGGATAGTGAAAGTCCCACCAGTGAGTGGGTCCCAAATGCACCTTATGAGCAGCCCTAACCCTGTCCACTCATCTTGCTCTCTTTCCATTCAATGCTCTTCCTCCGAAACCTGCTGTCACTGCCTTAGTCTAGGTCTTTGCTTGTGCTCCTAACCTCCTCTTCCTCACATATACCCCATTTGCTGCCAGCACGACTTCTCTGAACCTTTCATTTTGAAACCACCAAACCTGGACCACTCCATGGGTAGAAAGAAAATTGTATTCAGGGAATCAAACTGCTAGCCTGCCTATGGGGAATGAGAGCAGCAGCTGGATGGGAAAGCAAGCAGGTTTTATAAGACAGATGACAGCAGGGTGGGGGGGCATTGACGCTAATGCAGGCTGAGGCTGTTCAGACCAATGGGAACTAGATGCTTTTGCTCAATTGATAGACCGTTAGATTGCAGATGGGGGGGGGGGGGGGGTCCTGGAAAACAGACATTCCTGAGGAATGCTCAGCTTCTATTTACCAAATAACAATCCTTCTGTGTTCCCAATGAGAGTCCTGTTTAGGACATTGCCACCAGCACTGCCATCTTAGGGACCCACTTTGAACCTAACAGACACCGTCTGTCAGCTTTAACCAGACAACATACTAGAGCTTATCAAAGCCACTCCCGTACTGGCACTTTCTTGACCTTCCGTTGTCTAAATGGTCCTCATGTGTGGTTGATAGCACCTGTGAGCACAGAGAAATTTATGCTGAGAGCTCATCAATCTTCAAAAAGAACTGGAGACTGAGACTACCAAGATGTCTCTGCAGGAAAGGGCACCTGAAATTCCACAGTACAAATCTGACAACCTGAACTTAGCCTCTGGAACCCACATGAATGTAGAGAGAACCAACTCCACAAGGTTGTTCCCTGGCCCTCAAAACAGGTTGGATCATGTGCCCCCATACTTCACATATCCACAATAATAAGTAATAAATAAATAACTTAAAGTTAGGGATTTGTTTGTCTGATAGATGATCTACCCCAAAATGGTGAGAGTCTACTGTGGGGTTCCCAGACAAAAACAGAAATATGACTGTAAAAAGATGGAGCCACTGTGCCCCAGTGTAGGGGAATGCCAGGGCCAGGAAGCAGGAGTGGGTGAGTTGGTGAGCAGGGGGAGGGAGGAGGGGATGGGGAAACCAGAAAAGGGGGTAACATTTGAAATGTAAATAAAGAAAATATCTAAAAAAATGTAAATAAATAAATAAACAAACAAACCAAAATGGAGCCAAGACCCTGAACAGAGTTCTTTTCTAAAGGCAAGAGACCAAGAAGTCATATTTCCAAAGCCCCACCCAATCTTACTCACTCACTGAAATCTGACTTTATCCTTGCTCAGTTCTGAATAAGCCTGGGTTTTCTTTTATTTACTTGTTTGTTTGCTTGTTGAGGTGTTTGTTTAATTTTATTAAGTAATCAAAGATGACCTTGAACTTCTGACCACCTGGGGTTCATCCCCAGCCTTGAGCCTATGTTTTTGTTCGGTGGGTTGTTTTCCCCCCACCCTTAACTCAAGCTCCTTGTTAAACTACCTACAACACTGTACTTAGATGCCCCACTGACCCACAGCCTCAAGGACAAAGTCCAAAATGTGAAAGAGTGTTATGAGAGTGGGGACTTAGTAAATTCTATCAATATCCTGAGACCCCCGAAATAGTTCCCCAGTGCTTTTTGACTTCTGAACAGCTCATAGTCCTCGGCAACTGCAGAGGGATGAAAGGCTGCCATGTTGACAGGATCTGCCCCCATCTGCCCAAGAGGCCAGCACCCTATCATTCCCCAATAAATCAGGAGGTCATTTTTCACTGAACTGAAGCTCAATACGGCCATCGTTTTCTCCCCTAACCAGCCCCGAGATTGCTCTGTGCTCTTTATTACCTTTCAATGACTTAAGCCCCTGAACTGAATAACTTCATCAAGGTGTCAACCTAAACAGATTTTCCCCATAATGGCCCAACTCTCACAGGTTCTTAATGAAAAATATTGATTCCCAAGGATTAGTTGCAGATTTATGTGTTGGGATGTTGATCTCTCTGTCACCTGACACCTTATCAGTGGATGAAAGGACCTAGTTTTCCTTCATGGTTTTAAAAAAGCAATCACTGGCTATGTCAAGGGGCAGTTTAGGGCCAGAAAAACAAATAAAAGTCTGTGCCTGCATCCTTTGGAATACTTAACAGATAGTGGAGGAGGTAGGAGGGCACCATGGCACCAAGACACCTGTCTGCCCTTTCTCATTTGCATCTTCCCTGGATGGGATGACGGTGAGACCCGATGTAGAGAAACTAGAAGAGTAGACGGGTCAGACAGCCACTCCATGTGGGTCAGACTCTATGTGACTGATCTCTGGGACGCAGCAGGAGAAAAACAAGCTACATGCACACTGTCTAGGGCTACAGACACTGGCTGGAAGGAATTCTGCTGCTGTTGCTGTCTCCAAGTGGCATCAATCAACAACAGCTGGGATCTGCTCTGCCAAGTCGCTCAGTTAAATGCAGTTCTCACGGGATAAAATTGAGGCTTTGGCACCTAAAGCCTCGTGGGCTACATAGCAGACTCTTTCCTATCACCCAGAGGTGGCTAGAATAAGATTCATTCTCTAACTCTTTGATAGATATTGATCGAAGGGCTGTTATATGCCAGGTACCATGTGATACAACTGGGGCCACCATGACCAACAAAGCAAGATGTGGCTCTCTGTCATGGTGGCGAAGTCAGACTAGAATAATGATTTCATTAATATTATTATACTTATATTTTATAATTAACAATGAATTGATAATTATTCTGATAAATATCAGTTAATTATTCACTCATTGTACTTCTTAAATAAATGTTTGTTTGTTTGGGATAATATTTACTTGAATAAATATAATATTAACAGAAACAAATGTAGACCTGTGTCTGCAACTAGATAAGAAGATGGAGGGTGGAGACTGAGAACTGAAGCAGCCTGGAATGACAGCACTGATCTGTGAAAGAAGTCATGTAGCTTTCTCTGTCAAAGTGATGGTCAGAGTGATGCCTGAGAACTGGGAACGGTTTCCCCGGAGAAGCCTGGAGGGTGGATAGGCTCAGTGGAGAATTATGGAGTAGAGAGTGAAGGTACACAGAAGCAGTGAGAATGTCCCGTTCTGGAGGGAGCCTGTCAGAATGCAGAGGACTGTGGTTGTGTTCCTGGCACCAGTTGTATAACGAAAAGCTGTCACATCACATGAAGCCCAGGAGAGCTATGAATAAATACAGCCCAACACAAAACTGTAAGCTTACCTAAGGTATCATGGATTTCCTGTGAGTTTTTCACAACTTGATTGGGTGGTTCTTGCACAAACTACAGATGACAACGTTGTGTTACAGTGTCACACCAAGTAAATGTATGAATGCTCTCACAATCTGAAAGTCATGAGTTGTACACCTGGATTCCCCAAGACAATCTTCATTCACCATGAGCCAGAGAAGCCAAAAAGCCAGACAGCCCTCATTGGGGGACTCTGGAAAGGCAGACAAGGCCATACTGTGGCTTTCAGTCACTATTATAAGAGACCTAGAGAGCCATTGAGGGATTGTCATATCTGCAATTGGCAAAGAATATTTTAGCTGCTCAGTGAAGAAGGTGTTGCAGCTTTGGGATAAATGCAGGAGTGGCTGACCAAAGAGGAGACAGCAAAGCCCCAGGCAAGAGAAAGATACAGAGGCCAGGCTACTGAGCTGCTCTTGGGTCCAAGAAGAGGTAAATTTGGTGACACAGGTGACTCCCAGACTTCTCAACTGAGAAGGGAAGGCTCTTCACCTTTATGCCCTGAAAACTGTGTCATCTCTGTTACAATCTCTTGAGTTTGCTGCTAGAAAACACAAGCAGCCAGAGACAACGTAGAAGCAAACCGTTGTGATTGTGGTCCAATAAAGCTTTACTTAAAAAGCAAGTGGCAGGCAGAATTGAGGTGTCCAACTAAAGTCTGCCCTGGAGGCCCTTCTGAGCTTTGCTCCCTCGTTCCCTACATTCCTACATTCAGTCCAAACCCTGGCACTTCCTATCACACTGGGTTTCCTTGTCATTTCACACGTTGCCTTCTCCTCCTTTGCCTGCCACGCATCTCTGCTGTGAGCAGACCCCTCAGTAATGGGTTAGTGCATTTCTAGGGAGAGTGAGCGCATGCTCCAGTGGGTCTGGATTAGTTGTCCAGCATGGGTTCTTATAAAGTAGATGCCCCTCACATTTTATGTGCACTTGCTCTCCCATCCATTTTTCATCATGACTTGACACCCTCATCAGATGCAACCACTGTCTGCTCTTGGATTGCCCAGCTTCCCAAACTTTAAGTCAACTCAGTCCTCTGTTCTTAGGTATCCTAAAAAGTTTCCTAGGACCGATCTGGTTGCAGAGACTTTTATGGAAAGAGTCTGGATAGAAACCATCTTTACAACTAAATCTAACTCCACTCATGACTAGTCACTTTGCCTCTCTGCTTCAGATTCAAACCTGGGTAGAGGACATCAGAATAGCCCGGGACGGACTGTCTCCAATTACTACCCCATGACCTTGTATCAAACGGGAGAGAGATTATTCTTCAAAAAGAAACTAAGACTTAGAAATAAACCCTCTCAGAAGTGATCAAATGATTCCCAGGAAGGAGCCAAGAAAAATGCAGAAAAGAAATGATAGTCCTTCAACAAATGATGTGCGAACAGTTGGATATCCCTTACCTCACACCACCCACCAAGATTAACTCAAGATGGATCATAAACCCAAAATATAACAGCGAAAGCTATAAAAGTTCTAGGAGATGCTTTAGTGAGCTTGGACAAGGAAAACTTCTTAGAGATGACACTAAAAGGACAACCCATGGGAGAAAATGGTGACAAATTGAACTTCATCAAAACTTAAAACTGCTCTTTAAAAATGTAACTAAGAGAATACAAAGGCAAGACAGGCGAGAAGACGACGTTCGCCAAAGGCTCTGTCTTCCCAGCCTCCCCTTTCACACACACCCTCCACACAACATAGCCACTCTGGCAATTTCTGAATATCCCAGGACTCTTTCTCTCTCTCCCTTGGGCCTTTTTCTCCTCCTCCTTTGCCCATCACACTTTTCTGGTTGGACCTCACAGGCAGATCTCTCAAGGATGGATTACTAATGCCTTTCTTGGGAGAGTAAATTCTTTCTCTGGACTCATTAACCAGAACGAATTCTTACAAAGCAAAGTTGCCCCTCACAGGATACAATGCACTTGTATTGAGCATAATGAATGAATTTGATTTTTTTTTCTGAATGGTTTTATTTTAAATTTATTTTTTTTGTCTGGTGCTGGGATTTAATTCCCAAGTATGTGTCCTACCACTGAGCTTTATCTCCAGCCCTGTAAATTTTTCTCAAATAAACTACTCAAACATATAGTTCACTAAAATTATGCACCAATGATTAATTAATATATGAGAAGATGTCCACTCTATTAGTCATCATGGAACTGCAAACGTAAGCCATTATGAGACACTACCACATATTAGAGTGGCCAAGTTGAAAAGATTCACTAACAAGATTAGTAAAAATGTAAGGTGACTGATTCAATTACGTGCTTGATACTGGAATCTCAAATGAGGGATGGCTACTTGGCAAACATTTTGGCAGCATCCTTAACACACAATGCTCACAACTATCTACTCAAGAAAAAAATGTAAATAAGCATCAATATAGAGACATATCTGCAATTGCTCACAGAAACTTTATTTATTACATCCCCCAAAGTGGGCAATCCTAGCTCAAAATTTCAAAATGCAGTATATATACACAACAATAAGAAGGCTCAAACTGACTATGCTTAAATCACTAATAAATCTAGAAAATATGCTAAGTTAAAGAAGCCAGATGTGTGACAAGGGGGTATAGAATTCTGTTTGCTTGGAGCTCCTACAAAAGGAAATTGAGAAGATGGAAAGGAGGGAGAATGCCTTGGCTGCCACTAGGAATCACATCCCAGAGGAAGACCCGCCATAAAAGGAAAGGAGAGAGCTTCAAGGTGTGCCAGAGCTCTTCCAACAGGATGATGAGATAACTGTGAGGTTATGTGAACTTTCTAAACCTCATCAGCCTATACCTGTACCATTGTAGGGGGAATGACAGGCTTCATTGTAGGGGGAATGAAGGCAGTGGCTGCTTGTCTGCAAACCATGCAGCTACAGAGGCAACTTCCACAGTAGGGGTGGAGGGGTGGCAAACTGAAGCCTGCCTGAGATTGGTGATGCAGACAATGACAGCCAATCAGGAACTGTCACTTGGAGGACACGCTTGCTTGGGACCAATGGGACATGGGTGGAGGGTATAAAGGGCACTCCCCGAGAATTAATAAACGAGCTTGCTGTTGCATTCTCACCTGCTCCCAGAGCCTGAGTCACTGATTCTGTGTCTTCTCATCCACCAAGGGGGATGCTGGGCAGGATGGAGGACTCAGGCAACATACCATAATTGGTTTTGATATATGTAAATTTGTTTCATTAAAGCTGTCAAAAAGATGATAAGCGAGGAAGGAGGAAAAAGAAGAGGAAAGAAGGGTGAGGGTGGGAAGGACAAAGGAAGTAGAAGGGGAAAGAGAACAGAGGTGGAAGGAGAGGGGAAGGGACAAAAAGGAAGGAGTGAAGTTAGAAAGGAGGAATAAAGAAAGAGACAGAAGAGGGGAGAAGAAAAATCAAGAGTGTTCTACTGGCATAAAAAAAAGTCATACCCTTTTTTTTTTTTTTTAATAGAAATTTAAGAGCATGCTCCCCATTGGGAAAACAAGAAACAGTGATTTGCCTATGTCACACACCTAGTAAAAGACAGAAATCAGACTCAAAGTCATTGAAATAAAACCCAGGCTCTTCACTCTCCCCAAACCATGCTTCATCCCCTTCCAACAACCCACACCAATCAGCTGTTCTGTGTAGGGAATGATCACAGCAGACATTGCATGTTGCTAGGTGACCAGAATCCTCGTCCATCTGATGTGTAAGCTAAAGAGCCTATGAGGCCGATGCTCTCAGACGGGGCATTGCGGGTGTGGCTATTGCTCAAGTGCTCCAGCCTTGGTGTGCCCAGACAAGCTTAGTGCTTTCCACATATTGCTCATCTAGCAGAGAATTACTACCCCGCTCTACAAGTTCCCACAGATGGCTTTATTTTCCATTGCTATTAAATTGGTTTTGAACAAGACATAATTCTTCAAGTGCCTGGTGCACTCTCTGGGTTTGCTCAAGCAAGATTCCATAAAAATGTAAATAATCGGAACACTTCTGGGATTATTTATCACAACTGACTTGCGGCTGTAAATTTATGTATTAATTTCAGCTATAAGCTTCAGTGGGGGAAAGATGAACAGTTGAAAATGGACTCTCCCACCTCACATCCTCTCTAGATGCCCATTTCTCCTCTGCCCCCAGTGAACATACTGTGGCATAGACCACGGAGCTGAGTCTAAAAGACATTAAAACAGGATCAAAAGGAAATCGAGTGGCAAGTGTGTGAAAGCAAGTCCTGGACTCATCTCGCACTACTTCCCACTTGGTGGCAGAGCCTTAGACACCCAAGCTTTCTCCCCATTCCTCTGTTAGCCTACTGTGGGGTCTTTGCACGTGCTTCCATTGTCTGTAGGGTTTTCTTCTCCCTTTCACTTGGTTCAACCTTCCTCATCCTTCGGTTTTCAGCTCACCTGCATCTCCAAGAGCCAGGCACAGAATTGAGGATGGATGCACTGCTGAACGAATGAGTGGCTATGTTTATACCAGAAGGCCATAACAAGGCTTTTGGAGGGCCCTCCTTCGACACCCTCAGGTCTCTGCACACAAGCCTGGGGTGATTTTCATTCATTGAACATCTCTGTGTTGGGTCAGAATACTGGACCCACATGACATGTATAGCCAAGAGATTAAGGTACATAAGATCTTTCATAGTGGACAGCCCTTAGCCAGTCAGAGGCAGGTACAGACTTACACACACTCCTGTTCCTATAGGAACCAACCCATACTAACTGGAGCTCCCACGCAACATGGAGCCTCAGAACCCTGAACTGAACTGACCCACAATCTTTTTGACTCCTCCTCTCGTCTCCCTGCCCAGTGTTTCCGAAAGCCTTTCCTAATAAATCATGTTTATGCAAATCCTTGTCTTAGGGTCTGCTTTCATAGAGGCCACTCTGAAACACAAAGCCATCTGCTGGAAAATGTTCTCACTACACTGGGATTAATATCATAAATTTCAGTGCATGAAAGCACTCTAACCAGACAGGCCATTTTCTGGTTCAGATGAGGATACAGTGAGACTGTAACTAGCAGGCAAGGGTCATGCCTGTGCACTGAACCTTGCTAAGCTTCAATCTTTGCTGTGATGACATGGAGCCCCACTGCAAAAAGGTTACAAGTCCGAACTCCTGATCTCCTAGCCACACGAGACCTGGGAGCCTAGTGGCCAGGCTGACTTGAGAGTAAACCAAAATCCTCTGCACTTGCCCCTCTAAAAGATTTTAGCTTTGTTTCAGGGCCAGATGAGGCCAGACTTCTGCATAGAGAGGATGTCAGCTGCTCAGAGGAGCTTGAGGATTGGGATGCATGCTGATGAGTTCTGTGCCCTCTGAAAGATGTCTTTAGCTTCAGGGGACCAGTTTCTCAGTTAGCAGGGGAATGGGGAGGTGGCTCAATGGGTAAAGCACTTACAGAATAGGCATGAGGCCTTGAGTCCTAAGCATCAAGGTAAAAAGCCAGGCATACAGTGTATACCCGTAAGCTCAGCACTGGGGATGGGGACAGAGACAGTGCCTGGGGCCAGCCAATCCAGCCAAACCACTGAGTTCAGTAAGAGACTGCTCAAACAGGAAGGTGGAAAGCAATAGAAGAGACACCCAAGGTTGACTTCTGGCTTCTACACAGAAATGCATAAGCACGAGCACACACGAACACACACACACACACACACACACACACACACGGTGCATATTTACTGAGGGTTTCCTTTTCATTGCAGGACTGGGGATTAAACCTAGCACCTTGTGCATTCTAGTCAAGGACTATACCATGAATCTCTGTCCATAGACCTCTCTTCACTTTCAATTTTGACACAGGGTCTCATTGAATTGCCCAAGCTGGCTATGATTTAACTCTGTAACCCCTACAGGCTTCAAACTCATGAACCTCTTACCTCACCTTTCAAAGCTGCTTGGAATATGAGCTGGTGAGATCAGGCCCAGCTTATTGAGATAATGTCTATGAAGAAAAGAAAGGAGGTGTTGCGAGGAAAGTAAAGGGAGTCTCTGGGGATGACACTACCAGGAAGTCTTCAGTGTAGAGTATACCTGAAATACCCCTGAGGGCTCATTTTGAAACATTTTGTCCCTAGCATGTGTTATTATTTTGAGGACTGTGGACGTGAGGCCTGGCTGGTGGATGTGGGTTCCCAAGAGTAAGTCTCAGAAGATTATGGTCCTGCTGTGGTCCTGACTTTTTTTTTTTTTTTTTTTTTTTTTTTTGCTTCCTGGTCCATGCCACACAAGGAGCCTCCGTCAAAGGCTTCACCACCCTAAGTTCAGCCACACCTTTTCTGATACAGTAGACCAGGGTTCCAGAAACTCTGCACTAAAATAAGACTTCCCTCCCTTAAGTTGGCCCTGGTGTTTTGTCACAGCTATGGAAATGTGGCAAATATAGCTTTCCTGAGGAGGGAGCTTCCGATCAAGATCAGCATTTAGAAAGGAATGGGTATCAAGTACATCAGAAAGCTTACAAACTCGTGGAGACCAAACGACTCACCATTGAATGATAAATGCATCAAGACAGAAATGACAAAAGAAATTTCAAACTTTCTAGACTTGAGTGAAATTTAAAACACAGCATGCCCAAACTTGTGGGACACAACAAAAGTGGTGCTGAGACACTAGGGTCACAGCACTAAGTGTATATATAAAGAAAAGTTGAAGCGATCTCATGGTAGCAGCACACCTGAAAGCTCTAGAACAAAAAGAAGAAATAACACCCAAAAGAGATAAACAACAAGAAGTAATCAAACTCAGGATGAAACCAATAAAATAGAAACAACAACAACAAAGCCACAAGCAATCAATGAAACAAAAAGTTGGTTCTTTGAAAAAAATCAATAAGTTTGACAAACCCTTAGCCAATTTAACTAAAAGGCAAAGAATATCCAAATTAACAGAATTAGAGATAAAAGGGGGCATACCAACAGACACGGAGGAAATCCAAAGAATGATAAAGACATACTTTATCCATGAAATTAGAAAATCTAAAATAAATAAACACTTTTTTGATATATTTCACCTACCAAATTAAATCAGGATCAGATCAGCAATTTAAACAGATATATAACACCTAGTGAAATCAGAGCAGTGTGTAAACTCTCCTAACAGAAACAATAAAAGCTGGATGGTTTTAGTGCAGATGGTTTTAGCACAGAAATCTACCAAACTGTGAAAGAAGAATTAACTACAATATTTCTCAAATTATTCCACAAAGTAGAAACAGAAAAAACACTGTCCAATTCACAAGGCCATCTACACCACAAAAAGACCCAACAAAAATATAGAAATACAGACCAATTTTCCTTATGAACATAAAAGTAAAAATTCACAAATTACTTGCAAACTGAATCCACATTGAAAAGATCATCCACCATGTCCAAGTAGGCATCGTCCCAGAGATTCAGGGATGGTCCAACATATGAAGATCAATAAATGTAATTCACCATGTAAACAAACAAAACTATAAAAAACAATAACCCACGTGATCATCTTACTATATGCAGAAAAGTTCTTTGACAAAATCCAATACTCCTTCAGGATAAAAGTTCTAGGGAGATTAGAGATACAAGGGACATACCTCAACCTGATAAAGATGAATTACAGCAAGCCCATAGCCCACATGAACTTTAATGGAGAGAAACTCAAACCATTTTCAGTAAAATCAGGAACAAGACAAGGTTGTCCACTCTTTCCTTGTCTGTTCACTATAGTACTAGTGAAGTCCTAGCTACAGCAATAAAACAACTGAAGGAGGTCAAGGGATTACACAGTAAGGGAAGAAGTCAACGTATCTTTATTTGTAGATGTTATGATAATATACGTAAGTGAGCTGATAGACATTTTTGGCAAAGTAGTGTAACAGGCCCCCAGACCTTAGCACAACTGACCCCATGATGGAAGTACCATTCAGGCCATGAAACCCAGCACATGGACAGCATCACCTGCCAAAGTGAGAACAAGACCTAATTCATCAAAGTCCACAGTTCTGGGAAAGTCCTTAAATTTACTAACCTTGATTTGGGGCTTCTGTAGTTCTGCTTCTGGCTAACTGTTCTTGCTAATTGGAGAGTGTCAACCCAGGATGTGATTTTTATGCTTAAACACTCACCCTGAGAAAGGCTCAAGACTGCACTGGGGAAGCAAACACCAAGTCATCAATCAGCTTATAAAGACTTTCTATTGGCTTAAACCCAAGTACTCATCTCTAGTGGATGCCTCACAACAGTATCAGGATACAAAATTAACACACAAAAATCAGTAGCCTTCATATATGCTAATGCCAAACAGACTTAGAAAGAAATCAAGAAAACAGCACCTTTCACAATAGCCTCAAATAATATGCAATATCTTGGAATAACTCTAACCAATCAAGTGAAAGATTTGCATGATAAAAAAAAACTTTAAGACACTGAAAAAAGAAATTAAAGAAGATATCAGAAGACAGAAAGATCCCCCATGCTCAAGTACTGGTAGGATTAGTTTTTAAAAATGGCCATCCTACTAAAAGCAATCTATAGATTCAATTCAATCCCCATTAAAAAAAAAAAAAAAAAAAAAAAAGAATAGCTAAAACACTCCTGAATGGTAAAATTGTCTCCAGTCTCAAATTATACTTCAGAGCTATAGTAATAAAAACAATATAGTATCAGCACAAAAAACAGACATATTGATCAGTGGAATAGAATTGAAGACTCAGAAGTAAGTCCACACACCTATGGACACCTGTTTTTTGTTTGTTTGTTTGTTTGTTTTGTTTTTTGTTTTTTTGTGGGTTTTTTTCCCTAAAGAAGCCAGGAATACTGGAAAAAAATAGTATTAACAAATGGTGCTGGCCAAACTGGATAGCTGCGTGTAGAAGGATGCAAATAGATCCAGACCTATCACTTTGCACAAAACTCAATTCCAAATGGATCAAGAAACTCAACATAAGGCCAGACACATTGAACCTGATAGGTGAGAAAATGAGGGATAGTTTTGAACTCATCAGCACAGGGGATGACTTTCTGAACAGAAAACAAATGCTACCCATCTGCTAAAGGAGTGTAGCAATAAAATGACTCCTAATGACATTCTGCCATACTCACAGATCACTGCCTTGCTCAGCCAGCATCAGAGACGCTTCCTCCTGCAGCAGATGGGAACAAATGCAGAGACCCAAAGCCAGACAATATGCAGAGAGTGAGAGTGAGACCATGGGGCACTCAACCTCCCCTCAGTGTTCAGGGACTTTTGCAGGAAGTGGAAAGAGTGTGAAAGCCAGAAGAAATGGGAGACACCAAGAAATGAAAGCCTTCTAGACACAACAGGATGGGTGCACATATGAACTCACAGAGACGGTGGCAGCATGCACAGGGCTAGTACAGTGCCATACTAGAGCTGAAAGGAGAAGTGGGCACATGCCCCATCCCTAATCAAGAAGACACCGCCAACTGATATACATTTGCGAATGAGAATCTTGTTTTCTCCAAGGGAGTCTCACTAGGGAAATAAACCACTCCTAAAGCTAGGTCCCATGCCAGCAGTAGACTGCCTACAGAAAACAAAGTCAACTGTATCCTTGGAGGTTCTTTGAGGCTCTTTGCCTCATAATGCTAAGTCAGGGCAGTTAGTTTGGGGGGTGTTTTGTTTTGTTTTGTTTTGTTGGCTCTCTGACTGACAGATCCTTTGTGTATATATTATAGCTTCTGGCCTTGGGTTTTTTTATGAGATTTCCTGTGTGTGTGAAAGTGTGTGTTTCTGCATCTATATGCATTTCTTGTGCTTTTTCTTTGGCTTTTCCTTGTTTGGTATTTTGTCCTATTCTGATTTGTTTGTGTTTTATTTATCTTATTGTATGTTATTTTAGTTATAATTCCTTAGATGCTTGTTTGTTTTCTAGTGAGAGACAGAAAAGGTGTGGATCCTGATTTTGGGAGGGGGGGGGGAGTGGGAAGAACTGGGAGGAGTATGAGAAAGGCAAATCATAATCAGAGTATATTGTATAAACAATTATATTTTCAATAAATGAGGAATAGGCTACTTCCAGAAAAGCAATGTGATTCCTAAAATATTGCCCCTTTCCCAAGTATCCATTTCATAATTTCACGAGCCTACAAACACAAATGCAATGACAGTAAGGGTGGGAGGTGGGGTGGTTATACTGCGATGTTTAGGTTAGGCCACTGCAGCCACAGGTCCTTATAAGAGGAGAAAAGGAAAGAAGGGTGGAGAAGATGTGACCATGGAGACAGATGTCTGAGAGATGCTTCCATGAACAAGACACGCAGGTGGTCTCTGGTTCTGGAATACAAGTGAGAGTAGCTATAGTCTCCTCCAGAACCTTCAGAGTCTCCAGACGGCGTGGCATTGATTTTAGTCTATTTTGAACCATTAACCCTATAGCAACGGTCACAACAGCAAGTAGAGATTCGTAGCAGATGTTGTTGCAGGCAGGAACAGCAGGTACGAAGTCCTAAGTGGGCATCTTCTACTGCATGTGGAGATGTAGCATGGACCAAGGGGCTTCGATGAGACTAGGGAGGGAGCTTCGAGGATCACCAGCTATAGGACGCTTGGATTTTCTTCTAAGAGTGGTGGAAGACATTAGGATGTTTTAAAACAACCTGTGCTGCATTAAGACAAAGTATGGCCACTCTGTAGAGAAATACATAGAGGGTTACTAATGAGGACCCTTTAGCAGAAGCAGAAAGCCCACGAGGAGGCCCTGGCAGCAACCAGGAGCAAGCAACAGCTGCCCCAATCAAAGCAGTGGGGATTCAGGTAAAGAGACGGCTTCAAGATACACCTCAGACACTGACTTATGGCTCTGGAAAAAAAATCAAATAAAATAATTTGGACATCTTAATGCCAGGGGCCCTTTGATCAAATAAAAGCGAGCTTTTCAGATACCACATGTTGGCTTCTGACAGTGACAAACGATGTCACTACACAGGTAATCCCCAGAGCAGGGACTTGGGGATGTTCTGGGAGAACAGAAAGGGTAAGAGGAAAATGTATGTCCCTTCCTGAACACCCAAGGACAAATGACTGTCCAGCAAGGAAGAAATTAGCCCAAGTGCAGAAGGATGGGCTGGCCGTGCGGGGAACACTTGAGAAGTCAGACTGTTATTTATGAGGACAATGACTTACCCTCCCAAACAACCATAAAGTCCCAACCTGTCTCAGTACTGTGAAGTTCTCAAGTTCAATCTCCAATTTGAAGGCACAAAAATGAGCACAGATCCTTCAGGAATTCAGATTCAATGTGAAGTATATCCACAGACCTGCCAGCAGATGTTACAGGGAGTTGGCAGTGTTAGACTCGTGCCTGATGACAGAAGTGTTAAGTGCAATCGGTGTTCTGATTTTATTTTTAAGCCAGGAGAGTGGGAATTAAGTTTGTCCTAAGGTGACCTTCCTAGGAGCCGCTGTCCCTCACTGGAAATAATCATTGTAACAGGGAGGCTAACAACAAAGCTGTTTCTTGAGCCCTGGCTATACATAGCACCATGACACATAACTATTATCACTCCACTTTAGATAAGAGGAAATGGAATCCCCAGGAAGTGCTTCTAACATCCTGCTGGGAAGCAGTAGAGACTGGTCGCTACTACAAGACCATGTTCTGAAACAGAACTCCAACAACCACAGTCCACAGACCATCTCAGGCATCATGGTTCTTGTAAATGAAGCTTTGTTGGAACCTGCTCATTTATTCTAATGGCTGTGGCATGGTTTCTTGAGAAATCTGAGTGCTATATATTGACAGCTTTTTTTACTAGCCAAACATAGTCCTAACCTATGCAAGTTATATGACATATACTATAAGTATAATTTCATTTTTAATAAAAATATGTGTGTGTGTGTGTGTGTGTGTGTGTGTGTGTGTGTGTGTGTGTGTGTGTAGATAGAGGCCAAAGGTCACTGTTGGACATCTTCCTCAGTTGCTCTCTCTCCATCTTAGTTTTTGATATAGGGTTTCTCATAGAGCATGGAGCCAGAAGACCTAGCCAGCGAGCACCAGGAATCTTCCACTTGGCCCTCCCAGATCTGGGACTTAGGCATGAGCCACCACATTGAGCTTTTCTGTATGGCTTCTGGAGGACTAGACTCAGACCCTCATGCCTGTGCAGCAAGGACTTCCCCCTACCACACCCCTCAAGGATGATTTCTATCACATAACTTTTCTATAGCAGGAAGGAACTTATGGAAACACTACACAGCCAAGAGAAGGATGAGATAGCATTATAGTTTGGAGCTTCAATATGCTCCCAAGGCTGTGGGATAAAGGCCTGGTCAGAGCCTGTGGCCCTATAGGACATGGTATAGCCTTAGGAGGCAAGAGTCTTATGGAAGACAATGAGGTCACTGGGAACTTGCCCATGAAGGGGATATTGGCACCCCAACCCCTTCACTCTTTCTCTCTCTGCCTCATGGATATCACGATGTGAGCAATGCTTCTCTTCTATGAAATTCCCCCTACTGTTTTCTGCTCTGAAGCAGGCCCCAAACAATAGGGCCAAGTGGCCATGGACTGAAGGAGTTTCTCCTTTAAATTGATCTATCTTGGTCATTTATCACAACAGGAATCTGACTACTGCAGATAGCCAGGGTGATTGTAACCACCATGTCGCTCTGCCCGAAAGACAACAGCAAGAGGCACAAATGTCACAAACACTGGACGCCTTCCTCTACATGGCCAACCATTGCACTCAAACACCCCCTCTGGTGTCTTTACACCATTACATCTGTATCGTTATTTTCCACTCAGAACTTTTGCTGATTGGCATAATAAAGCTGAGTAAGGAAATTGTGACATGCTGTCCCCTGAGCACAGGTGCCATCACCATCTTAACTAGGACTACCATGACTCCCCACAGGAAACCCCCAAGTTTGAGCCTGTTGATGTTCCTTCGTAAAAAACAGTGGCTGGTAAAGATCACAAGACCCTTTCCCCTGAGACTCTAACCCCTCATTCCAGGGTTCCCTCTCCACAGCTGCCCCTGTTCTCTGGGATGCTACAATACATCAAGGGTAGAAAGGACCCCATCTGTACAGTTTAGGGAAGTCACCATCCACGTGGGTTGGACTTTTTGGTAATACAGCGGTTTGAGGGCCGCTACTGCAAGTAACCCCTTGCCCACACTCCTATAGCGAAACTCTATAAGTTCACCAGCCTAAGCTTGTGTGGAGCCATTCCTTTAGCATATTGGTGTGCTAGAATAAACAGACATTTGTCCATGTCTCTCCAACAAACAGTCCTTGGCCCACTCACCTGGTGATGAGCTCCAGAGTCATGCCATGCTGTTTTGATTACTCAAGTTTCACAATAAACTGCATAAGATATAAACCATATCTTTTATGTCCACTTTTCTCAAGTTATACTAACTGAACTATAGAGTTATTTTATTAAGATACTCACAGTGTAAATACCACATGTTGTCTGTGGGATATTTTTAGAGTTAATTTGAATCCCTAAATTCTTTCTGGTCCAATGCAGATGACTGAGCAATCTCTTTGTGGATTTAATCTGTTTCTATTGCTTGGGAAGTGTTTATAGTTTTCTTTATGCACTTGTCATGTTGCACACAGCTGGTTATTTTAAATATTGGTATTACTGAAAATAGTTATTTTGTTATTGACTTGGCAAGTGTTCGGCTCCTAGCCAAGCCCCTTTCTCACATTCCCACAGAAGTCCTGACAATTCCTAACATGGAATCACAGCACTTATGAATTATGTGATGAACTCTTTTGTTGTTGTTGTTGTTGTTGTTGTTGTTGTTGTTGTTGTCATCCATCGTTGTTGTGATAGTGGTTGTTTTTTGAGACAGGGTATCTCTGTATTGCCTTAGCTGTCCTGGAACTCTCTCTGTAGACCAGGTTGGCCTAGAACTCATAGAGATCTACCTGCCTCTGCCTCCTAAGTGCTGGAATTAAAGGTGTGTGCCACCACCACCCAGCTTGAACTCTTCCTTTTTAAATTTTTATTTATTAGTTTTGTGAGTGTATGTGTGTGCATACGTCTGTAAGTGTGTGATTTGTGGAGGAGGGCAGGCCACAGTGTAAGTGTGTAGATGGAGGACACTTGTACAGTTCATTCCCTCCATCCACCTTTCAATGTGTTCTGAAAGTCACACTTGGGGGGGGCAGCTCTGTGATTATGAGGGCCAGCAAAGTGTCAGCTCACGTGAGGCAAGGAAATCCAGTTCAACACAACTCAGTAGGTGGGGTTGGTCAGACTTCCAGAGTCTGACACTACAGTTTATTTTAGGCATATTTAAATACAGTACAATTTGAGAAAAACATTTTTCTGGTGTAACACAATCTTATGTGCACAAGGAAGCATAATTACATTGAAACTCTTCTCAAAGTCCACATCACTTCTTCCATGAAAGTGGATTCCACAGATAGGCTATGTGTCCTATCTTAAAAACCTGAGGGAAACTAGGAAAGGGGAGAACATTTGAAATGTAAACAAAGAAAATATATAATAAAAAAGAGAATGTAAAGAGAATTCAAAGAAAGAAAGAAAGAAAGAAAGAAAGAAAGAAAGAAAGAAAGAAAGAAAGAAAGAAAGAAAGAAAGAAAGGAGAGAGAAAGAAAGAAGTGAGGGGAGGGTAAAGAACAATGAAGTCTACAAATCTCGCTATCACTGAGCTTTTCAATTCTGAGAGGAGGACTTAGGTTTTCATTGTTGCCTGGGGTATGTTGGGAAGAGCTTTGCAACCCTCTGTGGTGTCCGTATGTCTTAACATTTCTGTGATAACTTTGACTTCATTGTTTAAAATACAAATATTTGAATAAGAAAAATAACTGGGGAAAGATCTGGTGTAGTTTCAGTCATACAGATAGCATAGAAGTCATCTGGATTATTAGCTACCTCCAATCCTGCTGTGTGGTTATGGGAGCGCCCTGGACATACAGATAACACAGAGGCTGCCTAGTCTATTAGCTACCTCCAATCCTGCTGTGTGGTTATGGGAGCGCCCTGGACATACAGATAACACAGAGGCTGCCTAGTCTATTAGCTACCTCCAATCCTGCTTATGCGAGCTTGGTATGGCCTGGTCCTTCCACCTCCATTCCCAGCCCTCTGGGTAGAAAACTAAGTTATAGATCTCTCCCATAGAAGAGGCAATGCTGTGTGTTTAACACTCCTGGTTTCCCAGGGGCTTATCTGTGAGTGCAGAGACCTTTGGGGTCCCAACAGTTCTTGGTACATCGTGTTTTTACCCACTGCGCCATCTCACTCAGCCCCCCACTCTTTCTTATTTACTTCTGATAATTGGATCTCTCGCTTCTCTGTTATGCCATAACATCACTGACTTGGACAATGGTCAACATTTTCACAATATATAATAATGTATATGATCATATATATTATTTAATGCATATGATATATAACAACAATATCCTAACATTATAATATAACTAAGTACCATTGCTACAGGGAGATTAAACAAGAGTTTATTTTCTCATGGTTCCTGAGGCTGAAGTCCACCATGAAGGTATTGAGTGGGATTCTTTTCTCTGGGGCCTCTCTCCTTACTTACAAATGTCTACCTTCTCCTGTTTCTCCATGTGACCTTCCCTTCTACATGTTTGTGTTTGAATCCCTTTCTCCTAAAAGGACAAGAGAGATGATTCTTTAAGAAGGCAACCTCCAGTCACACTCTGGGGTACTTGAGGGTTAGGACTTTACCATATGGATTTGGGGACCACAATTTTGCACATAGCAGGGAGCATCTTTGTCTATGGTAAAAAAATATATCTGCTACCTGGGCGTGGTAGCGCACGCCTTTAATCCCAGCACTCGGTAGGCAGAGGCAGGCAGATTTCTGAGTTCGAGGCCAGCCTGGTCTACAAAGTGAGTTCCAGGACAGCCAGGGCTATACAGAGAAACCCTGTCTTGAAAAATCAAACAAACAAACAAAAAAAACAAAAACAAAAATGTATCTGCTATTTCCTCATTAAGTCTGAAGTATACTTAGGGTTAAAAGATACATTTGGCATGCTTTAGTTCAAATTTCTAGAGGATTTTATGTCAGGAATGAACCTCGGGTCTACAAAAGTCTTTTTGGTACCTATTGACATAACCATATGGAATATTTTATGAATAGATTTCCTGTTATAAAACAACTCTGGCACAACATTTAGGATATATAGAGACCCCACAAAGTGACAAGAAAAGAATTGTTTTAATGTGATATAAATTAAGCTAAGAATATAAACAGACAACTGAGGAGAAAGGAAACCCTCCTGATCAACAGACAGAAGAAATATCTCCACTTCACTAGTAATCAAGGAAATTCAAATTAAAATGGGAATAAAAGCCGGTCCCACACAAGAGTTAGCAAGGTGTGGGAGGCAGAAATATCCCCGCCTGCTGACAGGAGGCTCTCGGCTGCAGCCTCATTCACACACGTGGGTGGGGAAGTGTACACATTTGTTCTAGCATTGTTAAAACAGTCTCTAAGAAAAGAAACAGCCTACATTTCTGTCTTAGTCCTCGCTGCTATAACAAAACGCTGCAAACTCAGTGGCTTATAAACAACAGAAGGAGGCTGGAAGCCTAGGAGCTAGGATTCTGAATTCAAGCATTAGCCTAGTCAGGTTCTAGGGAGGAACTTGTTCCAGCTGCAGAGTCCCTCCTCACACTCCTCCCATGGGTGAGAGAGCCCTGGAGGCTCTTTGATAAGGAAGGGCTTCAATCCCATTCATGAGAGCTCTGCCCCCATGACTTAGTTATTTTCTGCATTAGCTTTATGTGAGGTACCTAAAAAGGAAAGATTTTTTTTTTTGACTTTGAATTTCAAAGCTTTCAAAGCAATTTGGATAACATACTTACTTGACCCCATTTCTTTGGCCCTATGGCAAAGCAGAACATCATGGCAGCCAGCATCTAGCAGAGAAAAGCCACTCATCTCATGGTAGTTGGAAAGCAGAGAGACAGGTCCCAAAATACTCTTCAGGGGCACTTTCCCAATGACTGCCTTCCTTCAACTAGACCCACCACTTCCCAAAATCTGGGAACAAAGTTTTTAACATAAAGGCTTTTGGATTGGCAAGATCCAGACCACAAAAGTCCCAAAGTTTCCCACCCTCTAACACACTGTTAAGGCTTCAACACACCAATCTGAAGTAAACACAAATGTTCTTGCCAGAACAATGTTCACATACACAGTGGATAGCACTAACAGGCATCATGACAAATTCTCAGATCATCTGAGAGGAGTCTCAATGAGAGATAATTTTTACATTGGCTTGCCCTGTGGCCATGCCATGAGAGAATTATCTTAATTAAATTAGTTGATGTGGGAACACCTAGCCCACTGTGGGCAACAGCATTCCCTAGACAGAGGGTTCTGAACTGTATGAGAGTTGAGAAACTGGTCTTAGTTCAAGCAAACCAGCTAGCACAGATGCATCTGTTCTTGTTCTGTTACTGCCACTGTGACATCCCCATGGTGATGGTCTGTAACCTGGAAATGAAAAGCAAGTCATCTTCTCTCCTCCCCACCCCCAAATTGCTTTGTGTCAGTGCATTTTATCACAGCAACATAAATGAAACTAGGCAGACACATTTTTAAAAACAAATAATTAAATAAGCATGTTGTGTTTATACAATGAATAGCCTAGATCTTTTTGCCAACATGGGTGAGTATCAGAATCATAATCCTGAGAGAACAAAGCAAGTTCCAGGGGGACACATTTTATATATTTTATATACAGCCAGTTATGAGATTTTTAAGTGCAAACAAAGTCATGTGTGGCTAAATAGTTGTAGAAATTTATAAAAAAAATTGTAGGGAACAGCAGAAAATCATAAACTGCTGGGGAGGGGATAAATATCAACTGCAAAGAAGTTGTGATTTCTGGTTTTTGGAAGAAGATAGGAAGAAGGGAGGAGAGAAAGATGGAAGTCAAGAGTCCCTCAGAAAGGATGACTGAATCCATCTGTAAGATTTGATTTTCTTTCTTTTTAAATAAAATGATCTGCAGAAGAAAAGGTTTTGCATTCCTAGGACAAATCCTGCTTGGTCATGGTGAACGATTCCATTAGCACATTATCGAATTGTTTGCTGTTATTTTATTTATAGTTTTCATCTAGTGCCGTGGTTGTCTCTTCTCCCCATTTTCCACTATATTCTTCAAGATTGGATTTCAGGGTTGTGCTATCCTCATAAAATGAATTAAAGGGTTTTCTATGCTTCTCTATAATCTGGAACCATTAATAGAATATTAAAAAAATCTTTTATTAGAAAATCTAAAGAAAGCACTAGAAAAATTTCTATGCAAAGAGGCTGTTTGAGTCTTAACATTTGGAATGTGCATATACGTGTATACGATTTCTTTTTTCTGTTCAGGCTGATTCCTTTTTTTATAAGTCTAACTTTTGTAATGTATATTTCACAAAACAAATCTGTGTCATTGCAGAGAGTTGTGCGAGGTGATATCTTGGGTTTCTAATCTCCCACAGGCCTCCAAAAGGGCCTTATCATTGATAATTTTGTTTTTTCTCTCTTGAGCCGGTTTGTCAGAGATTTTATCTAAACCACAGCCTTCTGCCCAGCACCTCTCTGATACAGTTCTCAGTCTTCTGCCCAGCACCTCTCTGATACAGTTCTCAGTCTTCTGCTGGAGAAGCTGTGCATTTCTGCTTCAATCCTTAAAGATTTATCATTCTGAATTCCTTTTAGAGTTTTTACTAATTTTCATACTTCTTGATTTTAAAGCTAGCTTCATTTATTTTTTATTTGCAACAATAAACAGCAATTTGAGAGCCCTGGCTGTGTTCCACACATTCGTGTATGTTTTATTCACGCTCCCATTATTCTCTAAATGGTGTTTGACTCTATGTTTTATTTCTCCTTAGACTCGATAATTTCTTAGGAGATTGTTCTCTTCGCTCCATTTCCGGATAGTAATGGCTGTTCAGTATAAACGTGAGAGACACAGACTAAGAGCACATCCAAGACCAAGGTGTGCCTAGCATGGTGCTAGTAGTGCCGTTAGCATTCACTAAGTGAACACAGACTGGGTTAAACGTAAACATAATACATTGGTCCACAAGCAATGGTGTTTGTTGACTCCTTACTTAACATAATAACCTAAAGTAACTGAAAAAGAGGCAATTTTCTCCCCAGCTGTGTCACACAAGGCCTCCACGTATTGTTCTTAGAGACCATGATTCAACCATAGGTACAGTTGTGGTCTGAATGAGAAAAGTTACCCATAGGTTTGTGTATTTGAACACTTGGACCCCAGCTTCTCTTTTTGAGGGTTATGAGACCTTAAAGAGGTGGAGCCTTGCTGGAGGGAAGCACATCACTTTGAGGATGGGCTTACAGCCTGGCCCTAATTCCTGTTCTCTCCCTGCTTCCTGTCTGCTGATGAAATATGATCCTCCTGTTTCCTGACTGGCAGACCAGCCTTAACCTGCTTCCCTTATGCAGTATGTACTCCCTGCTGTGATGAGCTATGTGATCTCTGGAACTGTACATCCTTTTCTCCTCTTAGTCAGATATACTGTCACAGCTACAGAAAAGTAACCAAGACAGATATCCTCATTCAACTGACCGAACCTACAAGACTCTAATGTATTGAAGGGCAAAGATCTCTTGTGAATCGGGGCCAAATCCTTCCACCAACATTAAGAACACTACCAAGAACAAACATAGTATATACCACTGCTCACACAGAAGACACACCTCCTCAGAGCATCACTGTATCCAATATGATCAAGGCCATTCCATCACGCCCCAGCATCACAGCTAAAACTGGCCAGTAGCTGGGATTACCAACTCACTGTGAAACACACCTGGATAAGATATGCACATCCCAATATGTCAACTGCAGCTTTTAAGGTGTCAGAACCATGAGGTGACTCAGCAGGTTAAGGCAGTTGATGCTAAGCCTAATAAACTGAGTTCAATCCCCTAGACCCATAGAGTAGATGTGTGGCATAGTGTGGGCAAACAGTTAAAATTTCTCATATATATTTTTTTAAATAAATTTTTCTTTCAAACCACACTAGCACTATTTGTGTTGTTAATCTAACTGCCCCCCTTGCCTTCAAAGCAGCTAAGACTGGGAGATGGTGCTGCAGTCAAGAGCATGTACTGGTCTTCCAGAAGACAGAGTTAGACTCCTATCAACAATGTCAGGGAATTCACAACCACCTGCAACACCACCTCCAGGGGGATCTGATACCTCTGCAACACCACCTCCAGGGAGCTCTGATACCTCTGGCCTCTGTGGGTACCTGCTCTCTCTCTCTCTCTCTCTCTCTCTCTCTCTCTCTCTCTCTCTCTCTCTCTCGCACGCACGCACGCACACACACATTTTAAAAATTGATTTTAAAATAAATATAAAGATCTCTTGCTAGCTATTTTGTAGCTGTATTTTCGTGTTTTTCCTGAATTCATACATATATTCATCCATAAAAACTCACATAGAAGATTTCATACCTAAAATAGTCTCTTCTTCAAAACTAGGATTGTAGTATACAAACTTACTTAACAGGAGAGTACAGATAGTCCCACATACACATATCTGACATGTTCTCAATCACTGCATACAATTCTAGAATATAAAAATACTACAATTTCTTCAATAGTCCCCATTTTCTGGAGAAGTCTGTTATTTTCAGGATTTTGCAAATTTGGCATGTTTATGATAGATGGATTTCTACTGAATGTTTATTTTCATTTCTAAGTCAAAGAGCACACACATTTTGCACTTCAGTAGCTCTGTCCAGATTTTTTTCCTTTGACTGGTTAAAACAATTTCTATTCACACAGCAAAGGAGGAGACTTTTCATTCTCTCTCAATGATCACAACCACGATTATGAGTCATTTTGATTTGGGCAAAATTAATGAATTTCCAGGGTGATCTCACCATGGTTTTGATTTGCATTCCTCTTCCTCCCATAAGAATGAGCATAGCATCATTTGCATATCGGCTATTTGCATTTCCTCGTCTGGAATTGCCTGTTCCTTTCCTTTGTCTATCTCTTTATTGGGTTTTTTTTTTTTTTTTTCATTTTTAGGTCTTGTAGATTGAAAGCTTAGCCTTGGAGCCCTCTAAGGACTTTTCCTTAAAATGGTCTAACACAGGGTTAGTAGTTTTCCTGGTATCGTTGGTATGAGAGGAAAAAAAAAAAAAGGCAGAAGGGTGCCATTTTGTCACTATATGCATAAAAGCCAATAAAATTAATATAAAGAAGCAAGCCAGATGGGGTGAGAGAAAGAGCTGATAATATCGCTTAAATACATAGAAACAGCCATATTCCGATGGTTTGACTATTGAGTTTCCAAGTTATTAGATCTAATAAATGTCCTGTTGCCTGTGACTCAAAACTTCCTGATGAGCGTGTCATTCTCTTGTTAGTTCCGGGTGCAGGTAACACTTGAACTTTGCTTATTGTAACCTTTGGGTTTCCTATAACATGGAAACCTGCAGAGGTTTCCTGGCAGAATAGCATACGCCAGTCCCGTGGAAAGAGATCACAGCACATGTCTAGTGTATGGGTCACCAGAAAGAAGATGGGTCTCTGCAGTTATGTGTGCCGAACATTGGCTGAACACACTCAGGGGAAGAACATTGGCTGAACACACTCAGGGGAAGAACATTGGCTGAACACACTCAGGGGAAGCTCTACCAAGAAATGTGCACAGGTTGGTATTATAAACCACAAGTCACACCTGGTGGTGTTTGCTTTAAAAGAATAAAAATAAAAATCCCAAGCCCACAGGTGTGCCAGAGGCCAGGCTAGCTCTCCGTGTAACTGTCATAAGGTTGGTTTATGTCTTTCATCAGCCGTGTGTCCTAGGATTAATAAACAGGGCTTCAAGGGAAAGGGGGCATTAAGAGCTTCTACATTTCAAAACTTGGTAAACTCTTTAACAGAGGGGACTCCATGATACATGGTATAGAGATTTGTATTCTAAATAGACAGGAATCTGTTTGATATTGAGGTGCTAAAAGATTAACCAAACTTTGAACACTCTCAGCAGATTCCGAGCGCCATCACTTTTTTGCATGATATAAAGACATCTAAGACCCCAACAATCAAACATTAGCAAGGGCTAACGTTTATCATGGGCCCCTTTTGTGCTGTACATTGGAAGAAATTCTTTGGATATTTCTTTGTTATCTTTGTCCATAAGTCAGGTACCAGGACTTAGAAAACAGTTGAGCTCATACATCCAAGGTTCTGCTGGACAGAATGAGGTGTGTTGCGCTGAAGTCATAACAAAAAATAAATAAATACAACTCAGCATCTCAGTGGCTTCACCAAAGTTTGTTTCCCTATGCCCTACACAGCCAGCAGAACGAATCCGAACATGTCTGCTCATCTTGGAATAATGAGAGCTCTGCCTGAGCTGGGCTTCAGGCTCACACAGCAGAAGATGAAGCACACCAAACTGCACGGTATTTTTTAAATTGTAAATCTTGTTAGCGTAAGTACTGGGGAGATGGTTCTGTGGGTAAAATGCTGCACAGAGTGAGGATACTCAGTACCCATGTAAAGCATCTCCCTGGCGCTCACTGGGAAGGCGGTCACAGAAAGATACTGGGGGCTTGCTGGCCAGCCAGTGGAAGATCCTGTCTCAACAACAGATTTCACATTTCCAATGTTTGTCCATCATATCCACGCTTCATCCTTGTCCCATCTGCCCCACCCTTCCCCTTTCGTATCTTTATTTTTTTCTTCTCAGATTCCTCATATGAGAGAAAGTGTAACAACTGTCGTTCTAAGTCTGGCTTATTTCACATAACACAGGTCCATCCACTTTGCAATGATGTGATTTCATTGTTCTTTATGACTGGATAATATCCATTACCAGTACACACTATACTTTCTTTGCCCATCCATCCACTTATGGATGCCTAAGTTGATCCCATATACTGATTCTTAGGAATAATACCATAATAAACATGAATATTCAGGTATCTCTATTTGTATCTCTTCTCTTCCTACTTTGAGTGCACACAGGGGCTTGCTTGTCTAAGGGACTGCAAGAGGAAGCAGCAGACAGAATAGCATCATCAAGAAAGCAACCCAAATGCTGGTGAGGATGAATCGAGAGGAACCATAGAAGAGACTTTTGTTTCTCAGTGATTAAAGTAACTGACAGAAGTGCCTTAAGGGAGCAAGGTTAATTTTAGCTTGTGGTCTCTGAGGGTTGGAGTCTGTCACAGTAGGAAGGCATGGGCTTCTGCTCAGTCAATGGCAGCCAACATCTGCAGCACTGACTGTTGATGTGGCACAGAACTAGGGCAGGACTGGAACCTTCAAAGGCTCACCTTTAGGGACCTGTCTCTGTCAGTTCGGCCCCACCTCCTTCCACAGCACCCTCTCCCCCAGACAGTGCCAGCAGGTGGGAAACAAGGACTCCAGACATGTTTAAGGCAAGTCTAATACGTTAATCACTGTGAAGCAAAAAAGTCTCCTCCATGGTTCCTCTGGCTTCACCCTCACCTGCGTTTGGTGCGGTTGCTGCGGTTGCTCTTTTGGTGATGTTCTGACTACTGCTTGCTCCTGCAGTTCATTAGACAAATGAGGCCCTGTGTGCATTCTGCAGGAAGAGGGGAAGAGTTTAATCCCATCTGTGCCCAGAAAGAAGAAGGCTGGAGATAAAACAAGAACAGTGGCCAGGACCACAGAGCACTGGCTGGTCGGGCTTCTTCCCCAAACAGAGATGTAACAAACCCGGAGAACTATGTTTCTCTCTCTTTCAATGTTCCAGGTGAAGTCTTGAGACTTGAACTTCTGTTTGCCTAACCTCACCTTTCCCTCCCTGCTCCAGTTCTGTTCTCTGACACTCTCCTGTAGGAATTCTAGTCTTTTCATTTGATCTTAGTAGAACTTTTTGTCTCCAGGACACAAAGCTCTTCTGAAAGTCTGTGTTTGGATCAGCAGAAGGGCGATTTGGGTTTCCTTTTTCTTTCTTTCCAAGGGAAGTTTAAAACCCTTCATTCTGCATTCAGGAATAAATGAGAAGTGGTGTTATTTATAATTGGCTCCCTCTAATTCAGACTAAATGTAGATTAATCCTAATTGATAACACATAAAATTTAATTAAACCTTAATAAAGAACCTGGGAAAGAGTCCTCCATAGATGATATCAATGGTAATGTCGGATGCTGGGCGCTGCAGTATGGGAGATAAAATGTAATATGCGCAAGAGTTTCCAGGGCTTTCTGAAAGTCCAGACACAGGTCATTACCTCAAACATGACATTCATTAAAATCGTGGACAATCTGAGAGATGGTGCCCTCCACAACGCTCTCTGGTAAGAAGTTTGGACTGTGAGAGTTCCCTGGGTCCCTAGCACCTCCCTCCTCACCCCAGTAGGCCACACTCAGGCCTTGAAGCCACCTTGAGTAGCTCCCAGAAGTTGCTGTCACAGCCTCTGTCTCATCAGATAGTCCCCACCCAGTCCCACATCTTGTTGCAGAAATCCAATTAACACAGCAACATAAACATCACCCTTCTGATCAATGTCCCTGGCACAGTAACATTTTTCTTTCATGTACTCACAAATATTTTAATGTGTTCAGGAGTGACTGAGAACCGATCTTCCATGGCCAATCACTCCAGAATCTAATTATTTAAAACATGAGTAGAAAGTGAAGGCAGAGGTGGGGATCTCTGCCTTACAATGGGGACAGTCACCCCAGCAGCTAAGAACTGGATCAGAAGCAAAGGCAGGCACTTGTCAAGACCAGCAGGTTCCCCTAAGAGGAACAAGGAGCTGGGTTGATGCTATAGTAGACTGCAGAACATCAACCTTTCTAGAGAGGCAGCCACTTCTCTACCTACAGTTGCTGGGGAGACAGCTTACTTTGCAATAGAACCTGAAAGGGAAACCCAGGTTTTTTAATTGGTGGAAAAAATGTTAAATACTTTGCAAGTCTTTGCTTTCTGGTTTAAAAGCCTTCTCCTAGCTTTGGGGACTCCTTTTCTTTGGTCTATTTCTTCCCTTAATTGTCCTTCATGGGCCATACATATCTATAATACCATCACTCCAGAGGATGTGAGGCAGGAGGATTTCTGTGAGTTTGAAGGTAGCCAAGACTATAACAAGACCTTTCTGAGAGAGAGAGAGAGAGAGAGAGAGAGAGAGAGAGAGAGAGAGAGAGAGAGAGCTAACAAAAACACTCAAAAAAATCTATGATGTTCTTTTCTTCAAATTCCTTTTTAATTTTTTTTAGATTTTTTTTAAAATTTTATACATACAAGTATTTGTATATTTGTATTGCACCATATGTATTCCTCATATCTAAAGAGATCAGAAAGGGCCATCAGATCCCCTGAAGCTGAAGTTACAGATGGTTGTGAGCTACCATGTAAGTGCTGGGAACTGAACCCAGGTCCTCTGCAAGAACCCTCATCCAATGTTCTCAACTGCTGAGCTATCTCTCCAGATTCCTCTCACGGGTTCTTAGTGAACACTTACCAGGTCCTAAGTACTTTTCTAGCACAGAAGAGGGGAAAATAAGCAATAAATACTCCCTCCGTGGGCAGCTTATATTTGAGGAGGAGGAGGCAGGCGATCCCAGTAACATAACAAGTAAGTGAAATATGCACTATGGCACATCCGGTAAGTGCTGAGCAGAGACAGGACAAGCACCATGTTGGAAACTGGGATTTCAGAGGAATTGACCATTGCTGGGTAGACAAAGTCACCAAGAAAGGTCTCCTGCAGACAGTGATGAGGGAGCAGAACTCAAAAGGACAGGGAACAAACCATGCAAATACCCAGGCTGTCACTGAGGGGAGAGGGGACAGCTGGTACAGGGCTCTAGCTATGAGGGTGCCAATCAGGCTCAAGAAACAGCTCCTCAACTGGCATGCTTGCAGTGGAATAAGCAGGGAGATTGGTAAGCAGTAGAGAGTGGAGCACATGTTGGCTAGGTCACTGGAATGATGTCGGTTTGTAAGAGTGGCTGTAACCAATGCGCCCAGTGGCTCAGGTAAGAGTAGCATCCATAGACATGGGGAGAGGCAGTTAGATTCTAAATACAGTTTAAAGATAAAAGTGGTAGGAGATATGTGGAAGTTGGCCTGTGAGGACTGGGAAAATGGAAGTTTAAAGACAGGAGAGTGTTTTAGCTTGAATAACTGAGAGGACAAGAAGATACCATACCCACCCACCCCAGATGTCCCCAGACAATTTCAAACAGTTGAGAGAACCCCAGCTCTAAAGGAGGACTAATGACAATGGTAACCACCACAGCATTCTTACTGAGCACTCAATACACACCAAGGCAGTTTGTACACACATTGTGTGAGTCCCATATCAACCCCGTGAGCGATACAGTTTCTTTGTACCACTTTCTCCACTGAAACACTGAAGCTTAAGAAGTTTCGTGAAGGGCTGGTGAGATGGCTCAGCGGGTAAGAGCACCCGACTGCTCTTCCAAAGGTGCAGAGTTCAAATCCTAGCAACCACATGGTGGCTCACAACCATCCTTAACAAGATCTGACTCCCTCTTCTGGAGTGTCTGAAGACAGCTACAGGGTACTTACATATAATAAATAAATCTTTAAAAAAAGCATGCATTTTCAAAAAAAAAAAAAAAGTTTCGTGAAGGCTGAGGGGACATAACTCAGGTGAATGGCAGAACACTCATCTAGCATGTTCAGGGCTCTGAGTTCTATCTATCCACATCACTAAAAAAAAAGAGTGAAATTGTCAAGTTTACACAGTGCATACATTTAGGGCTATGGTTTGAGCCTAAAGCTCTGACTGCAGGGCTTGTGGCCACAACCACCATCGGATGTTTTCCCTTCAACTCTTTGGTTTTCTAGCTGCTTGCCACTTCTCAGGCATGAGCTAGGGCACTTTCGCAAGTGGCTTCAAGTCACCTTTATAATAAAACCTGTGGGCCATAGCCCTGCCCCCTTCTCCCAGGAGGGGCGGGGTGGAGCCCAGTGACCAGCACCGGCTGGAGAGTGGAGAGCCAGTGACCTCCTTGTGAGGTGGTGGGCTGTGCACAGACAGCTTGGTCCCTGGTCGAGCAAAGGTCTGGAACCCCAGAGCCCTAGTGGGCAGTGATTTCCACCTGCATGGGATAGAAGAAGTTCAGCCACGCCTCCTGGGCACCTGGCTCCTGTGTAGCTACACACTCCCACAGCCCCCCTGCAGAGAGTTATGCTGCATCTTAACTGCACCAAGCCCTCCCACATGCAANTAAGGTTTCCCCAATCTCTCAGTCCAAGCCAATGAGAAGTACCTGCTGTCAAACCCTGAATCACCCCCAAAACTGTGTATAACTCCTATCCAGGGAATAAAAGGTGCGCGAGTACTACTCCGTCGTCTGAGCCTTCTGTCCAAAGAGCTGTAACACTTGGGAAGAGGTTTACTCCACTGCCTGAAGCTCCACTGCACTCCTCACTGGCTAGTTGGTCTCTAGGTGGCCTGGCCCAACCCTACTCAGTGCAGAGATGCACAGAGTAGCAGAGTAACCTGGAGGCACAGTAGAGATGGAGGGGAGGTGGACCCAACCGCAGAAGCAGCGGAAATGACCTCCCCTCCCTGCCCACACTCACTTCCTTTCTCAGGAATTCTCACACCAGGCCAGGCCAGAGATCTCTGTGGAAAGCCTCTAGTACGCAGGCCCACATTCCTTGTTGGCAGTCTCGGCCAGGCCGTGTCCAGAATCATAGCCCCTCGGTGCTTACTCGGACCATTATTGTGAGTCTAGGTCCAAGCCACTACCATGCCCGACCCCAGCAGTACCTCCTCTCACTGCCCTTTCCCTGAGGAAATTAGGAACCTGTTGGCAGATGCTGAAACATTTGTGGCAGACACAGTGAAAGAGGAAAATTTATCCAAGAAAGCCAAGGAAAAGAGAGAATCTCTCATTAAGAAGATAAAAGATGAAACGTCTGTCTATTTTCAGGAATCTCAAGACAAAGGTGATGCCGAGGAGGGGGATAAATATGATGATCCTTCTGTTGGGCCTCCAGACTCGATTTCCCTAGCCTCAGAACGCTATGATAAAGATGATGATAGCCCCTCTGATGGAAACCAGTTCCTCCCATTGCAGCCCAGGACCTTTTGTCATAAAAGCCGATTACCTGGAAAAATGCAGAAAAGATCATAGCTTTCTGGGGTTTGAATGGCAGAAACGGTGGTGTGCTCTCAGCAGAACAGTGTTCTGTTATTACAGAAATGATAAAGACAAACAACAGAATTTGCAATAGGTGACTATGATGTCAGAATGAACAACACCCTTAGGAAGGATGGAAAGAAAGATTGCTGTTTTGAAATCTGTGCTCCAGATAAATGTATCAGTTTGCAGCAGCCTCCCCCAAAGATGCTGAGGAATGGGTCCAGTGGCTGAAATTTATATTACAAGACATGGGATCTGATATTATTCCCAAGGATGATAACGAAAGAGGAGAATTATATATGACATTGATCACCCTGTTCCGGTCAGCAGCCCACAATGGAACCAACCAATAGTTGATGGAATTCATGAGGAAGAAGACTCTGCTTCAGTGAAGATGGACGAGGAAGGGAAGGGGAGTAGGGACAGTGTGCATCACACCTCGGGAGATGAAAGCACTGATTATGCTAATTTTTATCAGGGTTTGTAGGACTATACTGGAGCTCTTTCTGACGAGTTGTCCTTTAAGCATGGTGATGTGATTTACATTCTTAGCAAGGAGTACAATAGATATGGCTGGTGGGTAGGAGAAATGAGGGGAGCCATTGGCTTGCTGCCCAAAGCCTACCTATTGGAGATGTATGATATCTGAGAGTCTTCTGTCCACCTGCAAGTGCCTTGGAACACAGTACACCTGAATGCCTGCTTGGAGCCACCTTCCTTTGGGTGAACATTCCTGCCTCAGCTGTCATTCTATGTAGACACTCTCTATACCACTCTGATGCCAGATTAAACAGGCAGTAATGGGTTACATTAAATACAAGCAGTAGAGATAAGACCTATTGCTGTTTTGCAAATAATAATTAGTTTTAATTTATTGATTTTGTTTGTATGGAAAAATTCATTGTGATTGTATGTGAATCTTAGTCATTGAACTTGCCAGTGAGAGTTGCTGTTTCTCTTAGTCGCTGGGTATAAGTTATTTCTAGAGTGCTGCTTATAATTTTCTAGACTTTGTACATTTTGAGTCAATAATAAAGACTTCTTTAAAGCTGTAAAAAAAAAAACTGTGGAACAGGAGTTTTTCTTCCCATTTCCAAGTGGAAATTAACCAAAATATTTGGTCCTCAAGTCCCTTATTCAGAAACTGGTCTCATGAAAATTGCAAGTAGAGAACGCTATGATGGAGACACCCTGTCTTCTCAGAAGCCGCGCGTTGAATCTCTGCTCCCCCAGTGTGGTGTTGTCTGGAGTCATGACGCTTAGGGTGCTAACTGGGCAGGCATTGTAATAATCTATGGAGGGTTCTTCATAAAAGCTCAATTAAATTGTATGTGTTACCAATTGGGGTTATTCTACATTTATTCTGAATTACAGGAAGCCAAATATAAATAATGTCACTTCCCATTTACTTCAGAATCTGTGAACTCCAAGTTCAGTGACAGATGCTGTCTCAAAATAAATAAACAAACAAACAAATAAACAAGATGAATAATAACTAAGAAAGACACCTAGTGCTGATTTCTGGTCTCCACACTTGAGCCCACACATACCCATGTATGCACACACATGTGCAAATACATATACGAATACATTCATTTAAAAACAAAAAAAAAGAAAGAAAAAGAAATCACTCAACACTTCTTTCCTCCTCTTTGATGAAAATCGCCCTATAGACCCATAAGGAGGAACTATTAGGGGATGTGGCCTTGTTGGAGGAAGACCCCAGGATCTTAACCTTCAGATTCAGGAAGCGCATCTGCTTGCTTTTTGACTCCTGGTCCTTGGTATCTTGTTACGGAAGACTGAACTGGCTGAGATAGGATGGGTGGAATCTTACCCAGCACTGACTTGGGTAACTAAGAAACCAAGCAAAGTGAGAATGGAGGGATGTAAGATGGCCTCTGCACTTTCGGAAGATGACCCTCTCTGGGACAATGACTAATTACTAAATGTGAGCTAGACACCAGTGCCGGTGTATGCCATCCAACGGAAAATTCTCTCTGTGCTCTGCACTGCATTATATACTGAGAGTACAAAGATGGACAGGGGAAAGCTCCTGGAAACATCCATGGGCAGTGAAGAACATTGGAGGCATCTGCATTTCTCCAAATGATTCTCAAGGCTTATTTAAATGCATCATAACTGCCACTGAGCTGAGTGTCTATTCCCAGTTCTTTTCCTTAAATGTTAAAACTAAAGACAGCTCTTGCCATCTGGTGCAGTTTGAGATCTTCTCCTTCCCCCAAGGCCTCCTGACATAGCGATCCCTGACTGGGTGCCCCGTTTGATACAGCTCACCAGCCTACTAGGGGCATGCCAGAAGCAGGCAGAGCATCTGCTGGCCATTCCTCTGTAATGCACAACGCTCTAACCTTATTATAACTCCTGCCTTGCAGAGGATTCTGGACTTCTCGACAATCAGAGACCTGGATCCTAGCATGACCAGCTCATGCACCTCCTCATCCAGATCCTTGGATGCCTGTTATTTATTCAAAATACATTTACTAAGCATCTTCTCTGTACTGAACATGGCTATCGATGATATGGTGGTAAACAAGAAAGATACAGGCTCTGTTCTATAAAACAAAATCTAAAAGGGGAGGACCAACCATGAGTAACTTCACTGACTATTGGTGATACATACAGAGCACCTCAAGAATACATAACAGGCAGATATTGACTGCTACAAGTCTCCTAGGGAATATGATATTTGAGCAGGGAATTAAGAATATCAGCCAGGCCCGTAATCCTGACTGCCTGAGAGACTAAAGCTGGGGGATCCTAAATTCAAGCCCTGCCTGGAAAATTTACCAAGACCTTTTCTAAAGCATATAAAAGTGAAAAGCAGAAGAAAAAGAAAAGAAGTGAAGTGAATGTGAGCTGCTGGTGACAAGGACTGCTGAGTGAAAAGGACTGGCAGCAGGAAAAGCTCTTGTCAGTTTGGAGGAAAAACAAAAAAGCACAAGGGAGAAGGGATCGGGTGAGATGGAGCAAAGAAATATGGCCGTGCATCCTGTCGGGTCATTTTAAGAAGTTCGTTATTTATCCTGAAAGCAGAGGAGAGTCACTAAAGGGTTTATGGGGAAACTTAATTAGGTTTGCATTTTGTAAAGGTAATTGTGACACTGAGGGATGGAAAAACAAGGAAACAAGGAGCATCCATGACGTGCAGCGGTACAGATGGGAGAGAGGGTAGAGGCGCACCATCACAGACACTGTGGAAATGGGAGGATGGGGTCCAGAAGTGGGTTTGGTGAGAGGCTGGGCGAGGTGGGTGAGAGGCGGGGAAGGGGAGGGGCTGATTTTACCTTGAACTGTTATAGGCTGCTGTTTTAGATGATGAAAACGGGGGAGCATCAGGCCTGAGGAGGAGGAGCATCAAGCCTGAGGAGGAGGAGCATCAGGCCTGAGGAGGAGGAGCATCAGGCCTGAGGAGGAGGAAGGGATGCAGGGCAGTGTTCAAGATTGGTCTCTAGACATGCTGACTCAGATGTCGAGACATTCAAGAAAGCGAGAGCAGAAAGGAAAACTGGCCAGCTCTTCCATACTGGTCACTTATTCTTATAGTCCTATAAAACAGACGTGGCTAGGATGAGTGAATCCTTTAGTCCTGCAAATCCCAAGGGGTTCATGTGCTCCTGTTGGAGACAAAATACAACCCTATGTACTGGGTGTCAGGTAATGTGGCAACACTTGCTTCGGTACCTTGGACAGCTCCCAAGCTGCCTCCAGGAAAATGTCCTTGGCAGGTGACTCCTCAGACCTCCTCCGACCCAGTTTTGTGTATGTCACTCACTTGCTCTATTACCTCAGTTTGGAAAGCAAATGGCGCAATAAAAGTCAAAAATCTCTATCATCTAGTTTGGGGGAGGGGCTGGGGGGAGGATTGGTTGGTTGGTTGGTTTTTTTGGTTGATTTTTTTTTTCCTTTTGAAACAGGATCATGGTATGTATCACAGGCTGGCCTTGAACTTATGATCCTCTTCCCTCAGCCACCTGAGTGCTAGGAAGAATACAGGTGTGTGCTACAAAAGCTAGCTGTTACTTGATTGTTGATGTGATTTTTCCACAAGACTATGTGAGTCAGGTGGCAGGGGGCAGGGGGCAGGAGATTAATGGGAACCTTCCCAGTATCTAACAGTATAGTGAAAAGGAGAAAGGGAGAGTGGAAGGGGTGACAGATTAAGCAATGAGTACTGCAACCTCTGTGTGTGTGTGTGTGTGTGTGTGTGTGCTCACGCGTGTGCGTATGTGTGTGCGTGTGCGTGTGCGTGTGCACGTGTGCATTCATATGTCTGAGTGCACATAGACGTGTGCCACAACACATGTGTTGAGCTGAGAGAACAACTTCACCGTCAGTCCTCACCATCACCTTATTTGAGACAGGCTCTCTTCTTGCTGCTTGCCACTACGGATGTCAGACTCATGAGGCTCTGTCTCCACCTCCCACCTCACCACAGGCATGCCAGGATTATAGGCGCGTGCTTCAGAACCCAGTTCTCATATAGCTGGAGGGATGTGAAGTCAGATCTTTGTGCTTGCATGACAAGCACTTCAACCACGCAGACATCACCCCAGCCCCAAGAGAGGAATCTTGAGATAAGCCTTTAAAAGTGCCACAAACAATACCCATTTAAAAGGTAGTCTGGGTGCGAGAACAGAACTTAGTAGTGAATAAACACTTCAATAACAGTAAGTATTGATTCAGGTCCCAAACTACTAATTAGGAAATTAAAAAAAAAAAAAAAAAAGGAGGGAACGTGAGTGAACGCCTGTGCACTCATATGCCATAATGTTCGCAATATGCTTCTTTTGAAAGTGGAGGGAAGGATGGCTTGCTGTGCAGAGTCTGTCCGCAATCCAGCAGGTAACAGGCTAACTCCAAGCACAGCACAGAATTTCAGATTTCTCAACTTTCACTCTGACCTCAGAGTTCATTCTCACTGACAGCTGGCAAGCTGGAAAAACTGTTACTTTTAAAAACATCTATTCCACCCCCCCCCAAAAAAAAACCAGAAAGTTACATTCATTCTTTAAAAAAATAAATAAATAAAAGTAAAAGTAAAAAAAAAAAAAAAAAAAAAAAAACCTTGTTGTGGCTCCAAGCATAGTTGTGTGATGACCGTCCTGCTGGAAGGAGTTTAGAATCCCAGGTCACAATTTTCATTGTGGTCACGGCAGCTCACGCGTCAAATAACATTTACATAAAAGGCCAGCCCTCACAGGCTCACCCAAGTTCTCAGACACATTCGTCTTTGCACTCCCGGCAGGTGCAAGCTGCAGAATTTTAGGACTTGTACTCAGGGCTCTCTGCCCGACGCTGTCAAAGGCTGCTGCAGGAGCCTCTCCTTCCTGAAGGCCTGTCTCAGCTCCCTTCTCCTCACCCATCTATCTTCATGGTTGGCCTCTGTCCCTTAATATTTCTCATTATTAAGCTCTGCCACCCTGCCTGCTTTGTCAGCACTCTGCAGACATACACACTGGCAGATGTTGTTCTCGCTGTATCTGGCCCACTCTCCGGCTTACGGTAGACTTTCCAGGATATTTATTGCTTTGCGACAAGTTATTTGCAAAGTGACCCTCCTCACTGGTTGCTGTCACAACTGTGACAACTGTCTCTGCCTGGTTTCTACTACTGAGGACACAAAGCTTGTTCTAGGGCAGGACTGGAGAGGGAACTATTCCTTCCATCTGAAGGAACAGAATCCATTTGTCTGTCTGCCTCTTCCAAAGACCCTTACCTTTCTAGGACTCTCCACTCTTCTCTTTTCATTAAACTTATTCTTCAAGTTCATACATGTACTTGAAGCATTTTCCTTGTCCCACCTTACCTACCTCCCTTTAGCCCCCTTTTCACATTCAAGTCTTTTTTGTCTTGTGTTATGACCCATGGAGTCCAACCAGGACTGACTGTATGACCATGTGTACAGAACTATCCTTTGGAGCCTGGTGGGTTTAGCAGCTACACAACTAAAGTCAATAACTCTATGCTGCCTGCCCCAGCATCCACCAGAAGCCAATAGCTCCCAGGGAGGGGGTCCATGAGACCCTCCTTGGCTCCTGACTGGCTATTGGTCACCAGTCTTGTGCAGGCCCACACAGCTGCTGTGATTTCATGGTTACAATAGCATGACATACCAGACAACAGGAAGGATGGTACCTTTCCCTACCATGAGCGCTTGCATGCTCTATGCTCCTCCTTCCATGACATCCTCTGAGCCTGAGTGATACAGAGGTCCTGGTTAGGGCCGAGCACACAGCAGTTACTTATTCTAAGCACCTGGAGCAGCCATACGTCTGCATTCGCTGCCATTTGCTGTGTAAACTAAACCCTCCAGTGTCGATCTGAGACGAGCATTCAGAAGCCACCACCAAGCCTCCCCTCCCTCCCCTCGGCATCTCTGTCTACTCATATCATTATCCGAGTCTCCTCTTTTGCTTTAGAATGTTTATCACCGAACAAAACATCTTTTGATCCTCTACTGCCCTTGCTGAAAACTAGAAAGAGTCATTCTTAAAGACACCTCCAAGCTGAGGGCCAGAAGGACTTCAGGATGCCAGTGATCGGCCAATGACTGGTTAGAAGGTCGTTCCATTCACATGGGGTCAGAAAGACAGCCTCAAATTTGCTTCACCATCAAAGAACAGCTTTTCAAGGGAGCATCTAGTCATCAGGCAATGTTCTGCCATGCAGTGACCCAGGAACCCACAGTCTTTGTATCTTGTGACCCTACATCCCCTAGAGCTTTGAATCCACACGGGGGGAAGACTAAGGATAGAGAAGGTGCCACTTCTTTAAAAGCCCAGACCCAGCAGTGACGCATGTCACTCCTACTCTTGGCTCATTGACAAGGACTAATCATACCATATGTGATACGAGGGGAGCTGAGCCCTTTGCTCCCTGGCAGCTGAAGAGCTGCCTCCCAACTGCAATGCTAGGAAAGGGTTGTCACCTACCACCTTCAGGGAAGACCATCTAAGACGATGAAGGGAATCCAGCTCCTTGGAGGCCAAAAACACATTCTTAGACTCATTCTTCCCAAGTCTCTTAATAATAACTCTGTTACCTGTCATAGGATGTGGGGGGGGGGGTAATGAAATTATGGGGTGATTTGGAACCAAGGTACAACCCAGGCAAACCTTCAAATGAGGTTAAAGTACAGGTGACCTTACATCAAAAAGCCTGCAGGGGTCCAAGTACAAGTTCAAGTGGCTCATAGCTTTCAGCCTCTGCCTCAGCACTACATCCTGAAGAGATAAACAATGGGGCCAACACCTGTCATGACCCAGGAAGGAGATCCCAAGATGAACTACAGTTCCTTTCAGGAATGATCTAAAACTCCACAGAAGTCCCAACAACATTTTCCTGGGGACCGAGTCTTAAACACATGAAACTTCAACATTCAAAATTCAGCAATTTCCCTTTTTCTATACCTTTCTGCTACCCTCAGAGAATCTTGCCATGGTCATCAGTCATGTTTCCTATCTTTGAGGCCACCGACTACTCCATGAGAAATTCCTGTAGTAAACTCCTAGAATCTGTGTCCAATAAAACTGATACATAACATTCTTTATGCAAGTGCTACTGGGCTATAATGAACATTTTTTAGGTATTTTCTTTCACAGAGGAAAAAATATAATTCATTCTTTTCCTTAAAAAAAAAAATCTTAAAGAAAATTGCTAGTGGGAAAGGCTTGGCATTTGAAACCTGGTGGGAGATTTCTCCAGCAGATGGTTTAGTGACAAAAAGCTTTTAAGAATTTCTGACTAGAGAGTGAGGGAAGGCAGGAGGGGAAGGAGGGAGGGAGAAAGAGAGGGGGAGAAAGAGAAAGGAAGAGAGTGTTGATGTGATAAATGTGTTAAAAAGAAAGTCATTCTTATTCAAGGTCTGATGACTCAAATGATCTATACACTGGATCATAGACTCATTTCCAAACCTGGCCTTGCATCAGAATAGCATGGAAGCATGTTTAGAATACTCACAGAGTCAGAATGACTGTGGATGGTGACCAGCCATGAATAGTTTTAAAGTGCCATCCGTGACTGTGTTGAAACCCAGTGGCCCTTGCTTGTTTAATTTCAATAAGATCTCTGAAGCTAGGTAGATTTTATTGTCTCAGAAAACACCCCACACTCTCTGACACTTATTTATCTTTTTCTGTCTATTCTAACCTGCCTGCAGCAGACCCTTCTTCACCTGGGCCTTCCTAGTTCCCCAGGAAGCATTTGGATGTCGTTCTTAGGAGTCCTGTAGGTGAACAGACCAGTAAACTTGGTGGTTTCATCTGCAAACAAGAGCAAAGGAGTTCATGGCCCATTCACCCTGAGCTGTGTCACAGCCAGAGTCTCTGTCAAACGTGGCTGCTCTGAGGAGGCAGGGAAGTGTCCTGGAAAGGATATAGGCTTTGGCTGCTAGGCTTCAGCATACAGAAATTCCCTCTGCTAGCTGAGAGCCCAGGACAGATCTGGCTAATCCAACTTGTTTAGTGCATAACACGGGACTGGGTTATATTAACCCTACAGCATGGGAAGACATCTGAGGAAGGCCCTACCGAAGACCAAGAATTGGACAATGGTGCTATCCTTATTCCACTTCTCTGGACCATCTTACCCCTATAAACTGGAGAACCAATTAGCAACAGCCAAGAGCAGGCAGCATTACAGAATTCTTTCTACAGAAGGGTTATTCTGTAAGGATAATTGTGCATACCAGCAGTCCCACAGTCAGGATGTTGAAGCCTGAGCTATATAACAAGCTCTAGACCATCCTGAGCCAGAGTAATAAGACTTTGTCATAGATAGATAGATAGATAGATAGATAGATAGATAGATAGATAGATAGAAAAGTAGATCCAGATATATCATCTAGAATATGCTTTGGAGGCAAGTGCCTTTCCTTTCTGATTTCCTTTATGCAACACAACTAGCAAATAGACTGTTACCTCTACTTCCAAATACCACTCAGACTGGAAATCCCCAGTACCCAGGGCCAATGGTGAAAGTCACCAGGATGGCTTTTGCAGCTGTAACTTAGGTCATAGACATAATTTCCGTGAGCCCTACATGGTCAAATGCAAAATTATATGGAATTCCAATGAATCACATAGACAGGCATAAAGCACCCGACTCTGAATATTATTTACCCAGCACCAAGCAGATGTTTGTTTCCAAAGCTGCAATCTCCTCTAATTGGCTGGCGCTGTGCTGCATAAACCCCCAAAGCAAGCTTATGTTCTACAATGAATGACAAACACCGAAAAGAATCCTCGGTGAATTGACAGCCTCCCCCTCCGGCATGCAAATTACACTGAAACTCCATCAGTAGACGAAGATAAGCTCATCTGCATGATTGGCAAACCAGTGGATAAACACACCCTTGGAGTCATTGTCCAAATTCAATTTAATCGGTTCATCTCCGTTTTGAGGGATCATTTGCTTGTTAATTTATTCATTCAGCCAACATTTACTGAGCAGCTATTCCAGCCCAGGCACTGTCTTCTGTTTTAGGAACACAAAGTTGAGCAGAGATACGTTCTCTTTGGCGAAGAAAACAAAACTGAAACAAACAATACACACAGACATGAACGTGGAGAGGCAGGCTAGCTTCTGTGGCTATCGGAAGAATGCTCAGTTCTGCCTACAAGAGTTGGGGGTGGAGCCCGAGGTTTTCAAGGTGAAACATGGAGAAAGATGTTTGCTGGACATGTACAAGGCACAAGGAAGGGTTTCCATAGAGAGAAAAGCAAGGACCCAGGCAGAGAGGACAGAATCACAGGAGCCAGGAGCAGCTGGGTCTGCTGGAGTAGGAGGTACACAGGAAACTTTTCTTTCTTTGATGCACCCACAGGAGGTAAAAATGCATTAGTCCCTTTAAAGGGTGACATGCTTCCATCTGTTGAAATTTAAAGTGTGCATGCCTTATTGTTAGTAGCAAAATGATAGGGGGAAAAAATGATTCTTGGCCAGGTGTGGTGGCATGCATCTTTAATCTCAGCACTTGAGAGGCGGAGGCAGGAGGATCTCTGTGAGTTCTGGGTCAGCCTGGTCTACAAAGGGAGTTGCAGGTCAGTTGGAGCTACATGGTGAGACCCTACCTCAAAAAAAAAAAAAAAAGGAGCCTTAATATGAATAAAAAGAAAAACTGATTAAACTATGTTACATCAAGGTATGGAAACACTGCAGGAAGCATAAACTATACTATACAAAGGGGATAGGGACACGCACACTTATATACGCATGAGAAAGTTCATAGCTATAGAAAGACCTCCAGGATATGCTAAGTGAATGTATGTATGTGTATAAGTGTTTATGTATGTATACTATGCCACATCATGTGGAAGAAAGAAGAAAGTAGAAATGTGTTTCTTTGCTATATGTTCATAAAATAACCCTGAAGGATGTACAAGAACCTAATAACCTGTAGGTGTAAAGAAGAAAAGAAGAGATGGTTAAGGAAGACCTGGAAGGAGGACTTTGTAATGTATATCTCAGGTGCAGTTTTCTTAGTTTTTATCCTTATGTGTATGTGCCATTTATCTGTGTGTTTGTGTGTGTAAATATAGGAGAACATGTGCTAGTGCATGCTTTCTGAGGTCAAGGGACAATATTGGGTGCTGGGCCTTGTTTTTAGACAGGTTCTGTTTGTTCCCTGCCACACATGATAGGCTAGCTGGATGCTCTGTCTCTGCCTCTCATCTCACCATAGAAGTACCAGGGTTACAGCTATGTGAGTCCTGGAGAGCCAACCCAGATCACCGTACCTGCAGAGCAAGCACATTGCCCACCAAGCCCCTGGCCACACTGTTTACATTTTTCAATCGTGCAAGTGTATAACCTAGTCAACAGTGGGACTAGATTTTAAAAGTCATTTTTAAGTATCTTCTTTTTTGTCCAACAATTCTAGTCATAACACAGACCACAGAGTATCGTTCATAAAGAGGTGAAAGCAAGGATGTGTATCTTTGTTTATTGTGGAGAAAGGAAACTTAAAATAGCCCAAGCACCCCTAACAGGAGAGTCATGCAATGGTCATGTTCTCATAGTTTGGAAGGTGATGTAGCTGGGCAAGCAGTGAGGTGTGCCTGTGTCTGCTAGCATGTGCAAATCTCCAAGATGCACTGGTGCTCAAGAAAAAGATGTAGGCAGGTGGCTGCTGGGAGCTGGAGCTGGTGAGGTGTGAGCCTGTGAGCTCAAGGTCAGGTGGGATGAGTTGAGGAGCCAGACTGTACATACAGCACAGGTACTAACTACACTCAACACTGCTGTGCTGCAGACTTGGGACCATTACTCCACATGCTAACCTACAGCTGGCTGAAAGGAGGGGCTCTGAGAGAAAGCTGTGAGCGAATCTTTAATATCTTCACAAAATAAATGATAAATATGTAAGGCAATAAACATGAGCATTAGCTTCACAAAGCCATGGCATCCTACACTACAAATTAACCAATTTGTGGTGGGGAGGGGGAAGGGAGAGGCAGAGGGAGCGAGAGGAGGAGGAGGAGGAGGGGGTATGGGGAAAGGGAGAGGAAGAGGGAGAGGGAGTTACATTCACTGAAAGAATTCATGCCCTGTAGGCAACTGTGCTTACCTCTGGAGATGGCCTGGGGCTGTGGTCTTTTATGGGGAGCCAGGGAGTAAATATTTAGGCCCTACAGGCTGTGCGTCTCCATCTTGTCTAATCAGCAATTCCATCTGAGTGTAGATGCAGCCACAGATGATGTGCAAATGAGTGATCTGTGTTCCAATAAAACTTTATTCAAAGCATATGGTGAGCCATATTGGCCCTGCCAGAGTTACCAGCTCCTAATTAGAGAACCAAGATGGGAGGTGTAGGCTAAGCTCCTTAATATTTCATTTTTTAGTTTTTATCCTTTGAAATCTTCACACATGTATACAATTTATCTTGATCATTGCCCTCTCTCAACGGCCCCCAGATCCCCCACAACCCCCATAATCCCACATACACAACATCTGCCTCCCAACGTCATCCCCTCCCTTTGTTTGTTTGTTTGTTTGTTTGTTTTAAGCCACTGAAGCTAATTACTGACAAGTGCAAATGGGCTTGGGATCGTCCACCTGGGAATGAGGAAGACTTTTATAAAAAGGACGAAGGCATTTATTCATGACGCTGCATAACTAAAATGAATTACAGACAGTAACGTGGGCTTCTGAGTCTTCTTCAGCTGCTATAACAAATTGGCAGTGAGTGAGAGTGGCTTGAAGAGCAGACCATTGTCCTCTCACTGGTCTGACAGTGAGAAATCCACGGTGTGGGTGTTGGTCTCTAGTGAGGGCCTTCTTCTTGCTGAGGGACAGCTGGCTTCTCACTGTGTCCCCCCATGGCCTGTCCTCTGGGCTCGAGGGACAGGATGGCGCTCACCCTGATATTTCCACTCCTCCCCCTCTCTCCTAGTCCTTCTCCTTTGGATGAAAGAAAGTCCTACCTAGTCTGGCCTTCATAATTTTGACCAAATTTAATCTTATTTAACTTCCTAAAAGCACCATATCCAAGCATAGCCACATTGGAAATGACTTGAGTGAGACAAGATTCAGTTTATTTTCATGAGCCCCTAGAGCACTGGTTCTCCACCCCTCCCCCTAATGTTTTGACCCTCTAATACAGTTCCTCCCATTGTGGTGACCCCCCAACCACAAAAATTATTTTCATTGCTACTTCATACGTGTAACTTTGCTATGAATTATAATGTAAATATCTGTGGTTACTGATGGTCTTAGGTGAAAGGGTCATTCAACCCCCAAAGGGGTCACAGTCCATAGGTTGAGAATCGTTGCTCTAGAGCAATCGGTGGAGGTCATGGTGGTCCCTCAAAGTGAGGTGATACAATCTTCCCTAAAGTCTGTCTCTGAGTTTGACTGTTTCTCTATCTGGGACTGGCTTTACTTGTGGCTAAAGCATATTCTTCAGAATTGTGTCCATTCACTCTGGAGGTGAGCCATTGTTCTGTGTGCGAACCTTACTCTGCACAGCTGTTTCCCATCTATGGCAACAAAATGGCCTGGCTTCCACGGTCAGCTGTCCTAGTCATTGAGCTAGCTCAGGCATTCTTACGGCTGCTTAAACATACAAGGAAGAACAGTCTCTAGAATAGCTTTGCAATTCCCATGCTGGCTCCTGTCACTCAGGAGAGAGAGATACCACAGTTTGGAGCAAGGGAAAGGGGGTATGTGAGTTCTCTTGGGGGGAGGGCTATGGTAAATTGAGGCACATTTAAGACATCCAAGAAAAGTGTTGAACATTAAAATTTGGTACTTGGCTGAGTGTGTTAGTGTGTGCTGTGGTTCCAGGCCTGAAACAGAGGCTGAAGCAGGAGGATTGTGAATTCTAGGCCAGCCTGGGCTACTCAGCAAGATCCTGTCTCAAAAAATATTAATCATAATCATCTGCAGTTTGTCCCGAGAAAAGAACTCAAATCAAAACAAATGGGCAAAGCAAGTGATTATTCAGTTCACAGAAAAAGATAAACAACCTCTCTTAAATATACAAACAGATGTTCAAACTCAGTCACCGCATGAGAAATGCAAGCTGGCTACCGGCACACCAGTTCTCATCCGTCTAAGGAAAAACACAGAACGCTGTGATGACACCTTTTGTTGAGAAGGACTGTGAGGAACAAGAAGTCTCCCACAATGCTGGTGGGATTTGATTTTATACAGTCACTGCCAAGAGCAATTTGACATTCTAACAAATTTGCAAATGCTTGTGTCTTCTGACCCCTAATTCCACTTTGACACATTTATCTTAAGGATATTCAAGTGTGTGTATGAGGTCACATTAGTGAAAATTTTCTCATTACTACACTACAGCAATGCAAGGGTGTTTGACAATCATTCTCCAGAGAAACACAACCAGTAAGATAAGCATGTGTGCACATGTGTCTGCTTGCACACACATACACACACACACACACACACACACACACACACACACTCAGTTGGCCTTTTGTATCCACAGATTTCATGCTTATGAATTCAAACAATACTATATAGAAAATTCAAACAATACTATATTTTAATGCATAATAAAACATGCCCAGATTTTTTTTCTTGTCATTGTTCCTTAAACAACATGGTCTGGTGACCATTTCCATGTTATTTACATCGACTTACTATAAGTAAGCTAGAGATAATACAAAGTACACAGGAGGCTGTGCACAGGATGCACATAAACACTTTACTGGAGGGCCTCTAGCAGCCATGGTATCTGTAAAGGGTGAATGACAGGGACTGGAGGGAGGAGAGAGAGAGAGAGAGAGAGAGAGAGAGAGAGAGAGAGAGAGAGAGAGAGAGAGAGAATAAGGATTTTGTTTTGAATTACAGGAGCTGAGAACAGACGACCCAGGAAAGCCCATGGTGTAAATTCCTCTCTGAGCTGTATCCAAAGACAAGACTGATGCTCCAGCCAAAGATAAGCAGGCTGGGAGAGAAATCCTTCCTGTTCTGTATTTGATTCAGGCCCTCTACAGATTGGATAAGGCCCACCCACACTGGGAGGAGGGGGGATGCCAATCAACTACACCAAGCACAAAGTTAATCTCGTCTAGACACACCCAGAAGAATGTTAAACCTTGCATCTGGATACCTGCTGCCCAGCAAAGTTGACATGTGAAATCAATCATCCCAGAAAATGACAGAAAGCTCTTCAGTTGTCCACCTGTAGGAATCAGCTTAAATAAATTATGGGACACCCAGACAATTGAATGTTGTGAAATCATAAATTTTAAAAAAGAAAAAGAAAGGAGAATGGAAATGTTCTCTACCCCTGTAATGGAAAAATCTAAACAAAAGAATGATGAATGCATGTTTAACATTTGAGTTTGTGTTTTCTTGTAGATGCGTGGAGGTTCTGAAAGATGCTTTGAGAATCTAAAAGCAGTGGTTGGTCTCCTGCGAAGGAAAGAAAGAGGCAAGCAAAGGCTGATGAGAAGGCTCGGCAGGTAAGTCCCTGGGATTCATGTGGTGGATGGAGAAAAACAACTTGTGAAGGATATTCCCTGACAACACACACACACATGCATGCACACACAGACACACGACTGTATGCATTGCCATGTGATCTGGGGCTACATCAAAGTCTCTGGGCACAGGTGCAGGCCCTAAAAGTTTTTTCCAAAAGAGTATGAGGCAGGGGCTCAGAGCACTGGCCGCTCATCCAGAGTCCCTGGGTTTAAATCTCAGCAACCAATGGTGACTCACAACCGTCTGTAACTACAGGTGCAGGGAATCCGATGTCCTTCTCTGACCTCTTCTGACACCTGTCATGCACAAGGCATATACATATACATAAACATATACATATATATATATACAATAAAATCAATAAATCTTTTTAAAATGAATCAAACGCAAGACAAAGAGGATGTGCTTACATCACCTGGATTTTAACAGTGAAAGTGTCACACCTATTGAGCATCACTACCCAAAAACCTGATACCCACAGCACCCCAAATTTGAAGCTTTTTGAAGGCTAACATGATATCACAAGTGGAAAAGACCATGCTGGGAAATTTTTTTTCATTCGTGAAGTTACTTAGACTACATAAGATTTCCTTCAGCTTATGTATATGGAAGTGCAATTTGGAGTTTAGACTTGGGTCCCATCCCCAAATATTTCATTAGATGTATGACGTTTTTTTCCATAATCCAAAACATTTCTAGTCCCAAAAATTTGGGGTAGGTGTTTAGCCTCTATCTACTCAGAAAGATTTTTAAATTTCCCAGGAGAAAAGAGCAAGTGGCAGGTGCCAAGGAAGGAACAAATTTGGAATCATTAGCACAAGGCCTGCCGGGGATAAAGCCATGAAGAAGAGGTGGCTCAGAACATCACTCAGAGACAAAGGAGTGATGTGGACAACAGATCCTGGGAAGACATCGGTGCTTAAAGGTAAGGGACAAAGAGGTTGGGAAGAGGCAGTCGGACAAAGGACCAGAAAGATGTGGTCTCCAGGGGTACGTAACGATCTCATGGCAAGAAATATAAAGTTCAGGGTTGGGGATTTAGCTCAGTGGTAGAGCGCTTGCCTAGCAAGCGCAAGGCCCTGGGTTCAGTCCTCAGCTCTGGAAAAAAAAGAAAAAGAAATATAAAGTACAAACTTAAGCATTCGGATCGTTTCTGAGATGATATATTGAACCAGGTAGTCTTTATTTTGTTTGCACTTTCTGTAAGAAATATATCACTTAGTTACATTTCTTTCCTGGAATTTCTTGCTCTCTTGTCAGTGAGACCTGATTTGAGATGTAAATAAACTGCAGAGATAATAATGCCCATGTCTCGTCAGACTCCGAGTTCTGCCACCAGCCCAGGATGAGAGCAATGATGGATGGCAAGTGAGCTGCAGTGTAATCTCCTCTGTTTTAATATTCGATTATCACGTCCCTCATCTTCCCGAGAACTGAGACTCCACACATTAACTTTTCTTTGTTCCTTCCACAATGCTTCTATCTCCATCACATCTCTAGCCTCGTTTAATATTGTTCACTATTGAAATGAACACCGAAAACCAATTACCCAGGTGGCAGTAAGAGTTGGTCCCGTGCCCAACCAGCCACATTGAGAACGGGATTCCCCGCTCAGATGCACAAGAACCAACACACGGGCAACCCCCTCCCTCAGACGCCTGGGAGTGGCCACTGATGCAGCTGCAGAGGGCCAGGCAAGCCCTTGTCAATGCATGCAGCAGGTGAAGAGCACAGATGCACAGGATACCTGAGATCAGTTAGTGGGGCTGCAGCTAAAGCTGTAACCCTGCACAGATCCCCAGATTCTCAATCCTTCCTGGTTTCCATTTGTAAAAACAGAAACAAGCTGAGCACAGTGGCTCCTAACACTAATCACAGCTTTTTTTTTTTTTTTTTTTTAAAGAGGGAGGCATGAACATTTCAAGTTCAAATCTAGCCTGCAGTGCATGGTAAGATCCAAGTCAGCTTAAGATACAGAGCAGGACCTGTCAGTCAATCAGTCAGTCCATCAATCAATAAATCAATGCAGCCCCCTCCTGTAGTGCACTGGTGACCTTCTTCTACCAGCCAAGCCTTACAGCCCCCAACACACTGCTAGGATTTAGAGGCCATTTGTTCAGGATCCCACAGAGGACATTTCAGCTTCAACCACAACAAAAGTGATTCAGAATTAGGGCAGCCTCTACATTCAATGCATGGTGTCCTGAAGAGAGATAGAAGTGGAGACACAGATCTAGACACATGAAAGAACAACCATGTTTTCTTCTATAATTTTGTTGAAGATATTTACTGGCCCTTTAAGTTGGGAACCTTCACTCTCTTCTATATCTATTATCCTTAGGTTTGGTCTTCTCACTGTGTCCTGGATTTCCCAGATGTTTTGGGTTAGGACTTTTTGCAGTTTGCATTTTCATTGACTGTTGTGTCCATGTTTTCTATGGTATCTCCTGCACCTGAGATTCTCTCTTCTATCTCTTGTATTCTGTTGGTGATGACTGCATCTATGACTCCTGATCTCTCTCCTAGGGTTTCTATCTCCAGGGTTGTCTCCCTTTGTGATTTCTTTATTGATTCTATTTCCATTTTTAGATCCTGGTTGGTTTTGTTCAGTTCCTTCACCTGTTTGGTTGTGTTTTCTTGTAATTCTTTAAGGGAATTTTGTGTTTCCTCTTTAAGGTCTTCTACCTATTTACATGTGTTCTCTTGTATTTCTTTAAGGGAGTTATTTATGTCCTTCTTAAAGTCCTCTATCATCATCATGAGATGTGATGTATAATCAGAGTCTTGTTTTTCTGGTGTGTTGGGGCAACCAGGGCTTTCTGTAGTAGGAGAACTGGGTTCTGATCATGCCAAGTAGCCTTGGTTTCTGTTGCTTATGCTCTTTTCCTTACCTTTTGCAATCTGGTTATCTCTGGTGTTAGCAGGTCTTGCTGTCTCTGACTGTGACTTGTCCCTCCTGTAAGCCTGTGTGTGGTACTCCTAGGAGACCAGTTCTCTCTGTGAGGAATTTAAGTATGGAGAGCTGTGGTACAGGGTCAGCTCTGGGGTGCAGACAGAAACCAGAAGGATTCTATCCCTGGCTGATCCTTGGTTCCTGTGTCCTGATGGTTCTGGGAGGGTCCCCCTTGGGCCAGAAATTTGAAGAGAAGTGGTGGTCACAGGTGTGTAGGCACTCCTGGGAGACCACCTCTCTCCTGGTGGCATTTTTGTATGTAGCTCTGTGGCACAGGATCAGCTCTGGGCACAGATAGAAACCAAGGACTCCTGTGCCAGTCAGCTCCTGTGTCCTGAGGGTTCCTCTGAGCAGCAGTGATGGTCCTTCCTGTGCTCACAGGCCTCTCCACGATCCTGTGAGGTTGGCTCTCTCCTGGCACTGTTTGGGCATGGAGCCAAGGAACAACCATGTGATGGCAGTGATATAGGCTGGAAAGACATGGCTGCAGGCCAAGGGAAACTAGAAGAGGTAGAGAGGACTTTACCCAGGATTCCCAGAAGGAAACAACCCCTCTGCCTTCTTGCTTTTGGATTTCTGGGCTATCCAAGTGAAGTAATAACATCTGATGACCTAAGCCACCCCGTGAGCAATGTGTTGTAACTGCCATCTCCAATGCACAGGAAGATGCATCGACATGTGACATGTGTAACATGAGTAGAGGAGCATGGGGCATCTCGTGAACCACATGGAAGTGTGGTGTAATTGCCATTGCTCGTTAGTATTAGTTTTTATTTGGTTTCCCCATGAACAAGGAAATCAGGCTGAACAACGGCAGACAGATGGGTGGGTTTATGGCCTCCCATCTTCAAGAAACCTCACGTTTCAGACTAAGTAGTGGGCCCAAACCTGTTCCAAGGAGAAAAAGAACATGAATCTTGCCCATGGTATGGAAGTCCACTTCATAGGACTTGTGAAGGAAGATCTTAATGGTATATGTGCAGCTGGACAGCTTCCCAAAGTCTGGACTGGTTTCTATCTCAAAGAACCACCCTGAAGGAAAAACCAATTTCGTAAGTCAGTGTCAGTGGGGCAAAGTTACCACCTGTGGGTAAGTACAGGACGATAGGAGTGAGATTAGCTCAAATGCTTCCTCCTGCCCTCGCCAGCTGAGACCTTCAGGGATCCTTCAGCTTCTCTGAACCTCAGTTTCTTCATGTGTAAAAATAGGCACGGCTAACAAAGTGCTCAGTGGTATTAGTAGACAATTTGGAAAGAGTAGTGTATTAATTACTTTTCTTGCTGTAATCAAACACCCTGACAAAAACAACTTACCAGCAAATGGGGTTTCTTCTGAATCACCTTTCAAGGGTACAGTCCATCATGGTGGGAATTTATAACAGTAAGAGCTCGAGACAGCCATCTTGTATCCACAGTGAGGAGGCAGAGAAGGATGGCACCTGCCTTCTGTTCACCCCACCATACGCAGTCCAGGACACAAGCCCACAGAGCAGGACCTCCCACACTCAGCCACATTCCGCTAGGCTACATAGTCTTCCAGAGGCATGCGCAGAGGCTTGTCTCCTAGGTGATCTTGATCCTGTTAAGTTGACCATCCGTGTTAGGCACCACAGGTGGGAAAAGGCAATTCCTCAGGGTGACATGGCATCTCTCCTGCCTCTGAGCACACACACTGATCTAGTAGCACTGGTGGCACTCTGGGGTGCCCCGTAGACTGCTGTCATCGGTTCATTCTACTGGTCTCTGGGGCTGGGTAGACCAAGCTTCCTCCAGAATGGGAATGTGTGTCCCTAGGACAGCCACAAGCCTGAGGCAGAGCAGCAATGCCATAGAACGTGCAGCATTAGTGCTTCAGTATGTCAGGCACACATGCAATAATGTCCTGATGAGATCTGCCATTGTCTGTAATGAATACACACTAATTATATATATATATATATATATATATATATATATATATATATATTATTTATTATATATAAATATCTTGATAAAGAATGTCCTAATGAAATCTGCCATTGTGCACAATGAGTATATACTAATAATATATTTGTATTACTTATTATATATAACATATATTAATTATATATTAAAGTATATTGAGGAAAGTGATGGCTTGAATCAAAGTTCCTCACTGAGAAGGCATTGATTTTGGCTTTATGAGTCCTGCTCCATCCATTTATTACCCACACTCTTATGCAATAATCCCCTTTAAATCAGGGAGTAAGCCTGCAGTGGCCTCCTGCCCACGCCCATTTGTTTATGCGTGGTCCCTGGTTACTTTCCAGCTACAGCTAATTATTTGTTATTTGGCCCTTTGCAGAAAAAGGTTGTCAACCCCTGCTTTAAATCAACTCACCATTTTATTTAAATGCAGCTTTAAATAGGAAACTTTATAGAGCTAATGTAATAGAAATCAGCATTCCTGGTCATAGACAGAAAGTGGCAATAAAACAGATATGTAATATATAATACGCAATGATAGAGTAATCCAAAGAAGCCTCGCTCAGCCCAGGAGTAGCAGCAGCAGCAGCAGCAGCAGCAGCAGCAGCAGGGACCCAGTGGACACAGGGAAGGAGCCACTGAGAAAGAGCAAACACTTCCACAGATTCCCAGCCCACCACAGAGGAGGGAAGTTAAAAAAGCAAAAAGGAAAAGGACATTGAGAAAAAAATCTTTTTGGCATTTGAAAGTAATAAGCATAATTTATAAATTAGATTAGGAAAGGATGTCTCTGTGTCTTTATAATGAAAACAGTGGATGCTAATAAGAGCAAGAACATTTAAATAGAAATCTGTTTACCTTTGGCAAACCCATACATAACTTTAATGCTGTACTGATTGATTTAAGGACTGGGGCTGGACTAATTAGCCCTCCTGGGTTGATTGGTTGGTTGGTTGGCTTGTTTTTTTTTAAGGGGTTTGACTGTGAAGACATGGGGGGAGAACCCTAAGCCAATTGATGGCAAGTGATTTAGCAGGTGGGGCAGAAATGGGAGCACTCCACCTGCAGGTGGGACAGAAATGGGAGCACTCCACTGTAGGTGGGACAGAAATGGGAGCACTCCACCTGCAGGTGGGACAGAAACGGGAGTACTCCACCTGCCTGGATGCTGCAAACTCTTATGAACATCCAGCATAGGGATCTGTGTCTCTCCTTTCAGAAAAATGAACAGAAATAGACACACTAACACTTTTGCATTTAAATTACTCTACACTGGAAATACATATCCTGCACATAAATAGAAGTTAAAAGCAATCTTTTTAAAAGGGGAGAGGGGGAAGACTTGTTCTCATTATTTATTTTTTATTTTATAACATATTCTGAGATGTAAGGCCTATTTAAATGGGAGAGGGAGCAGATCCAAAATTCTAAATAAAACAAAAACTTTAACTCTCCATTCACATATTAATCACTATGATGACCTGGCTTCTGGGAACGACTGGTGTGGAGCCACCTCTGACATTAGCACCAGGTCCACTTCAAATTCTCATGGAAACAGCACCAAAGGTCTGAACTCTTAACCCTCCCCCCAAAAGTGATGAAATCATTTTACCCTTGTTATTTGTTTGGCAAAGTGAAGCTTTATATCAGCACCAAATCCTCCAAAAAATGGTAAATTCAATTCACATAATCTGTTTTTCTTATTTTTTCTCTGATTTTCAAATGTTGTTTGTTTGTGTTTGTAGCAGAATTTTCCCTGACCAATCACTTTAAATGTTAATACAACAAGCCTATCATTGGACAGGGAAAAGGGAGGTGGAGCGAAGAGTTTCAGAGATGGGGGACAGAGGAGAAGGAAGAAGGGGAGGAAGGAAGATGAAGGACGAACAGGACGATTCAGATTCCGAGTGGCTTTAAATAGCTACTATGATATACTATCATACAGGGATAGAATAATTGGGATAACTTGTCTAATCTAGGTGGGCAGCTTGTATCATTATCAATTGGCTTTGAAATTATTGTGTGGGCATCTTGTGAATTGAGAATTTATTAATATATAAATCTGACTGATTAATTATACGTTTCTAGAGTCTTGATTTACTGGGTTACTGGAATTTGGGACCAACAACGACAGGAGCTGAGAAGGTTCTAGTGGCTCTGAGGCAAAATGACCTCAGTCACTTCCTGGGGCTAGCGCAGAGGCAGAGAGTAGCAGGGTGTAGACAGGAACATGACATTCTTATTTAATAGTTCCACAACATGTGTGTGCACCTGTGAATGCATATGTGTGTGCATGAGTGTGCACACCTGTGTGAGCAGAAACCCGCTACCTGTGTCCTCTTACACCACTTGCTGCCTGTTCCTCTAAGGTAGAGTCTACTCAAGTCTCAACCTAGGAACCAGCAATCCCTGGAAATCCTCCTGCATTTGTGGGGACACTCAGCTTGTTAAGTGGGTGCTGGGATCTGAACTCAAATCCTCATGATTGGAGAACAAGCTCTTAGCCTCTGAGCCATCTCAGCAACAATGTGTGTTTTCTTTTGTGGCTGACGAGCCCTAATCTATAAAAGAAGAATTAATGAATTGATGTTCAGATTTGTATGTTGGTTTATTTTAAGACCAATCTCACCATAAGCCCAGTCTGGCTCAGCACTTACTATCCTCCTGCCTCAGCCTCCTAAGAGTTGGGTTACAAACAAGTGCCACTAAGGCAGTGGTTTTCAACCTGTGGGTCTCGACCCCTTTGTGAGCTGAATGACCCTTCCACGGGAGTTGCATATCAGACACCCTGCATATAAGATATTTGCATTACAATTTATAACAGTAGCAAAATTATAGTTATGAAATAGCAATGAAAAGAATTTTATGATTGGGGGGTCACCACAACATGAGGAAAGGTATTAAAGGATCCCAGTGTTAGGAAGGCTGAGAACCACTGCTCTAAGACAACAACCATTTAAAGGTGGTCTGTGGCTACAGAACTGCAGAGAAGCTATTCAACGTGTCTAGGTGTCTTCGGATTTTTCACATCAAAACACTAAGGAGACTGCCAGTCTCAGCTCCGGTCTGCACTAACCTTGCTTTCAGTTTTGCAGAGTCTAAGGAGCCATAACCCTACAGGAAAATTATTGGGCCAAAGAGGCCCTGGCTTTTCTTCAACAACCTTTATGGTAACTGAAGAAACCTAACTGACAATATTTGCTGTATCCTAGTGACCATTTTTTCCTCAGTATGTCCAGCAGTAACTGAATCCCACCAAATCGTTCTGGGAGGGAGTGTTCATTTCCTCGAGACAGTGCAAATGCAGACAAGATGGCATCAAGAACTTGTGGGTTTGTTTTCTGGCAGAGCACTTATGTGTAAACAAGAAGACCATAATAGCCTGCATCCATTCTGTGACCAAATAAAGTCTCCTCAAAGGGCCAGCTTTCATGGCTAGCCAAGACTCCTTTCAGGATTCTGGCCGAGTTTCTGTGCCAATTGTGGAAGACGCGAGGGAGCCGTATGTGATTATGAGCACGCCAGCTGCGGCCAACTGCAGCCTTCCCAACAGACATTTCCTCCAGTTAAAGCCTGAAGAAAACCAACTTTTCAGTCGCTGTTTCTAAAGGGACTGACAGAAAATGTTTTTTTTTTTTTCAAATCAGTCAGAGAGCACTGAACAGGAGACAGTGGCCCCACCCTGAAAGACATGGGTGATTTTCCAGAGCAGCAAACTGGGGGAAGCAGGAATGGAGAGAGTTCCTGCTCTGAAATTCAAGGAACATGTCCTTCCAGAGTAGATGAGCTTTTTTTTTTTTTTTTTTTTTTTGAAAGAGGAATTGTTTTTTTCGGCGTGTCCATTCCAAATCATAAGCCAGGTCAGGTACCGCTTGAGCACTGGGCTCTTCGGTGGCATCCTTTAATTTACGGATACTCTGAGGGCAGGAAGGACAAAGCTGTAGCATTCTCCAACTTATGACGTTGAGACCAGGAAGGGGGCAAGTTCAAGTGCAGCGTCATCCATTCCTCTCAGAAGAAGCACTCACACTGCAGGATGCCCCTCGGCTGATGATGCTTTTATGTGCCAGGTGACAAGTAGCTCACATCCCACGTGGCTTCTGTCCCATGAAAGAGACCTAAGTTGTGATAAAGTCTCTCCTTGCTACTTCCCTACTGAGCCAAGCTTGATTCTGAGCAGAGATGGATTTCCATCTGCGTTTTCTACCAATGACAAATTGATCTAGACATGGACGAGTGACCGCCATAAACTCTGCATATATGGCCTCACTGGGAAGACACCCCTTCCCACAGCATAATTGTTTACAATGAGACAATTCCTTAACTATGTAATTTGACACCAGAAAAATCTTGTGATACATTGTCAGATGTGTCTTGTGTGATTTAATGTAATGATGTGGCCCATCCCACTTGTTTGGGGTGATCACAATGAGCATTGAATCTGAGCAATGACAGCCTTCCCCACTCTGGGGAACGCCTCCCCTGCAGACTGGCTCAGACTGTGAGCCTCTGCCCACTGGCTGGCATCCACTTGCAGGCATTCGTTGTGAGCCAGCTGCTGTGTTCTTCTTGCTCTTTGAACTGAGCTGCCTTGTACCTATACTTCCAATTTCCCCAAGCTTCCCTCATCTTCTTTACCAACCTCAACCTCAAGAAGTTTCAGTAAGCATCACTGAAGAACAGGATGTGGGAATGGACCCTCCTTAAATTGGCCATGCCTTAGTGAATTGTACATCTCGATTTCAGTGTAAGCCACAACTAGCACAAGACTCAGGTTGGTATCTCAAGCATTCTGTTCTTTTGCCCCTACTGTACATAGAGTTCTTAGGAAAAGGTTAATATATTATGTCATATTTGTGCCCATAGGGTCGAAGGACATGCTGAAGACATACTCCTGACAGCACTGGGACCGTACAAAATGATTTTGCTGCTGTTACTGTCTATGCCTCTGTTGCAATGATGATCTTCATCCTAAAGGTTACAGGGGAAATACCTACAGCATCTTGTACTGCAGCCAAAGGGACAATTCCCTAAACTCAGAAAAGCAGGCATCATGGAGAGAACTGTCATTCTGACTAAATTAATCTGTACAGAAAAAGAAATTTATAACACACTATAAAATTATAAACACAGTATCAACTCCTTTCTCAAAAGTACTTATCTATGATTTAAAAAAAATAATAACTCAAGAGGATACTAAAAGTTACAACAGAGAACCACAATTTGACTCAACTGTAAATCTAAAATTTGCTTTAAAATTCATACAAAAAAATATAAAATGAGATCTTGGGAGATGGCTTAATTGATAAAGTACTTCCTGTGTTAGCATGAGACTCTAAGTTTCCTCAGGACCCACGTAACACCCAGGTATGGTGGCACATCTGTAATCCCAACATGGGGAGTGGTGTTGTGCACATAGAGATAGGCAGATCCCTTAACTTCCTCACCAGCCAGTCCTGCCAACCCATGAGCTCCAAGTGTAGTGATAGAGACCCTGTCTCAAAGGATACATAAGGTAAACTCAACTAAGGAATACGTGCAATGTTGACCTTTGGCCTACACACACACACACACACACACACACACAAACACAAATGTGTGTATACACACAATCATCTAAAAGAGCACAGACTGGCTTTTGGAACCCCACAAATCTAAAAGAGCACAGACTGGCTTTTGGAACCCCACAACCTGGATCCTGAATTAACCTTTAACATTACTAAGACCTGCCAACTAGCAAACTTTCATGGCCTTAGTCAATGCAGTGTTTCAAATTATGGTTCTACCTAGAGAACCCACCAGATTGATCAAATTAAAACAAAAGACATCTTTCTCCTTAACAATCAGAAATGTTGTATTGTCTAAGTTACTCATAGTCGAAATGGCCCTTTGCCCTGAAATACCCCACAGTAAGGAAGTGCTGGGTGACTCTTCCTGGGAGAGACATGAACAAACGCTTATTCATGCTCGATAAGGCCCTAGTGACAGACCAAAGAAACCATCCCACAAGTCTGTCTAGATGGCAAGTGCGTTTACTTACTTACAGGATAATGGGTGAGGAAACCTACGCACGGGCACATGGTGATCAGACACAGTTGCATCACCAGAAGCTTCTCCCAGAGTGGGCGATAGTCCACACAAACTGCCTCCCTGGAGCTCCCAGAAGAACTTGCAGACCACTCCACACAAAGTCTCATCTCCCTCAGCAATTGCTCGAGGCTTACGAGGAAGGACCTGGTGAGGCTTGGAACTTTGACCTGCCTGAACCTTGTACGTTTACTCAGCTTCCTGAGTCCAGTGAGCCTCCCTTATCCCTCAAAGAAGAAAAAAACTAACAATAGTAAAAATTCTCTGCCTTTCTGTGTTTGGCATACTCTGGATCGTTCCTGGGGCTTTGTGCAAACTAGGCAAGCATTCTACTACTGAGCTATCCGCCCCCCTCCTTGCCTTCAATGGGTACTAAATTAAGGTTAAATTAAGTCTTTTACAGGTAAAATTGGTTTAACCAAAACAGGGTCCCCATGGACCTCCCTGATACTTCTTAGAATATTTAATAAGATCCAGTATGAATCAGAACTGGGCAGTAAATGTGAAGTGTATTGTGAAGGTCTATTTCTTGATTTAGGAACTTAACTTGGCCCACCTTCACCTTAGAATGGAGGAATGATGACTTGCCATGGATACCACAGCTCAATGTCATGGCCACACCCATGCCCATTGAATTCATCTAGTCAGCAATTGGTATGTGCTTTGAAGTTGTATTTAGCCAAGTGTCTCCTTCTCTGTGCCTATTTTTAACACATGCCCAGCTACACTTTGTCTTCCCTGTCAAAGGTCTGCAATACTCTTTGCCTCAGTTACCTCAATGACTCTACTATTGCACAGTCTTTGCAGACAAAATCTTAACCACACCCACCACAGTGAATCTGACTAGAAGGTTGCTGCTCTCCATTCCTAACCAAAGCATATCTCAAAAGGAGGGTACCCAAGGCCATCGCAGGCAGCCAGGCTTCAGAAACCCCAGTCAGCATGGAGTGCCTGGTCAATCGCCCCATCCGCACACTTTCCTAGATGTGCAGGCCATTTGCTCTGGCCACCCAGTCTGGCCAATGGTAGGAATGTCTATCCCTCATCTAAATTTTCCTCTAGGGTAAAGAGTTCCATGAATCTCTTGCTTCATAGATATCCAAAACAGAAATGGATGTCTCTCTTGAGTGTGCTAAAGCTGTGTTCCAAGTCTTCCTTCTTAAATCCATCTGTGTTCTAAACAGAGTTCCCTGACAGTCGGTCACTGAATGAGTCACTAAGCAAAAATTTTATCTCCTTTGTTATCCTCTTGAGTATGCCTTGTAGAAAACCACAAGCTTCATTAAACAAGTTCAGATTCAAATGAAACACAGCAAATCTGAAAACTTAAGTTATGAGTCTGGAGAGACGATGCAGCCATCAAGTGCACTGGCTGCTCTTGCAAAGGATCCAGGTTCAGTTTCTAGCACCCATATCATGGTGCACAACCACTATGACTCCAGGTCCAGGGGATCTGATGCCCTCTTCTGGCCTCTTCTAGCACTGTACTCACATGTTTTGTGTCTGTGCGTGTGTATCTGTGTGTCTGTGTGCATGCACACACACAGACACACAAAACACTCATACATATAAAAATAAGTGAATAAATCTTTGGTTTTTGAAGAAAAGGTGGGCCATAATGATCCAGAAATCTCTGTCCTGGGCATATAACCCAAAAAATTGAAGGCAAGATCTTGATGAATACACAGAGAGAGATATTTGTAAAGCTGGCAACAGCTGAAACAAGGACACAACTCACATGTCCATCAATAGATGAATGACAGAGAAAATGGGGCATAACAATGTTGGCATTTGAACCAGATTTGGGGTGGAAGAAGGAGGTCTTGTCATCTATACTCATTATTAACTCACTGCAGCAGCCAAACACCTCACAAAATCAACTTAAAGACAGGTTTGTTTTATCTCGGAGTTTGAGTTAACACACCTTGGTTGAAGGTGTGTCGCCAGGAGTGAGGCAGCTGGTGTAGGGAAGGCTGGTGTCCAGCTGACTTCCTCCATTTTTATTGTGAGACTCCGGTCTGTGGAATGGGACCACAAACAATTAGGGTAGGTCTTCTCACTTCAATTAACTTAATCCAGAAACTCTCACTGCTCAGAGATTTGTCTCCTAAGTGACAATAGATTGTCACATCACTGTTGTTAGGTGGCCACATAGCACCTATCACATTGTATGTCTAACAAATGGAAATTGGTGCAATTTTATTTCTGTACTGAAACAACTGTATATGTGTAAATATGATAGTTCTTCTATTTAGGCTTAGATACAGGAGAGATAGTGTTCTCATCGAAGGGGTATCCTCAGTGCTTAAGGGAACAGATTACTTCCTTGTGCCACTGGACGCAAAGGGCCACAACAAACAGCACTTAATGAAAACATAGAGGATTCCTGGGTTAGTGGAGACAGCTGCAGACACTGGGTCCTCAGCAAACATTCGAGTGAATGAATCAATGAATGAATGCCCCCACCCTGTTGGACTCAGACTGATGAATGAGAGAGCTGAGTCACACATCACAGATAATTGAAAAATCAAGCAAGAAAGCCTCTTCACTGTGCTTCCTCCCAGCATTTGCCAAACTTTGGTGATTTTTAAAATAATGTTTTGTTTTGTTTTGTTTTTAAGTTTTGGTGGTGAGATTTTAGGTAGACCTGTCAATGAACAGCAAGATTGGTCCTTTTTAAGACACGTGTAGAAGAAAAATTCCAAAAAGATTAAAATTGGTGCAGAAACCAAGGAACCATTTTTTCTATACCATATTGATCATTTCAAGTGGAACTGTTAGCTATCTTAGAAAAATTGAGGTTCTGAATTGCTTTCGCCTCTAACTCTGGACCTCTGTTCCTAAGGGGTTGTTTCCTAAAAGAAAACATTCAACCAGAAAATTTCAGTACATCGTAATCTCTCCAAAGATTAAGGAATCTCTGTGAAAGACTGAACGTCTAAATTGAAAACTTTTGGCTGTGGCATTCAGGTGTGAGTGAAAGCTTTCTTTGTACCCCTTCTTCTCTGTCTGAGGCTTGGGTAAGCCAACTTTTCTTTCAGACACAAAATAAAAGTCTGTAACACTGTGTCTGTCATACTTCTTACTAAGGGGGCAGGTGCTTTTGGTACAGAAAAGCACAGAAGGCACACCTTGCCTGAGTGCTTCTAAAATACCATCCCGACCCTTACATCTTGGCTAGTTTGGCTATGTCACGCTTGCCCTACTTACCCAGTTATTTAATATCCATTCACTTTTCTTGAGGGGAGGACAGGGTGGAGTATTCATACAAGTATGGGGTACAGATGACTTCCATCTTTGGTTCAAGACAGGGTCTTTTGTGGGCCTGGGACTTCATGAGAAGAGCAGGCCAGTTGTCTAGCCAGCAAGCCTCAAGGAGCCATCTGTCTGCCTCCCATATTGTCATGACTGGGTTCACAGATGTGTGTCACCATTCCCAGCTTTTTATGTGGATTCAAGGAACCCAAAATCAGGCCCTTACTTACCAGAGTTTTCCTGTCTAGTCATCTCCCCAGCCTCTATTTCCCTGATGTTGTTCTTCAGGTTAGCCCATTTTTAGTGTGTCTAGTCAACCAATAAACTGTTGTAAACTGTTCCTGCCAGGGCAATGAGCCATCTATTGCTAAGGTGATTCTTGGTGGAGGAGCAGTGAGAATCTCCTCCCTCCTAGTTAACCTGTGGACAGAGTATCTTGGCAGAGCAGAGCAGTGGGACCTAGCATTAGAGAGCGGGGGACTAAGTGCAAGCTCATGGAGAAGCAATCACTTCTCAACCAGCACACCATACTTGACAAAATGCTGTCCTAGAAGAAGCTCAGACGAGAAATGCCAGTTTGGGGAAATATGCTTCTGTGAGCTGTGAGAGGATTTGGAACTGGCTTTCCAGATTCCCTCAAGGCCCAACAAACAAATTATAATTTAGACCAGTCTGGGATTCTTCGCAGCTCAGCTTGTGGTGGCGGTATTAGCTTCGCAACTACAAACAAGTTAAGCTGTCTCTGTGAGAGCCCTCCATGGCACCTCAGTGGGAAACCTGGAGTTGCCAAAAGCTGGGGATCTCCCCGCTTGTGTTCAACCAAGGAGTGGGTTTGACCCTCTGAGTGCTGTATCATCCTCAGCGCCCTTCTAGGCCTGGCATCCAAAGAGTGACAACTAAACAACAGAGTAAGACAAGAGCTCCTGAAAACCTCTACCACAGTGCAGCAAAAATGACCTTGGCCATGCTCCCTGCTGGTTCCAAATTAAAAATCTGTGCAGTCTATATTCCATACGCGATTTCAAAAAAATAATAATGTTCTCAAGGGTTCACCCATGTCGTGTGGCACTCCTTACAGTATGACTTAGTGGCTCCTTCCCTCAAGAGCTGGTGCGCATCTCCTCACCCCTCGTATCTAGGCTAGCTATGGAACTTGTTTAAGCCAACAGAATGTGGTAGGGATGGTACAATGATGGTCCAGGCCATAAGACTCAAGGTCTTGCATATAGGTACTTACTTTTAGGACTCTGTCACTACATAGACAACACTGCCCAAGCTAGCCCAGTGGAGAATGAGAGAGACCTACAGACAGACAGAGACACCGAGAAAGAGGAAGACAGAAAAAAGAGGTCAGACAGACAAACAGACAGACAGAGAAGAGCATCTGTTGGGTCCCAACTGACTTCACAGTTCCTTGATCTTGGATCTCCCAGCTTCTACAGTTGTGGGAAATAAAGTTTTACATCTTATAAGCCAGCCTATCTGTGTCATTTTGCCACAGTGTACTAAAACCATTCTTCCTTGCCCTTATCCAGAAAACTATTATATAGTCCAGTTCAAGCTAAATTCCTTCCAGGACCTCTCTCCTCTCTATTAAAAATTCTCTTCCTTCATGAGACCTAACAAAACAATCTGCAATTCTGTATCTAGCTATGGAGCTCTTTGTTTCATCATCTTCCTGCTCACATCTGCCTGGAATTCCAGCTTCAGGGCACGCTCTTCATGCCTCCACAGGCACCTGCACACACATGCAAAGACACACACAGAGACACAAACACAAACACACCACACATATACACACAAAGACATAGAATTCAATACATAGACAGACACAACACACAGACATACATAGACACACACATACACACACATACAAATAAAAATAAAAGAAGAAAAATCTTGAAATCAAATACAAGACTTCACAAAAACTTTTATTAATTTTTAGAGAGTTTCATACCTTGTATTTTTACCGTATTCATCCCTGTCCACTAGCTCCTCCCAGATCCATCTTCCCATACCCACCAGACTTTGTGTCTTCATTTTTTTCAAAACCTATAGAGTCAAACGTGTCCTGTTTATATACTCAGATACCTAACCATCGACTAGGCTGTGGTCCACCAGGATCACATCCTTAAAGAAAAATATCTCTCTCTCTCTCTCTCTCTCTCTCTCTCTCTCTCTCTCTCTCTCTCTCTCTCTCTCTCTCTCTCTATCAGTTACCAATAGCTCCTCAACTAGGAGTGAGACTTCCTGCCCACATCCCCCTACACCCTGGGTTTTGTGTGGCTTGAGCTTATGTAAGTATTGTGCTGTCACAACTGCTGTGAGTTCATACGTCCAACTGCCCTATAATATATAATTAATCATATTTTCCCTAGCAGCACAGGAAAGAGAATTAGTACCCAAAGATGTCTGGGACTTAGCATGAAATAGCCCTCTACAGGCAGAGGGCTTAAATTGTTATTTCTTTAAAACTCCAGTACAAACCGTTTGTACTATACTCATTTTAATATGAAACACTACTTTTCATTTGTTGGACAACACTTTAATCAATTTTTAAAAGGCTCAACCTCATTTGTAATAAAGAAAAGTAAGGCGCTGTCGAGATGGCCCAGGAGGGAGGAGCACTTGCTGTTCCTGCAGAGGTCCTGACTTTGGTTTTCAGTACCCACATCAGGCAGCTCTGACTGCCTGTAACCCCACCACAGGCACCTGCGTGTGCACATATTTTTTTTTTTACTCTTTCTTAAAGTAAAGGCAACTTAAAACAACTATGACATAATACCTATAAAATTGGGAACAATTTTTAGTGTGATAACACACTGTTGGCAAAGTAATGAGAAAATGCTTCTCTCTGCCTTTGGAATCTTGTGGGAGGAGAAGAGAGCTATAAAATTTGTATCAAAAATGTAAATGCAAATTTTAAACCAATCCACAATTTGACCTCTAGGAGTCTAGCCTCTGGTTCCTTGCAAAGACACATGTGCAAAGATTTGCATTCAGCTCTATCTGTAATCCAAAAAGTCTGGAAGCAACTCTAATGTCAATCATCAGGACCTGGGATCCAGGAAATGCCATTTATGTTCACTGGGTTCTCTGCAAAGCACATACATAGATAGAATGTAAAAGTTTTCATAAGGAGTAACACTGAGGAAGGAAGAAGTAGGGAGAATGTAATGGACAGAGGAGGCCACTAAAACACCGTGTAAAGATAACAAAAGATCTGCTATTCTGGAATCAGCAAAAGAGGCTTACTAGAGAAATGACCTGCCCTGATGACAGCCCTGTGCTCAGTTACTGGCTGAAGTGTCTCCACAGCTAAGCAGAACTCTAAAAGATATGCCAGCTTCAGGCAGTCAGCACTCGACTCTTTACAATGCAACAACAAACAAGCTCATCTCCAGGTCTGGCCCAAGAGCCACCAAACGACAAAAGTGAAGGGATAAATATGTACTCCATGATGTACTGCTTGTTGGCTTTCTGTTGCTGTTATTAAACAACATGAGGCAACTAACTTATAAAGGGAAAATAGTTATTCTGCATCACAGTTCTGGTGACAGGACTGCCCCGTGGCATTGGGTATACCAATAGAGGGAGCAACTGCTCACATCATGAACCAGGAAGCAGAGTGTGGCTAAGAGACTGGGGTCCTATGATCCTCTCTAAGGGTACACTCCCAATGACCTAAGGGCCTACCACAAGGCCCACCTTCTAAAATCCCATGCATCCCTGGTGGTTATCTAACGCATGGACCTTCAAGGAACACTTTCCCAAATCAAGTGAAACATATCAAGATACAACAGAGAATTCAGTATTTGGGGTTATATGAGATGGTAATTGCACAGCCTCATGAAGGCATCAGAGGCCATCAATTGTGCACAATAATACAGCAAATTTCACTTATAATTCCAATGCTAGGAAAGTGGATTCAGGAGGATCCCTGCAGCTCCCTGTCCAGGCAAGCAAGCTCACCTGGTAAGCTCTGGGCCAATGAGACACCTTGCCTCAGGGGTGGTAAATAGTATTTCTAAGGGTGACACCCAAGGTTATCCTCTGAGCCCCTCACTCACATGCACAAACCTACACACATGCAAAACACATGTGTACACATACATGCATACCACATACCGGTTACAAGAAAGGTTAATTAAGACAATTACTCAGTGGTTACCCATCTTGCTGAATAAGCCTGAGGACCAGAGTTCAGACCTCCAGAAACCCACAGGAATGCTTAGTGAGCGTGGAGGCCCACCTATAATCCTAGCCTCAGAAGGTAGAGGCAGGGGATCGCCAGAGCAAGCTGGCTGGTGAGACTAGTCATTATCAGCAAGCTCCGGATCTGAGACCTCGCTCCGGGATGATTCCCAGCCTCATCACTGGGCCTCCACGTGTATGCATGTGTGTGTGCACATACACTCCCACAATTGTGTACCCACACACATGCCAACATGCATAAACATACATGCACACCACACACACATGGAAATGGAAAAGAGTGGGTTAATTTATGTGAATTTCACCTCAATATGTTTTTTTTTTTAAGTAGAAAATATAGTGTTACTGTTGCCTTAAAGGAAAGAGAAACATGTTCAGAGGCATGCAGAGCTAGCATGGGCCCTGGGCACAGCCAGGAAACCTTGCTTCTGAGATCTCCAATCAGAAGGCAGCCTTCATTTTCTCTGAACAGCCTTAGTGATGCTTAAATTTCTACCACAAGCATATAATTACACCCCCCCTTCCAAAAAACATCACTGAAGATGTTGTTTAATTGTTCTCATGGAAGAATAAATTACTTGCCATCAAGAAAAACAAGTGACAAAAAACTTCCTGCAAGATATGATTAGTAAGATGCTGCAATGCTGAGTGATCCTTCCAGGAACATCAGCCTCCATGGAGGCTCACTGATGGACGGTGTCCTCCCAGGGTCAAACACCTCAAGAACACAGACACAGTATATCTTCAGAACCAAATGGCAACTCTCAAAAGTAGCTAGAAAGGAAGAAGAGAATGTTGTATTGAAGATGACTTAGGAGGGGCTGGGAGATGGCTTGCTGGGTCGAGTGCTTGCTTGCCGAGCCAGCATGAGGACTTGAGTTCTGAGTTCCAGCAGCCACAGAACAGCTTGAAGTGCAGCCCAACTCTGCAATCCCAGGGCTATGGGGCAAAGCCGGATGAGACAGAGCTCATTGGCCAAGTAGCCTGCCTAGTGGTGAGCCCCAAGTTGAGTTGAGGGACCCTGTCTCAAAAGCTAAGGCCAGTACTAGAGGAAGATGCTCAACTTCAACCTCTGTCCTCTGTACCTATGTGCATATGAATGCATGTGTGCATGCGTGTGTGCGCGCACACACACACACACACACACACACACATACACACACACACACACACACTACTTTACCTGCTCATAATTGCCGACAGGCTGCCATGCCCTCATAGGCTGCTCTAGAATAAGTCTGACAAGAGAGCCCGGACCTCTTTCATTAAAATATAAAGGACTGTCCACCAGTGTCTCTCCACCAATCTCTCAAGTGCATCTTTTGAGCCCATTTGATGGTGTCACTCAATAAGGGCACCTTGTTCAACTTGGCTGCCTCTTTTTGACCCAAAAATAATTTCAACCTTTTCTGCAGCTCCAGGCTCCACCAGATTTTTTATTATTACATGTACCTTTCACGGTGATTCTGAACTGACCTTGAATGAAGAGACAAACAAGTTTTTAACTGTGTTTGATTGCATTTCATATTGGACTGCTCCAAGCTCAGACTTTTCTTTGGCATTGAAAAAAAAAAAAAAAAAAAAAAAAAAAAAAAAAAAAAAACAGCTCTTACTTCCAAAGTCACACAAGCAGCGTTTCAGTGTCTGCCAGTGTTTGATTTTCTGCAGTCAGTGCTCAGATTTCTCTCGATAGAGAGACATATGGTTTGCACCCATTTTAGCAACTCCATAATAAAACCAATTATAAAAATAAGCGTCTAAGAATATCTTATGCTTTTAGGACTGACATGGCTGCTCACTACTAAATTGCTAGCTGTGGTTGGCAGTGCACTCGGCATGTCTGTGGTCAAGTTTGCCGCTGCAGACTCAAGGCAACGCCATGTAACAGTGCAGAGACTCTGAGCCATGTGGACAGCCATCGGCTCACTGTGTCCCACGTGACTCCAGGTTCAAAATTTTCATTTGAAATTCTTACACCTTTTAGGTCAACATGTAACTTTGACTCTGGTCATCTTTGCGAAAACTAGGTAAATGATCTCAGTGAGGCATGAAAGCAGAGGTCAGTTGGAGGCCTCATAGGAAGAGGAGAGGGATGGGGTGTTGGGGGAACATGGGGGTGGGATACCAATACACAAAAGAGGATGGTGGGGTGAACATTCATATTTGAAAGGCTATAATGAAATCCCTATCTTGTATGCCAACAGAAGAAAACTAATTTAAAATGATGCCAAAATTTCATGAACTGAGGAAGGGGGTTGCAAGCTCAAGGCCAAACTGGGTTACCAAGCAAGATTGTGTCAAGGAAAGGAAAAGAAGGGGAAGAAAGTGGAAAGAATGGAGAGGAAGGGGGGGTGGGGAGAACACACAAAAATCCCCAAAGCCAGAATTGGCAACAACTCTAGGTGCCGTTCATTTATTCCTTCATTCAACAAATATGTGTGGCTATTTGTACCCCAGGTTCTCCTTGTACCTTGAAATAAAAACTAAAGACACAGTATCTGGCCTCATAGAATTTATAATCTATTAGGGAGCTATAGATGCTAAATAAAAAACCACACACATGTGTCCTTACATGCTGTGAAATGCTCCAAAGAAAACCACGCAGCTCTAAATGGCATGAGGGGCTCACTTTCATCCAGAGAATGAATGACGTGATAGTCGATGTAAACACGGAAAGATAAGTCACTGGTCAGAGCAATGAGAGAGGAAATGTACTGTAAGTAGCCAGGGTAGCAGGGTGAAAACCATGGGAAATGAAACTAAGAAGTTGATAAAGGAATGAAGGGGGGGGGGCTATGGCTAGAGCACAGCAGTTGAGGACCAGAAGGAAGATAGGACCAGAGACGCTGGCAGGGACCAGCCCAGGCTGGGCTCGGAGCTTATGATAAGAGTCTGGGATTTTCTAGTAACTGTAAGGGAGCTTTTGAAGGTTTGATGAGCACAGCAGCTTGATCAGATACGTGTTTGTTTGAGGATTCTCTGGCTTCCACTGAGAAAACAGACCAGGCGGGAGGCAGAAGAGGAAGTGTGACTATGAGTTGAGAGACTGAGGCCAGGTCCTGTTGAGATGTTCTAGAAGCCCAAAGTAATGACAGGGTAGAAAGAAAGAAGTGGATGAACGTAGTGAGAATTTTGGTTTCTTTACAAATGCAGAAATGTTATGTTTTAATCCCAGGCGTGGGATCTGGGGCTGCTTCAGATTGCCCACAGCAGCTGACTATGATTTGTCTCATGCTCTGGCAGGGGTGTGGTTCTGCAGGCTGCAGGTAGTTTACATTTGGAATTCTAGGAACTCTTCAGAGGATATGTAAATACCAGAGCCCTGAGAGGGGCAGCTGCTGCCCCCTGGCTGCTGTTCCTGCTGTGGTTGCTGGGTGCTGTTTGATGGTTGCTGGGTGCTGATTTCTGGTTGCTGGTTGGACATAGCCTGTCAATGAAGACTGAACTTGCCCCAAGGAACTTGACACCCCTAATCAGCAGGAAGTAGTCCAATGATATTGGCACCCCCTCTCCCCTCTAATCTTCTTTCTTTCCAACCTAGTGTTGGGGGGTTGGAAGGGTGGGGAAGGGTGGTAGAAGAAGAACCAAATAAAGTCACCAAATGTATGGTTACAGTTGAACTGGAGGTAAAAGGATGATGGTCATGATGATGATTGGGGTGTGTGTGTGTGTGTGTGTGTGTGTGTGTGTACACCAGAACACATATGTAGAAGTCAGAGTCCAACTTTGTGGAGTCATTTCTTTCCTTCCACCTTTACATAGGTCCAAGGGGTCAAACTCAGGTAGTCAGGCTTGCAAGGCAAGATCCCTTGCCCACTGAGCCACCTTGCCAGCTAGAAACTGGAGGAAAGTTGATGAGATACATAACTGTCAGAAAGAGAGTGGCTATCTGAGGGCCAAGGAGTGAGGTGTAGAAGATGTGTCAAAAATGTGGGCTGAACCACTCTCCTAGAAACTGCCCTCTGTATCCGCAGACCTCAGTTTCTCTGCCTTTGAAATGAGAACGCACTCCTTACTTTAAGGTAGTTGAACTGACAGATGTAAACAATGTCTGAAAACCATCTGCAGTCAGTGCTAAAAGCCAGTGTTCTTTATGGCAGTCCTTCCTAGCCATTCATGTCTTTTTCATGCTGCTGTTTGTCCAATGGGCTAGATTTATCTCTGTCCTTCTCCATACTTGCCCCTACCCAAATCTTGTCTTTGCTCCTTATGTGCAAGACTGAGGTCATAATACATAAGTCCTCTCTGCTGTCAACTCTTTTTGTCTGAGAGAATTTCTTCTACAATGTTGGGGAGAGAGCTATCTCTCCTCTTACCCACAAGTCTTTTAGGCACTGTAGTCTTTAAGCAGTTCTTAATCTCCCATTATACTATTATTATTCATGTTTGTGTGTGTGCCTGTGTGTGCACATGTATGTATGTATGTATGTATGTATGTATGTATGTATGTATGTGTGCATGTATGGGTGGAGGCCAGAGGTTGATATCAGGCATCTTCTTCAAATCTTCTTCAATCACTGTTGATCTTATTTTTTGAGACAGGGTCTCCCACTGGACCTGGAGCTTGCTAATTTGGCTACACTGGCTGGCCAGTGAGCTCCAAGGATCCATCAGTCTTAATTCTCCAGATCTGGAGTTAAAGGCACCCTGGCCCCAGCTGAGCCATCTCTCCAACCTGTTCTGGCTAGAATTGTATCAGTTTGACATAAGCCATTTGGAAAGAGGGAATCTCAGTTGAGAAAACGCCCCCATCAGATTGGCCTGTGGGCAGTGCCATTCCTGGGTATTTGGTCCTGGATGGCATAAGAAAGCAGGCTGAGCAAGCCAATAAGCATCACTCCTCCATGTTTTTTTTTCATCAGTTCTTGCCTGTGTGGTGTGGAAGTATAAGCCAAAATAAACCCTTTCGTCTCCAAGTTACTTTTAGCTATGGTGTTTTATCACAGTATAGAAACCCTAAAACCAATTAGTTTTATTCTTTTTATGGCAGCATATGATATCAACTTCTTTAACTGTCTAAATTAAAGTAAGCCCATTTAGAGTAGTACGGTTTTACTTGAACAAACCCACAACATGAAAGACCATAATACATAGAAGATTGTGTATTTAATGTCTACATCTCCCAGAAAGACCTCAAGCTCCATGTGGTGGTCAAGAACCACTTATACTGTTCACCATTGTATTTCCAGGGCCCCAGCTAGAAACCAGTGAAAAACAGGAGGTGGAGTCCCACTGAGTGCTTTCTGGTCCCCATCCTGGCTGCCAATCCAAAAATACCTGGGGCCGGAGAGAAAGTTCAGTGGTTAAGAACATTTTCTACTCTCCAGAGAACCCAAGGTTCGTTCCAAAGGGCTATAATTCCCTTTTCCTTTTCTGGCCTCTGTGGATACCCACACACATGTTTCAAATATATATATACATATATATATATATATATATATATATATATATATATATA
>NC_034590.1:90772847-90804149 GCF_900095145.1 Mus pahari | reverse complement strand
GAGAGAGAGAGAGAGAGAGAGAGAGAGAGAGAGAGAGAGAGAGAGAGATATTAAAATGTAATTAATCCTTATTGCCTACACATGGTTCTCAAGTAACGGTTCCTATAATGAGGCAAATCATACCAGCTCCTTCACAGCAAGGGCATACCATGAATTTTCTAAAGTATGATCTGTTTCCTATCATGGAGATGAATTGCAACTTCTTAGGCCAGGAAATTCAAGGTTTGCAGTAAGCTGCTTCTGGATAACTCCCCCAGTTAAATCAATTAAAGAATTAATAAATAAATGAAGCTTAAAATCAATTGGAATAGTATTATGCCAACATCAATTTCCGGGTTCCGACAACATAATAGGGTTATGTAAATATCACCAAGGGACACAAGCAATTGGCAAAGAACATCTCTGCACTATTTTTGTGCCTCCTGTGAGTTTTGAACTATTTCAAAATAAGAGGTTACAGTTTTCAAAACCAAATGTGGTTTTAAAAATTAATTATGGTCATCTAACCTGAGCACAGTTGCTTCAGCTCTAAAGGCTTTGAGGAAGAATACAGTGTAGCTTCAGAAGGGATAACTGTGTTTCTGTTGGTGAAACACGCCACAAATACGACAATGGTCCCATGAGAATGACTTTCCTGATGATACGGGAGCCATCTTAATCAGTGTAAGTACAAGCTGTAATGTTCCCATACCTGGGACACAACTTAATGGCACATTTCTCAGAATGGATTCTTGTCGTTGTGTGATATGTGAGTGTACTTCACAAGTCATCAAAATTGCAAAAGCAGTATACAATTCATATGCAAAGCTGGGTAGGCCTGATGCTATGACAGTAGCTCTGTTTACAGAATCCAAGTTTCCAGCCTGTACCAGTTCATCTCAAGCGTCTGCTTTTCTGGATTGAGAAGCATCCAGCAGGTTAGTGAAGCTCACCCTGGATACATCTGGAAGCTTTTCCAGAGAAGATTATGTGTCCAAGGCCCTGGCCTAGAGAATGGGTCAGTCACTTGGTAGAGTCCCAGTATGGTGGCAGTACTGGCAGCTGACAGAAGACAGGAAGTGGAGTTCACCTGGAGGAAACAGGTCACTGGGCTTGTCTTGACCCCAGTCATTATGGGAACTCCCCTACTCTTTTGCAGGCTCTCCTCCTGACCCTCTGAAAGCATGAGTGAAATAAATTCTCCCTCTGTGAAGTTGCTTCTGTCCAGTTTCTGTAACAGTGATGAAACCTTAACTCACACACAGCCCAAGAGCTGGGTGTGGCTGTAGTTCCTAGATCTGTTACAAATGCCATCTCCTGTTAGAGCCTGTGAAGGACTCTCAAGAGGTCAGTGTGGGGCTCTTCAACCAACCTATCCAGCCCCGCAGTCCTCTCTGCCGTCTTCAGCATAAGTCCAGAACATCACATTGTTCTCCTACAGCGCTTGGTCTACAGGTCCATCCCTGATCTTGTTGTGTTGACATCACAGAGACACTGCACCTAACAGAAATGATTTCTTATGGAAGGAGTGATTGCTTTTGCTCACAGAATCACACACTATGATTTTCATGACCTTGGGAAGGCATGGCTGAGCTAAGTTCATAATGGCTGAAATGAATGGCAGACCCTACTCACCTCACAGTGAACGTGGAAGCAGAGAGAGACTGATGGGAACCAGGAGCCACTATAATCCTTAAAGTCACACCCCTAATGACCTACTTCCACCGTCTGGCCCCTCTTCCTACAGGTTCCACAGCTTCCAAACCAGCTGTAGAACAAGTATGTGAAGCATGAATGTGTGCTGGACATTTCAGACTCAAACTGGCTGTCCATATGCATTACACTAACACTGGTGTACACTTCTAAGTCCTTTCAACCCATAGCTCACTGTAACTTTAATGTTTTAACACCTATTTTTAATGATGGTTATTAAACACTTTAACCTCCCTTTTAGACCACCAGAGGTAGTGAAAATGAAAGGATACAGAGGAAGTGGACCTTTTTAGAAATGGTTCTTTGGTGCAAATCTTCTCTGCGTTGTCAGGCACATGTCAGCAGTGGCAGCTTGATCCACTGTTGAACACTTCACAGATTTACCAGCAGTCCAGTTTGGTAGAATTGGGACAGCAAACACAAATTAACAATGGTGGCACAACCTAGCAGAGACATCCAGGCCTCAGGCTGTGCACAAATCAGTAGAAGGGACCAGGGCTGACAGAAATGCCAGGAAAAGTTCTCAGCTGTGCCTCTCTCAGCAAAGAAGATCAGCGAAGACACAAGACCAACAGGCGTTGCACAGCTTGCTCTATACACAAGCCTAGCTTAGCCTCTTTCACTGTCTGTCAAGTCATATTTATACTCCCTCCAAACATCATGAGTCCTCCACAGATCTTGCCTCAGCATGTGAGTCCTCAGCTGACATCACTCTGCCAATCCGCCCAAGTTCTCAGATGTGGCAAGAAACTCCCACACACCACCAGAAGTTTTTTGGTGCATTTCTTTCTATGGAGCCCTGACAAATGGAGCTCAACAATGAACACATGTAAGGTTGACCAATATATGCATCATTAGTGAAGAATCCTTCATCATGAGTCCTTCCACGTGCTTGCTTTAGCAGAACATCCTTTCACTTGTGTCTGCTTCAGCTAAATGTTCCTTCACGTGTTCCTTCACGTGGTGTTTGGCAAAACACCATCTGACACAACTGACTTTCCAAAGAATACTAAAGTTCCCAATTCAGTTTACTGATCCCAACAATGATCCCAACAGTAACCAATCATTGAAGAACAATAATCCATTCCTGGGCCACCAATCCTGATCCAGGGTCTCCTCTGCCCCAGGCCTCTTGTGCTTAAGCCATCAGGACCTGTCTCTGCACCCTACCTTTACTCCTAACTTTCCCTGCTCTGGGGTCAAAGAAACTATAATTGAAAATCTGGTCCCTCCTTTCAGGTGTAGAAGTGGGAACAGTCATTTCTGCATCTGCATTGGAGTGAAGAAATAAGCTTAACTGAACCCAAAACAAGTTTTCAAATGCCTTTGAAAAGACTTGTAAACCACACAGCATTCGTTCATCTCTCAGCTCTTCAAAATGATCATGCATGCACCTGAAGTTTAAACAAAGAAATCCATTAGACAAACAAACCTAAACTCGTAAAACCCAGATTTAGAGATTTATCCCCTCACAATAATGAATATCCAATTCAGAATACCATTTTTGTCTTCAAAGAGCCCTGGAGGTTCTTATCTTCGTTATCTTTCTCTGCCGTTAGCAGAAATATTACATCTTTGGAATGAATAAAAAACATTATTCCCTGAGCAAAACAGAAAAGGCTTTGAACTATTCGAAGGGAATAAATCAACTCGTAGTTAGCAATAAACCAAAAAGAATAAGAAAGACTATTTCAAGCCAAGTTGGTCCCTCTTACCTATATATTCAAGTGTCAGTTTTCAAATCAGCTTTAGAATAAACACAGACACAATCAAATTCTTCTGGTGTGCCACACAAGCTCATATTCAATCAAGCAATTTAATTCTTTCTCTGGGGAGGGAGTCAAGCTGTTGATTGAGTTAACCAGAAGCCAAGCTTCTAGACCTGATAAAGGTAGACGTTACTCACCACATGTAGCATCAGTCACCAAGGATGGCATTCCTTGTATGTTATATGCAAGCCTATCTCTACTTCGTTCAAATTTTAAAATGTTTCTTTCTACTGAATTGCTGGGTTTTATAATAAAATATAATAGTGGATACCCTCATGCTTGTCTGGTATGAATACTCACTGTCCAAAGGCACAGGCCACGGTGACCAATGGGAACAAATATCCAATGACTCCTGCTTTGTGTGGGTTAAGCCTCTTAGCCTGGTCCAAAGGTCCTCAGGCTGAAGGAAAGGTGCCTTCTGATAGCCACTCATCCCAAGCAGAAGAGTCGCCTTTTACATTTACCTACACACTATTAATACTGTTTGACAATTCACTAAAGGAATCCTAGGTGTCTGCCTGCTATGACTGTGGGCATTGCCTACCCACTGGCTGCTGCCTAAGCTTCCAACCTTCTTCTTGCAGGTAGAAACAGGCCTGAGTCCCTAGCCTTCACTGCTTAGATAAATCTTTTCCCTGTTATGCTTTAGTTCTCCCTCTCCCTCTCCCCCTCCCCCTTCCCCCTCTCTCTGTGAGTGTGTGCTTTGTATTCTGAATTCAGGCATACATGTGCCATGGGGCATATGCAGATGCCATAACCTTGTGTTGGTCCTCGACTCCGCCTTGTTTGACACAGGGTCCCTTGTTCACTGCTGTATACAGCAGCTATGTGACCCAAGAACTCCCTTGCTCCACTTCCTATCCGTAGAAGCACTAGGATCCTAGGTGTTCATTCGACAAGTATGGCTTTTGCATGGGTTCTAGGGATTTGAAGTCAGGTCCTCATGCTTGCATAGCTAGTGCTTTTACCACTGACAAATTTCCTCAGACCCCCATTATTCTTAACCTCCGTAGTTCTGCTTCCATAAATTGCGAACATGAGACACATTCCTTCTGATTATTCTTTCACCGAGAAATTGCAGAAGAGATCATTCTCAGGATGCTCAACCCTTAGCAAATATAAGCTGCTTGCAAAATGCATGATAGAACTTCAGAGAAGAAGTGAGCATTGTATTACAGACAAACACACTAAGGAGACTAGAGTCCAGACACATACAATGAACCTTAGTGTTGGCAAACTTCAAATCACATTTCTGTCTTACATTATTGTATGAAATGGCTGGAAAGATTTTTCACCTAAGTTGCAAAGTGCATTTTAGATGCACTTGATTTTAAATATAGGACACATTTTATGTGGAGAATTGGCTTTGGAGGCTTATAGAAGATCCTCAAAGATATAAATTGTTAAGTTTTAAATTTTTAAAAGAAATCACTATGTTCAGAAACATGTTGTACTGGTTATTTTTAATTGTCAGTCTGACACAGTCTATAATGCTTAAGATGATAGATAGATAGATAGATAGATAGATAGATAGATAGATAGATAGATAGATAGATAGATAGATATTGGAACAGTTAGGACTATGGGATGTCTACTAAGGAGGGCTGCAGACATGGAATAGATCCAGCCTAGGGAGAATCTATGTGTGCTAGGGTAACAGAACTGGAAGGATAGAACTACCCAAGCCCTTTGGAGTCCAGCTAATTACAATACAACCCCAAGATACTGGACATGGAGCTTTGGGACTCCATGGATTTGGAGATTTGATGGATTCCAGGTTTTGTTTTGATCACTCTTAGCTGTAACCTGATTCTTCCATTTTCTTTTTCTTTTCTTATTTATTTATTTATTTATTTATTTATTTATTTATTTATTTATTTATTTATTTATCCACTTTACATCCCAATCACACCCCCTCCCTCCTCTCCTCCCATTTTCATCCTTACAAATCCCTTCCCCATCATCCCCTCTCTCTGTCCTCAGAGAAAGGGAAGCCCCCTTAGGTGCCACCCTGCCCTGAGACATCCAGTCGCAGTAGGTTTAAGCACATCCCTCTCCAATGAGGCCCAACTAGGTAATCCAGTTAAGGGAAGGGGATCCAATGACAGGCAGCCAAATCAGAGTCAGCCTCTGCTCCAATTGTTAGGGACCCACACGGAAATCAAGCTGCCCATCTGCTACAAATGTATAGGGGGCCTTTGTCCAGCCCCTGCGTGCTCTTTTGTTGATGGTTCAGTCTGGACCCAAAAGCCCAGATTAGTTGACCCTGTAGGTCTTCTTGTGGTATCCTTGACCCCATCAGCTTGCACAATTCTATCCCACATGCTTCAACAAGACTCCCGGAGCAGCAACTGATGTTTGACTGTGGGTCTCTATATCTGTTTCCATACAGTGCTGAATGGAGCCTTTCAGGACATGGTTATGCTAGGCTCCTGTCTGTAAGCATAGCAGGCTATCAATAGTGTCAGGGATTGCATATCATATATGGGATGTGTTTCAAGTTGGGCCAGTCCTTGGTTGACCATTCCCTCAATCTCTGCTCTCTCTTTATCCCTGCACATCTTGTACACAGGACAAATTTGGGGTTGAAAGTTTTGTGGATGGGTTGATATTCCCCTCCCTCCACTGGAAGTCCTACCTGGCTACAGGAGGTGGCCACTTCAGTCTCCATATCCCCCACTGTCTCAACTAGAGTCACCCCCCATAGATTCTCCATAGCCTCCCCCATCCCAGGTCTCCAGGCACTGCCAAAGATACCCCCCATCAATTGTCATTCTCATGCCTAGCCCTCTCCCACAACCCTTCTCCCCACACACTATCTCCTATTCCCACCAGATTCCCTCCATCCATCCACCTTCAATGACTATTTTGTTTCCCTTCTGAGTGAGATTCATGCATCCTCCCTTGGGTCCTCCTTATCATCTGGTTGATTCTTACATTTTCAATAAGAATTTTTAGCCTGTGACATTATGTATTGGAAATATATAACTTGATTTTTTTATTTTATAGGAACTCACAGTCAAGAGACATTCTACTTTTGAAGTGTTCAATTTTTTAAAAGACTATGGGGGGTTTTAAGGTTGGACGGTGTTTATATCATGAGACTCTGAGAACAAGGAGTGGAAGGTTACAGCTTAAAGTGTTGTGTTTGTATATCAAGTTTAAAGAGGGTACAGTTGTAGTGGTTAGCTTTAATTTTCAACTCTTCATAACTGAGAATTGCCTATGAAGAAAGTTTTGATGAGGGATTTTGCAGATTAAGTTAATCTGTAGGCATGTCTGGAAAGATCTTGATTATGTTGAATTGGAAAGACAACCACTGTGGTTGGCACCATTCCCTAGGCAAGAGATCCTGAACTGTGTAAAGGCAGGGAAAGTCAATTGAGTGCAAGCATGCATACACTAGTTCATTGCTTTTAACTGTGAATGCAATGGTCACATTTCTCTCAATGTTCCTACACTGCTGTGAGTTCCCTACTATGATAAACTATAACCTGGAATTTGTGAGCTGAAATAAACACTTTCCCCCTAATTTGCCTTTGTCAAGGTATTTTATCACAGCCACAGGATTCAAAGCTAGGGCACATTTACTATATATGTCAAGATGCTCTTAATTCAGAAAACACCAGCAAGTAGATGCCCTGGACTCCTGGGCTAACTACCGCCATCAGTAGCTAACACCAGCTTGGGCCCTTGGCTGCTTTAACTTGGGCAATCACATATCCAACCTCTGGGAGACATTCAGAAAAGTCTCACTTTTTAAGTGATGTTTTGTGGAAGACTGGATAAATGCCCTTGTGGTTAAGAGCATTGGCTGCTCATGCAGAGGACTCAATAATGTTGCCAGCATTCACAAGGTGGCTCACAATTGTCTGTAACTCGAGTTCCTGGAGATCCAACACCCTCTTATGGACTCCGTGGACACTACACACATGTGGTGCACGGACAGACATGCACAGCAAAATAATCACACACATAAAAGAAAAATAAACAAAATTTAAATGATGTTTCAGAAAAGTAAATAAGCAACTTTATGTTTATCAATGCTGCTAGTCACATATGAAATTAAACGTAAGAGCAATTATATCAATAAAGGAATGATTGTGCCTATTTGTATAAGCCAAGAGCTAGCTATCTAAAATAAATTCAATTCAGCAACCTGTACTCTTTATCAGATGTTGGCACTGCCTTAACAGCTACTGTGGTTTCTTGAACACACGGAGCCTGCTTTCATCCACTTGGTATGGACATGTTGAGTGCCTGTTATCGCCCTGGCTTCTGATCTAGGTGCTGAGCATGGGCAAGATGGACAAAAGTCTCTAGGCTTTGGAGCCTACGCTCTCTGAGCTGGGGTGGAAGAGATGGGCAAGGTACCAACAGACTCAATAAACCATATAGATGAGGGATGCTGTGAAGAAAAGTAAGGCAGAGAAGAGAGACAGACCATGTGCAGCACACACTCTTATGTGAAGCGGTCAGGGAGATGCCGATCCAAAAACAGGGATGAGTGAGAAAGTCCTGAGAAACCTGGTGGGAGCTTCTCAGAGGCAGAGAGAACAGTCAGGAAGGACCCAGCCCCATAGAAGGAGCAGGGATGGGCCACGGAGGACAGCCAGGATCCCAGTGTGACTGAATAAAGTAGAGACAGCACACACTGGGTCTTACTCGTGACTTTAAGAACATTAGTTCTGATTCTGAAAACCATGGAAAGTCACTGTAAGGTTCTAAGTAGACATGTTTCTTCTCTCAGCATATAGTTGTCCTTTGGTGTCTGTGGGGGTTGGCTCCAAAATAGGCTGTGGGTATCAAAGCTGGAGGATACTCAGGCCCCATGTGTATCGTTGCTTGGTGCCTGCATGTAAGCTCCTTCTCATCCTCCCTGTAACCATCTCTAGATGACTCAGAATACCTCATAGGATGTGGACGGCCCAAACAAGTTTGCTACACAGCATTGTTTATGGGGTGGCGGCCAAGAAAAGACTGCACGCGATCAGTGCTGATAGAGTCCTTGCTGCTGCTGTTGTTCAGATGAGCCGCTGTGTGTAGCCAGGATGGCTCCTCCTGACTCAACCCTGCACCTCTGTATTCAGTCTGATGTGGTGTTTTTTAATTATTTTTCAACCCCTGATTGGTTGGCTCTGCAAATGTGAACCCCACCGACACAGAGTACCCAATGTGCTTTGGCTACATCCTGGAGCCCAGCTTTGTAGAAAGGCCTCACCTGGGAACAGCTCGCTCTCCACTTCCTGTAACCCACACTGGATTTGTTCTCACTTGAGACTGCATAGGGCACAGCTAACGAGCAACACCCCCTCATTCAAGTTTGTCATACAGTCTGCTTTTAACAGCCTGAATTGAAATGCAGTTCATATACAATGGAATTCACCATGTAAGGCTTATCACTCCGAGGGTTTTCATATACTCACGAAGGGGTACAGCTCTCAGTATCATTTATTTTAGAACATTCTTATCACCCCAAAGAGAAATTATATTCCTGTGGGTGATCACCCCGTTTTCCCAGCCTCTCCCATCAGCCTCCACCAGGCAGAAGTCTATTTTTTGTCTCTATAGATCAGCCTACCATGGTCATTTCACAGAAATGGAATTATATAATACATAGGATTTGTTTTGTATCTGACTTATTTCACTTAGCATAAGGTTGTCAAGCTCTATCCACTTTGTGCCTGTATTAGTAATTCTTCTTTTTTTTAAGTCTTCAGTGTTTTTAATGTGCAGTTCAGTGACATAAAAAAAAGCACTCTTTCACATATCCGCCTCCAAAATTCTTTTCATTCTGTAAAAACTGAAATATTATACCCATTAATAAGAATCCTTCCCCAACCTCTTTCAAGTCTTAAAAACTATCATCCTACATTCTATCTTTATAGGTCTAACTGCCTGTGCTTCATACCTTTTAACTCAACAACCCTCAACCTTCCTAATGCTGTGAGCCTTTAATACAGTTTCTTGTGTTGTGAGGACCCCCACCATAAAATTATTTTATTGCAACTTCATATCTGTAATTTTGCTACTATTGTGAATTAATCATAATGTAAATATCCGATATACAAGACACCTGATATGTGACCCCTGTGAAAGGGTCATTTGCGCTCCCAAAGGGGTCATGACCAACAGGTTGAAAATAACTCTTTTAATTGCTAAATAATATTCCATTGGATAGCTATATCAAATTTTGTTTACAGTACCATTCCAATATTGTGTGGATATAGGCCCTGTGTGTTAATTAGTTTCCATTACTGTCATAAAATACCTGAAAGAACCAACTTATTAAAAAGAAATTGTTCATTTTGGCTCATGTTGGGATAAGGTAACAGAACACCATAACAGGGGCATTCATCTCATGGCCAGGAAGGTTAAAGCAAAGAACGACAGGCACCAATGACTACTGGGAACAGGCAGCAGTGACTGCTGGGAACATGCACCAGTGACTGCTGGGAACAGGCAGCAGTGACTGCTGGAAACAGGCACCAATGACTACTGGGAACAGGCAGCAGTGACTGCTGGAAACAAGCACCAGTGACTGCTGGGAACAGGCAGCAGTGACTGCTGGGAAGAGGCACCAATGACTGCTGGGAGATGGAGAACTAGCCTCTCCCAGAATGAGCCCTCTTATTGGTTGCTCAGTACAGAGTGGTCATCCCTAAAACCATGACATACCAACAACAGAAATTAACTCAACCAGTTGTATGTATAAATAATTGTGCATACACATACATATACATATATGTACATAACAATCAAAGAAAAAAAGGCTGTCAACTTGAGAGTTAGGGAAAACATGGGGAGATTTTGAACAGTTGTTGAGAAAGGCTGGAGGGAAAAAAATAATAGAATTCTATTTCTAGTAAAAACATTTTTAAGACGCAAAAACTTCACATAATTATTATTTACAATGCAGTAATATTCAATATATAGTCAGTGTTCACCTTTCTCTGACTAAATGATGTGTGTATGCATAGATGTTTAAATAGCTGCATGTTTAAGTTATGGCTTAAATAAAGATTATACATGAGGATTTTAAGTAAGAACGAAAAAAGAAAAAAAAGGTAAGATCCCACCATCATTTGGGGGGTGCACCCCCAGTGACTAGAAAACTGGGTCTCACCTCAAAAGTTTCCACCAATACAATCAAGCCTTTAATATGGAACTTTGGGAGATATTTCTGAGGCAAACTGCACCGAGAAGCAAGTGTGAGGCGGGGAAACATATAAGAAGCTGTTCTTATAATGCGCAGCCAGAGGGAGAGCCAAGAGCAGGTCACCCTTGCACACCGCAGTCTGGTGTGGTTTTTATAAGTCCATCTCTTGGGGTTTCCCTTCGTATTTCTTTGTTTATTCATTTCTGTAATTGCTCCGCTGGGTTTTCCCCGACTCGCCAGCTTACGTGCTTCAAACTGGGATGTGAACACAAACATTTATTCCACTGGCAGCCATAGGAATGTCCCAGGCCTCTGCCCCTGGGATCTACCTGCTTGAAAAAAGCACGGCAGGCACACTCCACCACGACAGCACCGTTTGGCCGGGACGATCTCACAGCCTTAGCCTCTAAAATCATTTCATCAAGTTCACCAGATGCATATCCTTGAATCTCTAGCCAATATTTGTCTAACTCACTCTGCTCCTGCAGCCACCTCATCTAACGTCCAGAGCTTTTCACAGTGGTTGTGCCACGCACAACAGAGTGGTGCGATTTGCACACCATAAGGGCATTTGGGCTGGATTTTGTTTGTATGTATAATATACTGAGTAGTGAGATACACAATAAGCTGAGAGGTTCTTGTCCTGAATATTTTCCATAAATCAATCATTATTTTACATCCCTGTTGACTGTTCTGTCCGAGAAAGGTGGACTATAGTAACACAGAGGAGGTCCCTCCACTTCTGAACTTAAAGAGTTTGGCAGCAACTTTGGGGGTAAAAGTAAAAAAGAGTTAGATTTTTCTGCCAAATGAACAAAGAATCAAAAACCCAGCGAACATCATTCTTTGGCTAGAGATGTATTCCGTGTAGGGCACTTGCCTAAAGTACACAAGGTCCTGGGTTTCTTCAGAGTGTTGGGGGAAAAAAAGTAGAATTCATCACTACAAGATAAAAGCCGGACATGATGGTGCATAGCTGTAAGCCTAGCGACTCAGGAGGTTTCAGCAGAACCCAACTACATGCATACAAAGACTCTGGAGAAGGAGAAGAAGAAAAAGCATCCTTCAGTTTTGCTGGGTTTGGCTTTACTAGATATTTTCTCTCTACGGTTTCAGAGAAAGGAACAAAAGGAAGGGAGAAATTTTGCTCACAGTAAAAGAGCTGAGGACACACAGAACCCTCATGGATTGATCAATTGTCTATTTGTTGTGAGGAATGCAATGTAAATTGTACTTTGTCTCCCGACCCACATTGGGCTACACTGGGGTATCAGGTGCCTATTTCTGTGTAAGAAATTATCCCAACACTTAGAAACCTCAAACACCAGCTTATTCTTCTGTCTCTGTGGGCCAGGGACTTGGAACACGGATCAACTGGGTCCTCTGCTTGCTTTCAGGGTCTCTTACAGGTCTTTCGATGAGAGCCCTCATCAAACATCTTGCTTCTTGCCTAGGGATGGATCCACAACTCATGAGGTGCTGCCGGAAGCCACCCTCACCCCCTTTGCCATGTGGGAACTGATTTATCAGAGTGAGGAAGCAAAACAGATTGATGCCAGCAAGACACAAGTCCCAGTCATTAGTAACCTAATCTCAGAAGTGACATTCCATCACTTTCCCACATCCCGCTGATTAAAAGCAAGTCACTAGATCCAGCCTCCACCCGGGCCAGAGTTACACAAGAGCCTGAATATCAGGAGGGGAGAATTATCTGGGACCATCTTCAAGGCTGTCTGCTACAATTACCCACTAGTGCCTCCGTATGAATGGACTGTGAAAGGGACCGTGCCTACCACAATGAGGCGCATAAATAGCCTGCAATTAGGAGGCACCCAGAGGCAGTCATTTGCAGACATCCTGGTGAGGTTTTGTTTGGGGAACTGGATTGCTCCCAGGCTGGGTCCTTTGAGGAAACACCCGATTAATTTGACAATTGCATCCAGAGTCATTAGCCACAAGGACAGTATTAAGCTGCCCCCACGTAGTAGTAAGACATTTGCATCTCTGTGGCATCAAGGACAAACTTGATCAGATAAAATAGGCAATATCAACTGACCTGATTCTGCCTATATTGAGGTAGGAAGTAGGGAAATTCTATAGTGTAGCCTTTAAGGGTTAATTCTTTGATACTAGATGTGTGAAATGAAGCAGGTTTCAAGAAAGAAATGGGTGTGTCGCCTCAAATTGGGTAATTGAGAACAGTTTAGGAGAGAAACTCTTTACAAAACAAGACTGTGGGTAAGGTTAAAAGAAACAGGGTGTGAAGTGCCCTGCGATGGGCAACAGCAGGGAGCCCCTGCCCGGGAGGTCTGAAAGGGAAAGGATGGGAAGGGATCAGGTCCTGGCCCCAGAGAGAAATTACCTATAAAAGAGCTGCCCGACAGGAGCCTTTGAGGGGATCCAAGCCCGAAGGCCCACACCACCTCTCTTTCTGTCAGGAGGAAGCTGAAGGAATAAAGGCCCTGACATCTCCTCCTACCCTCCAACCTGCTGCTGGGACCTACTAGCCCATCCCAGCTGGACACCAGAGGCTAAGTAGCTTAACCAGGCTCCCTAGACAAGCAAAAGAGGTAAAAGAGGGCAGAAAAATTTATAGATGGAAGGCAGAAATTGTCCAAAATGTAAATAAAAAGCCAGGCAATGTGGTTGAGGCTTTTTAAAATGATAAAGGTCATAAAAATTCTCCGAGGAAGGAGCAGACACTAGGAGCTTCCAAAATCTGGTGTTCAGACTTGCATGGACAAATTCAGTAGCACTTTGGGGGTGGGGGAGTATACATATGTGTCTATGTGTTTGCATGGGGAGGCGCATACGTGTGTGTGTGTGTGTGTGTGTGTGTGTGTGTGTGTGTGTGTGTCCCATATGTGGCACATCATTGTTTTGAGACAAGGTCTCTCACTAATGCTGGAGTTCATTTATTCACCCGAGCCAGCTGACCCACAAGCTCTAGAGACCTGCCTGTCTCTGCCTCCCCAGGACTGATATTATGGCACATGCTATACCTGGCTTTGTATGTGGGCCCTGAGGATCTAAATTTAGGTCTCCATGTTCACCTATGCTGGCCATCTCTCCAACCTCTACACAGAACAGCTTTTGGCATGAAAATCTTCTCTGGAAGAAATAAAGTGGTTCCCAGCAATGTGCTTAGGGGAATTTCAGACCTGTGTAAGTCAGCTTTTCATTAGTGTGACAAAATAAATCAGACAATTCGTAGGAACAAAGATTTGTTTGGGTTCCCAGATGCAGAGGTTTCAGTCCATGGACACTTGACTCCATTGTCTTTGAGCCTATAACAGACAGTACACCATGTTAGGGAACCCATGGCAATCCCAAAGCTACTCAGCACATGGTGGCCAGGAAACAAAGAGAGAGAGAACCAGCCAAGGTTCCAATATTCTCTTCAAGGGCATGTCCCCAGTCATCCAACCTCCTTCCACCAGGTCTCTTGTAAAGCTACCACTACCTCCCAATAGAGCCAGTAACTAGGACCAGCCCTTTAACCCATAAGGACTTTTAAAACCTAAACCCTAACAAGTCTCCACTCTGAAAATCTACCCTTTCACATCTACCAAGAGAGAGTTCCACAGAGCCTAGAAAGGGAAGTCCCCCAAGAGATGCCTGCAGGGCATCATTACGCACAGAGATGAACTGAACAAACCCCACGTGACTGTTGTTGCCTATCCATACATACCCGTGTGACCAGCTTGAATCAAAAGTTAGGCATGATATGGAATTAATTAATTAATACTAGTAAACTAGAATAATTACAGAAGCACAGTAAAATAAAGATCATATCTTTGTGTTTTCTCCTCCTTCCCATAAAGTAGCATCGTTGCACTTTGACTTTGGGATCCTCTGTGCCGCTGCTCTCTGGCAGAATGATTTGACCGCACTGCTATTCTCACACTTCTTTTACTAAGTAAATAAGGAATCCCTGAACACAGACACTCCGAGGTCACTACAGTCAACCTAGTAACCAAAATGGGTACTCCATGGATGATAGGTGGGTACATACACAGCATGGGCTCTCTGGACAAGAGGGTAGTTCACATCCTGGGTCAGCTCAAGGCTCTATTATGAAATTTACAGGCTATGAGTTATTTGTTTCAGGAATTTTTAAAAGATTGATTGATTGATTGATTGATTGATTGATTGATTTACGTGTGTGAGTACACTGTCATTCTATTCAGACACACCAGAAGAGGGCATCATATCCCGTTACAGATGGTTGTGAGCCACCATGTGGTTNCTGGGAATTGAACTCAGGACCTGTGGAAGAACAGATAATGCTCTAAACTGCTGAGCCATCTCTCCAGCCCTATTTCAAAAATTTTTAATCTAGTAATTTAGGGTAAGGGGTAATTTAAACCATGGGTAAGGAATTACCCTACACAAACCTAGAAACCACATTCTTCACCACATGCTGGATTACGGGTACAGCCACCAAGGGCAATGACCACTGCATCTGTGTAAGGGCAGGAGAGGTCTTCCTGACAAGCCACAACAGGGCACTGCTGAATGCCAGTTACCAAATCAGACTTAATGAAGCAGGCTGCCATGAGCAAATGCTACCACATGAGAATATAGGCCTCTCCTGGACACCCAGAATACCTGTCCTTTTTGATGCTAAATCAGGAGAAAGGTGAAAAAAAAGATGACATTGGCTGCCCTGGAGGACTGGAAGAATCTGTCCAGTTAAACGGACCACAGTCCAAATGTAGGTGTGAATGACTCACACCCTTAAGACCCAGTTCCCAAGGAAGTACAGCCCAGGGGAGGGGCAGAGACTCACAAGAGTCCCCTAACCAGGCCCAGGGCTCACGGCCTCACGCATTATTTGCTACTTTGTCGTTGGTGTGAAAATAAAGTCTGGGCCCTGTTAACTCATCAGAGCTTCAGGTATACGAGAGGTTCAAATTCAAGGCCAAGATTTCTGTGAGTATTTTCCCGTGAAGCTGTTCAGAACCATCCACAGTAAAAGCCATTTGGAAGGACTGGGGGTGTAGCTCACTTGCCTGGTGTATTAGGGAGGGAGTAGGGGGGTGCGTAAAGAGAGAGACCTTGCAGTATTGATATCATTTTATCTATTCACGTGTGTGTTTACGTGCGTAAGAATTCAGGGTGCCTGACATGGGCGCTGACAACCTGACTTGGATTCTCCGGAAGAACAGAACAGCAAGTGCTCTTAACTGCAAAGACACATTTCCAGTTCTGTTAACACCATTTCTTAACTGGATTCTCCCAGTTTACCCTGCCCTCTGTCTCTGTGCCTGTCTGTCTGTATCTTTCTTTCTGTCTCTGTCTCTGATTCTCTGTCTCTCTCTGCCTCTCTGTCTCTCTGTCTCTCTCTCTCTCTGTCTCTCTCTCTCTCTCTCCCTCTGTGTGTGTGTGTGTGTGTGTGTGTGTGTGTGTGTGTGTGTGTGTGTGTGTGTGTATGGGTGTTTATAATGTGTGCACTCATGTGCTATGGCCAGAAGACGACAACACCAAGTTTAATTCCTCCTCCAGTACTGTCCACCTTAGAGTTTTGCTTTGTGAACCAGGGTCTCTCCCGGGCCTGGTAGAGTAGGCTGGCTTGCCAGCAAGACCGTGCGACCTGTAGGTATCTGCCTCCCTATATGTATCTGAAACTGCAAGCGTACATTCAGCCCTTTTCACGTGGATTCTGGGGGTCAGACTCGGGTCTTGTGTTTGCAAAGCTAAGACTTACTAAGCCATCTAATCAGCACTCTTAGTTCATTTCTGAATTCCTCTCCTTCATACAGCTTCTCTCCCATCATTCTAAGATGGCTAGCCACTTTATTTCCCAAAGGAAAGGGAGGTTCCTTCTCTGTTCCAACAACTGAATAAAAATCTAACCTGCAGAGGCTGAGGGACTGGTCGCTGGAACAGTGAGTGCTCCGAGTGGAGTAGTTCAGTGAGGTTTTAGATACAAAGTCTGTCCTGGTAACATGTGCCGAACTTCCATGTGACAAGCATGAGCTCCAACCCAACTTCCCTCTGGGACCCAATTTCTAGGGCTTCTAGGCTTAGAGACAGGAAATAATTGGGTATGGGAGGAAGTGAGGAGCCATTATCCACTATCGACTAGTATAGCACTTTTTAGAAACAGAGAGTGGCTTAACTAATGTACTGAGTAGATGACGGGAAGGTAAATGCAAGAAATAAGGTATGTCATCTACCTAGTAATAGAAAGGGACCTCCCCTGTGCAAAGAGCCAATGTTCACCACTTGGTGGAGTCTTTAGCTTTACTGAGGCTTCACTGGGCATGTCTGGGGTTAGCTGGGTTAGACTTGTCTCCATGGTAGGGACTAAGCTCATTTATGTTCCATGTGCCCCCTTCCCACGAAGAGGCAAGCAATATCTGGCATGAATGTTTAAAAGTTCTATTAGCTTATGTCATGTCTACTCACACTGCAGTAAACAAATCTTAAATTTAGCTGGGTAGAGATACACACTGCAGTAACCAAATCTTAAATTTAGCTGGGTAGAGATGTAGACTCATCTAAAGAGACACTATTATCACACAGAATCAAAGTCTGGGGCACACGGCTTGAGTATGGAGTCCTAGCAAAGGGAGTAAGCAGAATTGTTGAGTGTACTGTGTCATCCCCTGCATAGAGGAATGTGCCAGAAGGTCTCAGAGGCTAGAAGAAATTCTCCACATCGCTCTTGACACTGCTCTGCTCCATATGTCTCTGGCATCTTGGTTTGCCCCAGTACAGCCCAGGAAGTGGGCTAAAGTAAATATGGCCCACTTACCAGGGAAGGGCCGGAAGGACTCGCCTCCTTTTCTGGAACGGCCAGTCCCTGAGGCAGATATGGCAGGGAGATAAACTGCCCATGTGACTGGAGGGTCTCCAGAATCACCAGACATCCAAAATAAATCTGCAGATGAGAATCATTTCCAGGCCACTCTCTAGAAATTGCAGCCGAGTGTGCTGTGTGGCCTGGCAGTTCTTACCTTCTCAGCATATATTGATTTTTTGAAATAGGATCGCACTAGATAGCCAGGGCTGACCTTGAACTCAGAATTCTTTTCCTTAGCCTATGGAGTACTGAGGTTACAAGTGTTTGATACCACACCTAGGCCACAAAAGTTTTTCTTAGGTCAAACTTTAGCAGAGGCAGACAGACAGACAGACAGACTATTGGGGTCTTTCAAGAGGAAAGAGTGGACAAAGTTTTGTTTTTTGTTTTTTGTTTTTTTTTTTAACTTTATGTGTATGAGTGTATAGCTGTACACTACAAGTGGGCCTAAGTATCTTTGGAGGTCAGAGAGTGTTTGGTCCCATGGAAATGGAGTTACAGACATTTGTGAGCTACCATGTGGGTGCTAAGAACTACACCTCTGCCAAAACAAAAGTGGCTCTTATCCTGTGAGCCATCTCTCCAACCTCAAGGGCAATGGACTTTTAAGGTCAAAGCAACAACTATTTGATATGAACATGTCCCCCTCGCCCACGACAGTTTTTCTTCAACAAAGCTGAGAACACTCTCTCCTCCCCGAGTTCTCTCACACATGCAGCACGACCCCTCATTGGCAGTACAACCCATCACCATTTACTGGGGCTGACCGGCTGGGTACCAGAACTAGAGCAAAAAGAAAAAAAACTGAGTTCATCTTCCATTACCCAACAGGCTAGGGCTGCAGAAAAGATTTCCAGCCCTCAGCAATCCAGGCTCAGCCTCTGAGTAGCCCAAAAGTGAAGCGTCTGCCAAAAGATCTACAATATTCAAAATGGTTAATAGCCAGGACGGCACAGAGCCCACCCAGTCAGAACCACGGTCAGCAGCACATCCTTCTGAGAGCCCAAGTGACCTTCATCCCTGCATCTACCTGAAAACCTGCAAGGAGGTGGAGGCTGGGAATCCACTGGGAGGGCTGACATTGAAAGGTGAATGGGACAGCACCTGCCAGTGTGACCTGATGCTTCCCTGCATGCAAGGGACTCTTTTCAGCCTGACACCCCGGGGGTCCTGCAGGGCACAAGCTAGATTTGTCTTTCTGCCCGAGGCCATCACCAATTATCTGTGCTGTGAGGCAAGCTGGCCTCCTGCCAGAAGAGGAGGTGAAGGGATTTACAGAATCTTTCTCTGATCTAACTTATTAGAGAAGTTAAAGTCACCCATTCAGGAGGTAGCATTGCACAGAGGTGAAGAAGTCAGGATTTGGTCCCTTACTAAGTAGAAGGCCTTCAGCAGAGTTCCTTAACCTTTCTGGGGCTCAGTCTCCTTGTGTTGCAAAGCGGAATCATCTCAGGACCCAACCAGGCAGGTCCTGATGACCATGAAATGAGCTGGCCATACAGTCACAGCCCTTGAGCAGCCTGATGAGGTCAGCTTGCCATTTTTATGATGGAGAGCCATTATGATTATCCAGAGGGGAGGTGTGGCCAGGGAAGTCAGAAATCAGTGATCAAAACAGAAGATGACTCACAAAGGCCACAAAGTAAGCAGATCTCAGAGTTCTGTGGGCAGATGTGATCAAGTATACCTGTGAGCTCCCCACTCCCTACACACAGAGACACACAGACACACACACTCACATGCTCGCGCACACACAAACACACACACACAAATGGAGGTGCTAGACAGACAGCTCAGTCAAAACACTGCTTGCCATGTCTTACCTGAATTCAATTCCCAGAACCCACATTTTATTTTATTTTATTTTATTTTACAGAACAAAACCATAGGGAGGAAAGGGGAGGGAGAGTAATGAGATTATATTGTAACTTTAAATTTTTAATGAAAAAAAAGTTGCAAAAATTAAAAATAATAAAATAAAATCCGGGTGTGGTGTCTCAGGCTTGTAACCGGAGCTCTGAGGGGCCTCTACAGCAGCAGCCTCCCCAGGATTCCCTCAACCACAGGTTTTGGGAGGCTCACACCGGCTCCTTTTCCCATCTTCCTCTTCAAATGGCAATGCCTAAGAAGTATTCACTGGTGACCCAGGATGGGGGCTGGAGAGGTTTCTCGGCTACTTGAGCACTTACTGCTCTTGCAGAGGACGCGCGCATGGTGGCTGTCTCGTTAGGGTTTCTACTGCTGTGATGAGACACCGTGACTGTGGCAACCCTTCATAGGAAAACATTTCATGAGGGCTGGCTTACCATTTCAAAGGTCCAGTCCATTATCATCATGGTGGGAAGCATGGAAGTGCACGGGCAGACTTGGTGCTGGATGGAGAGGGAGTTGAGGAGTCTACATCTGGATCAGCAGGCAGCATCTGGATCAGCAGGCAGCATCTGGATCAGCAGGCAGCCAGAAGACAGAGTGAGCCACTGGGCCTGGCTTGAGCTTCTGGAACCTTAAAGCCCACCCCTTGTGACACATCTCCTGCAACAAGACCACACCTACAATAATGCCACTCCCTATGAGGGGCATTTTTATTCAAACCGCCACAGTGGCTCACAGCCATCCGTAACTCCCATTCCAGGAGATCCAACTCCCCCTTCTGGCCTACCACAAACACTAGGCACACATGTGGGACACAGACACACATACAGGCAAATTATTCATATACATAAAATAAAAATAAATAATTTTTAAAGAGAGACTCAGGACACCCCCACTTACCACACGAGGAATGCCAGGTAGCACAATGGTCACCCTGCAGATGACATAGCTTCCAGTAAAGGCCAGTGCTGCCCCACCCTTACCATTGCTCTGACTTCTTGTCGCTAAGGCCAAAAGAACTTGGCAATTTCTAGAAATAAGTTCATCCCAGAAGGATCAAGTGGGCTGAGGGGAGGGTCTGGGTTTCCTACTCTGGTCAGAAATCACTTCAATGATTGACATATCCAATATATTTTTATATCTTTTTATTTCAGCCCATTCACCAAAGCCCAGAGCAGATTAAAACCACACCCTCCACTAAAACTAAAAATGCTTAGAAAGGTTAAGTTATAACTCCACTGATTCCCAAGGAAATGGAAACATCTGGAAAATGTATTTAAAAATTGATTTAATGTTGAGCCATGTTAAATGTTTTAATTTCCAAGCAATGTGATACCCACCAAAACATCAATTAGTTGCAGCAATCAGGCAAGAATATTGGCTTCTGTTGAGAGATTCATTTATTTCAGCCCAGCTAAGTGTCGAAGAAGAAATCCAAAGATGCCTGGTGCTCCAGGGAAGGGAAATCAAGCCAGACTGGAAACGAAATCACCCCCTGGCTAAAAGGGCATGCGCTCTCGCTCTCTCTCTCTCTCTCTCTCTCTCTCTCTCTCTCTCTCTCTCTCCATCACCACAGCTTCTCTGTTTCCAAGTCAACATGGGATGGGAAAAAGTACCCACTAGGGAGACAGGCTGGCTTAAGAATGCAAGATGGTTTTAATAATTATTTTCCCAAGGCCCCGTGGTCTCCCTGCCCTCGATAAGGCTCCTCAGGTAAAGGTTTCCCCCAGTCTGAAAGCAGCTTCTGTCTTTGCACACCTTCACCAGCTTCCTGCAACACTCAACAGGCCACTTGGCATCAGGACTTAGCCATCAGAAGCAGCAGGGTACAGCCAAGCTGAAGCGCCTGGGAGGCGGGCTCTCCTGAAAGCAAGCACAGGGCAAGAGGCCCCAGGAAGTCGCTGTGGGCTGCAGAGGGGCGGCATGGCCAGCTCCCTGCAGGCCTCCACTTCCTCATCCTTTAAATGGGGGTAATGGAGGAACGGGAACAAAACGGGATTGCGTATCTCAGCATGCACCAGACCTTAATCGAAAGGGGTCAGGGAGCAGAGTGTATCCAAGCTGCAGGTGCCTGGGTGCATTGCTGACTCGGGAACTCTTGGGAAGGCCTGGGAATCTGCAGTTAAACATCACTCCCGGGTGTTTAAGAAAGGGTTGGGCTCCCAAAAAAGGGTTCACCGATGGGGTGAGGGTGGGGCTGAAGGGTAAATAAAGGAAGGGCATTAGAGTCTTTCTGACGTTGCCATTTCAAGAGAAAACTGATGCCTACCTCTCTGCAGAGAATTTGACAATCTCTCTTAACTTAAGAGAGCATTTGCCACTGGCAAGATTGTACAGCTGCGTCATTTGTAACAGAAAATATGATAATCCAACTGAGAATCCATACATACAGGTCTGGTTAGGCACTTAAGGCTCAGCCATATAACCAGCCATTGTTCTGTTCCCACAGAGGGCACAGAATGCCTCTGAGAGGTATTATCAGATCCGCACATCCAAAATGCAGGATGTAGGACAAGGATACAATAAGCCCTTGTAAAAGGGCAAGGCTTGTGTAGACGTGACTTATTTGTGTTGGTGCAGACTGTGTAGACAAATACATCAGGTACTGACTACATTGGCTACCCCTGGAGAAAAGAACTGAAAGGCTGGAAGATCGGGGACAAAGGGGAAAGGTTTATCACATAACTTCCAGGCCTTCTACATGTGTTTAAAGCTACATGTGTTTAAAGCTATATGTGTTATTGATTTTTTATCATCATACAAAACACCATATGAATTCTATGTTTCAGTGAAAATTTACAAAAGTATATTAAAAAAAACATGGTTCCTATTTGGTGGTGCCACCTGTGGCCGCAGAAATGGTCAGGTCCTCATTCAACATCCTCTGCGGAAGGAAGGGAGTGAATATGGGGATCTTTAATTAAGGAGAAGAAGGGAAGGAGACAGGGAGAGGAAGAAAGGGAAGGGAGTCCTATTTAGGGACCAAGTTCTCTTCCTAGTCTGGGTATTTTCAGGTTTACCCCCTACTCAGAATGCAACCCGTCCCCATCATCCTCTCTCTCCACCACAGGCCTCAGAGTCACGCTGACACCGTGTCTTCTCTTACCCTTCCATGACTGAGTTAGCAAAGGAGATGTATCCAGCTTCCTCTAAACTGCCTAGAAGTATAAACCCACACCTGCTGCAAAGGTGGTACCCACTCAAGACAGGTGTCAGAAAGATGTGAGAGAGTGAGAGACAGAGGGGAGAAGCTAACAAAAGAAGAGGAAGCCATAGCACCATGGGCAATGGCAACTGCTCTGGGGAACTGTCCCTCCCTCCCTCCCTCCTTCATTACCTCACCCCTCCCTTCCTCCTTCCTCCTCATCTTGCTTAGTCCTCAGTCAACATCACCTGCCCCTGCTTATTGCCTCCCTTGTTTTATGGCTTTGAGATCTTACTGACAATGAGACATCATCACCTGATCCATATTCTTGGTCCCTACATATTAGGTATCAAAGAGATATACAGTGATTGAGTAATACTGGGCAGTAAGTAGGCAGATGAAGGAGTCGTTGAAATGAACTGAGTCCTGAGAGATTCTGGCTCCGTGGATTCTGGGTCATACCCAGGGTATTTAAAGTCTTTTAAAGATCCCTGAGGTGGATGCAAAGGTTGACAGTGTTTAAAGGAAACTTGGTGGGAACTTAAGATGTACCTTTGAGAGCAGACACCCAATGCCTATCAAGCCCTGAATCATGGGACCCTTCCCACCTTGCAGGGCGAGCCAAGGTTCAGAGAAGGGGAATGGGGTTGGGGCTGAGGCAGGTGTTGCTCTGTTCACCTGTTGGGGACCCAGTGGAGGCTGGCCAGGTAGGGCTGGAACTCATAGGATCGGTCTGCCAGGAGTGAGTCTTGGCGCCATCTAGTGCTCTCTGGAGACTCTGCAACTGTGCCGAGCTGAGCAGGAGGCGCTGGGAGTGGGTGACAGAGGCTGCATTCTGAGGCCCCAGGGAAGCGATCTGCTCCGTGGACAGCTCCTGCAGGCAGGAAAGTGGAGGACGGGGGGGGGGGGGGAGACCTCAGTATACCCTCTTCAGATTTTCCAAACCTCCTTTAGCTGCTCGGAGCGTCACAACTTTGTCATACCCTTGCACCGTGGCTGTAAGCAAGCATTAAATAGAGGCTGAAGGAAACTGTATTTGAACCCCCCGTTCGATTTGTCAACCAACCCTCTTTTAAAAGAAAGCGTGGGAGATTTTTAAGTATTACAAGGGTATTAAGCCATTCTTGCTCCAAGCTGAGACTTTTCCTTGAAGTAATTAAAAGCATTAAAAGGGTTCTTGGCTTTCCATGTGAGTGTTGGTAATTACTTTGTGCCAGAGCAAGCTCTGGCCTGAATGCCAGCCTGAGTCTGCCTGCACACCAGCTGTGTGATCTTCCCAGATTATGTCACCTCTCTAGGCTTTGGGACTTACTTTGAGGTGACTCAGAGACCTCACCTCCAAGACCATCCCTGTCCCTTTGGTATGACTATTGGAATCCCGGTAGCTCAGCGAAGTTCAAGAGCCATGACTGGTTGTTTATCTGTTAATGCTGCCATGGACAGCAGATGTGGTGAACTCTGCTGGGCATACTGTGATTCTCAGTGTACAAGATATGTTCTGAAGTCACACAGCTTCAAAGGGACTTGGTGGCTAGCACCAGGGAGACGGGGTTGAGATGGCCTGGCAGAAGAGCCTCTGACATCCCCTGACTGTTCTAAAGCATCCCCCAGAAGCTAGGACTCCACATTCTTCTGTTCCTTTATCCCTTCCTTTCCTCCTGGCCTCTCCCTTGCCTTCTGTCCAAGCAGATGCCTTCTGAAATTGAATTCCCCTGATTGCAACCCTTCCCCGCTCTCCCCACCACCACGCCAGGAGCTTAGGCTCCTCAACACAGCAAGGACACCTTCAGGATGGGAGTCCTGCCTGCCTCTCCTCCTGACCTTCCCTCTGGGCCCAATAGGGATCTGCATTCTCCCAAACAGGAAGCAGCTTTGTGCCCTTCCTCCTGTCTAGGGCACTGTCCTTCCCTCTGTAGCTGGCAGGCTGACTCACACCTATCATTAACAGAGTCTGTATTACAAACATTAGCTGCCTTCCCTCTGCTGCTGATTTGTGGTCCACAAGCCAGATTGAATCCCTAGGCCTATGGTGTTTTCAAAAATAAATTCAAATTGGCTACCAACATGTAAAATCAGGAGATTTCACATAAAAAAAAAAAATGAAGGTTTCTGGTTGTCCCTGGAAAAAAGCAAAGAAGATCCAACAACACGAGGCCCATGTGGTCACACAGCATTAATGTATCTGGGGTGAGGAACACACACACACACACACACACACACACCCTTTCCCCGTGTAACCAGGGCTCTCCAGCTCAGCTCAGGCCACACCCAACCTTGACCTCATCTCCCTGACCCCTGAAGGCACTGTGCTATAACCTCCTCCCCAGAGAATCTGTAGACTCCAGATGTATCTAACCTGGAGCCCGTCCTGATGTCGATGAAACAGAAATTTCAGCAATAGGCAATTAACCGCCTGAACAAAGAAGCCACCCTAACTATACTCTAAACATGACCAGAGGGAAGTGCTCAGGGAGTGCCGTGAGTCACTGCCTCCCAGTGCAGCGTGCCCAGAGAGGAAGAAGGAATTTGCTTTTGCTCGGTGGCTGTAATGGTTTGAGTCAGAAATGTCCCTCTCTGGTTTCTGTGTTAGAAGTTAGTGCTCAGTTGATAGCACTTGGCAGGTTGTGGAACCATTCTGTACAAGTAGGACACTGGATATACATTAGTATAGTATAGCATTAGTGGGCCTTGAGAATTACAACCTGGTCTTGCCTCTATGCCCTCTCTGCTTCCTGTCTGACACAGACCGAGTGACCCAACTGCCATACTGGACTACACCCATCACACCTGAGCTGAAATAAATCCCTCCTTCCTTAAGTTGGTTCTGTCTGTTGTTGTTGTTGTTGTTGTTGTTCACAGCAACAGGTAAGTAACTAATGCAGTGGCCTTGAGGCCAGCTGTTTCTTTCCCTCAAATAGTTGCCCATGGTGCAGAAGTGTTGTAAGCGTCCAGCATCCCGGTGAGGTAGACAGGATGTGCCTCTGTGTCACTCAAAAGCAGCAGCACCAAAACGGAACCAAGAGTAGCAGCATACACCAATAATCCTAGCACTAGGGAGGCTGAGATGGGATGGTGTTCGAGGCCAGCCTGGGCTACATACCAAGCTTATGCAAACTGAACAGTATATTAAGTCATTATCTCAAAAACAGAAAAGGGTGGGGAGGTAACTCAGCCAGTACCCTAGCACTGGGGAAACGGGGCCAGCTAAGTCCCTTGCTCGTCTGCCATTGGTCAAGTTCTGTATCCGTGAAGAATGCTGTCTCGGGGGTGCATGGGGTGGGGAGGGGCCTGGCAGCCAGAGCTTTTGCTCCTCACTCTTCCAAAGGTTCCTTTCTCCAGCCCCAGCACCCACATGGTGGCTCACAGCTTCAGTCTCAGACAATACAAGATTGAGGTGGGAGTTCAGGGAGACTGAACAATCAATTGATTGAACAGTGAAAGAGTGGCTTCACAAACTCCAATCTCAGGAATGTCCCCTTCTGGACTCCGCAGGCATTACACATACCTGGCCACCAGGCACACATGCAGGCAAAATACTCAAACATACGTTGAAAGTTGAAAAGGAAAAAGATGAGTGCAGCATTAAGGTAAAGGCACCTGCTGCCAAGCCTGGCCTGGACTTGGATCCCCAGGACTAACGTGGTGGAAGGAGAGACCAATCATTTCAAGATGTCCTCTGGCCTCTACATGTGTACTATGGCTCATACATGCACTCCTGTGTGCATGTGCACACACACACACACACACACACTAAGTGATTAATTTTAATTTTCTAAATAAATGAAAAGCTAGACAGCAACAAAAGAACAACACCTGAGGTTGTCCTCTGGCCTCTACATGCATGTACACACACACACACACACACACACACACACAAAACACAAGGTCAACCCCACTCACAAAGCATCCTGCCCTCTCAAACCCCCCAATGCCTGTCTGCAAATCCAAAATCCACGGGCTCTGAAAGCTGAATTTTTTTTTTCTCCAAAGTTTACAACAAGCCAGCAGAAGTTGGACCTGAATGGACAGGAGGCTATTTACAGTGTATCTAGTATGACATGTTAGGTTTTCTTCCCCCTCCCCCCAAAAAATGAATATGTTTGCTTATGAATGCTCCCTCTGACACTGCTAGAGGTGTAAAGGCACATACTATGAATTTTACAAAACTTGAAAGCGTCTGGATTCTGAAAGGTATCTGTCCCCAGGGGCTTTGTGGCTGTACCTCCAGAAATACACAATCAGTAACATAGGCAAAAAGAATAATAAAATGAAAACTTTAAAAAAAAAAAACACTTGAAATTATTTGGACGGCCATCATTGACATGTAGATCTTCTCTGGCCCTAAAAGCAAAGGGCTGGCTGGTAACCTCCAAGGATCCAGGCCTGTTACCTGTGTCCCTGTATGATGTGAAGGGAGACTGAGCTCCCATCTCTCCCTAAAGAAATGAGGCACTTACTTTGAATACCTCACCAGGCAGGCATCTTATGGCTGATGGCTGGAAATACGGCATCAGTTCTTTGTCAAACATTTGGAGCTCTGCCTTTGTTACCCCAGCTAGGGAGAGAAAGGATTGTGAGTGTGACACTCAAGCTGTGGAACTCTACAATGTTGTTAATGGTGCTGCGTAATGTACAGATCAATGAGTCCCTGGAAAGTACTATTCCTTGCCTCACAAGACAGCCAACTAGGGAATCCAGTTCCTTAATCAACTCAGGAAAATATGTGGGTCACATTAGCCCTGATTGGCCTCCTACGGTGGTGAGTATGCCCAGAGGGAGGTTCATTTACACACTTTAAAACTGGGTATAAATCTATTTAGGAGCCAACTGAATCACATTCTAGATCAATGATTTTTGAGACGATAGTGTGCGCAAGAACCCCTGAGATGGCCCATGTAAAATGCAGACTTGTGGACACTGCCTCTTGCAACTTAAGTCTTGATATCCAGATTCTACTAGAACTCCTTCATGTTTGCTTCACGTGGCTGGGGATTACTACGTTGTTCTGTTATGCTTTGCTTTAGTCCCAATTCTAAATTTAAAGAGCAAGGATGTACCCAGGAGCCCCTTACCTGCAATGGTCCCAAGCTCCTGCAAGATGGAGCTGGTCCACTCAGTGGGTCTCCCAAATACAACTTCTGCTTTCTTCTTAAATCCAGCTAAGATAGGGGTGCTGCAGAGCAGTGTCCCAATTCTGGCTACCACTGCCCTGGTTAGAGAGGAAGGGTCTGGTGAGTCTGGGGAATTCTCCGGCCATCAAGCAGTGCACAAAAGATAAATAATCTCAGCACCTAGACAGGATCCAGCAAATCCCACTGCATACTTTAGCCCAGAAAGAGACAAAGATTGGAAAGTGGAGAGTGAATGGATGAATGGATAGATGGATGGATGGATGGATGGATGGATGGATGGATGGATGGATGGATGGATGGGCAGATGGATAAGTAGATAGATGGATAGATGGATGGATAGGTTGGTGAAGAATGGATGGGTGGTGGATAGATTGATAGATGGGCAGAAGGACAGGTAGATAAATGGGTATGTGAATGGGTGGATGCATGTATGCACAGATCATAGATGGGTGGGTATATAGGTGACAGGGAGGGTAAATGGATGGGTGGGTGGGAGGGTGGGTAGATGGATGGATGGATGGATGGATGGATGGATGGATGGAATGATGAATGTATGAGTGGAACATTTTTCACTTTGCACTCTAGTATTATAGTTACCTGAATTCTGAGGTCTTTATAAGTTGTACTTCAGTGGGGTCCATAGCACATAGAGTAGGACCAAGGCCAACCAAATGGAAGCTTTTCAGATCCTGTATTCCATAGCCTGAATCTTCAAGGAATGCCTGCAGAATGGATTTAGCCTATAAAAAAAGAAAAGAAATCTGTTAGTTTATTTCCTTTGGAAATCATTTGACTTCCAGGTGGCTTGACTGTTCAAATTCTTAGACATCCAGAGCTAAGTATTTCCAGCATCTGTCTGCACAACTCTCCAGTAAAACCTCCTATGTCCTACCTCCCTGCCTCTGCTCAAACCATCTCCTCCACATGAAATGTGCTTCTGTATTTCCAACTAATAAATCCAGCTATCCTCTGTGTTTTGGTACAATTCGAATGCCATTTCTGCATGAAACGCTCAAACTAGAATGATTTTTCTTTTCTCTCTTTTCTCCAGAACTGTATCTTTCCCTCAATCTTTAGAGGGAATATAAATGTTTTTGGTACTAAAAAAAAAAAATTACACAGGAATGTCCCAATGAAATTTGTGTGATTACAGGATCTTGCATAATTCCAGCTGAGAGGCTATTCAAACCTCATGACTCATCCTAAAGAAAACCACTCTCCCCTGTCCTCCATGTGGTTTAGCTGAAGCCAACTGCATCGTGCGTAATGACATGGCCTAGTCCTTTCTTAATTGTGTCCTTTCTCTGCCTGGCCACAGTGACTGGCTCCAGATTAGACATGTGTTCTAGCCAGAACTAATCAAGTTTTGGCTAGATTAACTAGAAGAACTTCTGGGTTTTGCCTTGAACTCAGAAAGAAACACACAGAGATCCTTGGAATGACATACTCAGTTATCTTCTAGAACCTGCTACACTGAGAAGGTCCACCAACCTCAGAATAAAGCAAAGATGTAAGAAAGCAGAAGTCTTCAATATGGAGAGAACTAGATTCCCAGCAATGGTACAGAAGCTCCTGGATGAAGATGTGCCTGAACTCTGAACTTGAACTTTTCTATTGTCAGTGATGTGGTGGCCTGAATGAGAATAGCCCCACAGGCTCACATGCTTGAACGCTTGGTCCCCAGTTGGTAGAACTATTTGGGAAGGATTAGGGGGTGTGGCCTTGTTGAAGTAGATATGTCTATCACTGGAGTGGGCTTTGAGATTTTGAAAGTCCACACCATTTCCAGTTAACTCCCCTCCCTGCCTTGTGCTCATGGATCAAATGTAAGCTCTCAGCTACTGCTCTAGAGCCATGTCTACCTGTCTGCTGCCATGTCCCCCACCATGATGGTCTTGCCCTCACCCCTGAAACCGTGAGCCTGAAAAGTGAAATTAAACACTTTCTTTTATAAGTTTCCTTGGTCACGGTGTTTTGTCATGGCAATAGAACAGTAACTAAGACAAACATCAATTAATTCCTTCCTTCACTCAGGCAACTTTATATTGGGTTTGTTGCTACTAAAAAATAAATTGGCCCTGGTTCACTTGATTTACCTACACAGGGCCTGAAAAGGATCCGAGTCGATTCCTTGGGACTGAGCTACATAATGGTGTGTGGATCCTTCAGTGTGGATAAGAGCAGATAAGACTGATTCCAAGTGGTCAGAGACAAAGGTGAGGAGAAGGCACTGAAGCATGACCATTGAGCATCGAGCATCTTGGGTGGGAGCATGGGTCTTGGGACATAGGCATTGTTCCCACTTCCTTTATGTCAGTCACCTGCATCACACATTAAAATAGTTACAATGTTGAGAGAAATGCTGAGAAATAGGAAATGTCGGAATGCTACAGGGGAGCTCCACTTACCATGTGGCTGCTGCTGCCCTGCCCCTCAAGTCTGCTTAATGTCTACATTCGCAGAGACGACTATCCGCCTGGACTCCCTCACCTCCAACAGCATCCCCTCTCACCTTCTTATGAGCATCCCATCCATGTTCTGTATCACTTATCACAATTTTTCAAAAAATTTCCCCTTGACCACTTCTTTGCCCATCTCACAGGCAGATCCCCAAAGGGTCATGCCTAGCATGTCGCCGTGTTCCAAGTATCTAGCCTAAAGTCCGCTGCATACTTTACAATTGATTGAGTGCATAAATGGCCATTCTAGTGTGTGAGCCACAGACATCATAGAAAAAGACATGCTTCTCTGAAAAGGGGTCAGCTTTATGCCATCACAAGACAAACGTGTGCATAGGAAATGTTCACTTGTCAAACACTTGATCACCAGTTGGTGGCACTCGTTTGGAAGGTTGTGGAAACTTTAGAAGGAGGGGCTTCATTGAAGGAAGTAGACTTGCCTTTCAAGGTTCTACCTGGTCGCAGTGCCTTCCTTACTCTGTGCACTAGGAAGTGAAGCACTGTCCTCCATGCTGTCACCATGGCATTCTGCCCAAGCACATGAAGCCATGTGACCATGGCCCAACCCCTCTGAAACCATGAATGAAATAAATCTTTCCTCTTTTAAGTTATTTGCATTGGGTATTTTGTTACAGTGTCAAGAAATTAACAGACTGGCCACTGACAGTCACCCTCAATGGTACATAGCTACCAGCTGTTATGGATGAATTCGGACCACCGACTGCAGCTTGCATGCATCCGACTGAATGGTAATATGCACACAGAGCAACAAAAGCTGGCAGGCTGGGTAGCCTGCATTTGCTGCACCCTTTGGACAACTTTACCCACACCACCCTATCTACTCCTCAGCAGGACCCTATCGGCCAAATACTAATATTGTTCCCCTTTCACAAATAACCCCCTGAGATCTGAAGAGCCTAAAACAATATTACTCTGCTACAGACTAGTGGTACTACAGCAAAACCCCAGATAGAGGCTGGAGACATGGCTCACAGGGCCTGCTATGCAAGTGTGAAGATGACTCACATTAATGCCAGCATGGCATTAAGGTCAGCATGGAGGCCTACCTGTAATTCTAACACTCCAATGCCACAGACAGGGATCCCTGGAGCAAGCTGGCTAGCTAGACTAACCAAATCAGTGAGGTCTGGGTTTAATGGAGAGCCCCTGAATAAAGTGGAGAGAGAGAATGAGGAAGATTCCCTAGAGCTCTCTCTCTCTCTCTCTCTCTCTCTCTCTCTCTCTCTCTCTCTCTCTCTCTCT
>NC_034590.1:90762708-90772832 GCF_900095145.1 Mus pahari | reverse complement strand
ACACACACACACACACACACACACACACACACACACATTCACATACACTCGAAAATTTAAAACCCAGACAGTGAGATACCATAGTCATCTTAGCCAATAAAGATGTTTGCCTCTGGAGGAAAAAATGGAGACTTAACAGTACCCCGTATCTCTAGACAGTCAAGTACTAGATAGGGCCCACCCTGCCTAGCCACCAAGATCAGACAAGACCGACTCATGCAGAGTGGTTTGCGCATGGGCTGGATTTTTCTTATTAAGTCTTCACAATCAGGTTTTACTAGTTGACTCATGGCAATTTGTGCTTCTCAAACGTGGGTGCTCATTTAAAAAAAAAAATGAAAGCTCAAAATTACAATTCAGATAAAATTGCTTTGAAGATGTGGTATTAAAGTGTCCTTGCACCTGGGACCCGGAAAATGCAAGCTCAGCCTGCAAGGTGATAAGTTAAAATATATCTCCTTGAATGACTGGACCAGTGTATATGTAATGATTCTGAGACAATTAACACCAACACTTGTAGGCAATATTAACCACAGAAAAATGAGTAGCTGTAAAACTTCAGTGTCTCTGTTCATCCTTCTGGCTTCTGTAATGGTTTCTTTCCTCCCTTACATTAGGCTTTAAGCTGAACTATTTGCTAATGTAGTTCCTCCAGGTCTGACTATTAATCTAGAAGCATGCATTTAAAGGTTTGATTGGAGGCTGAAGTGGAAGAACTGACTGCAGATGATATATGCAAATGTTACGTTTTCATATCCTTTTCAAACATATTGATATATCTCGCTGCCATCCGAGAGAATTAAAACTGGCGCACGGGGAAAGAGATGCTCCACCTTCTATGTTAGATCTATTTTTCGGTTTCTTCCAGGCTGCAAATAAAATCATTTTAATATCAGGAATGGAGTGTGGCACTTCCCAAACTAGTCGAAACCAGTTTCAGAGCCCGAGAACCACGGGATTGCAGAATGTTAGTAGAAGGAACTTCAGTTTATTGAGTTTAATCCTTTCCATTCTTCGAACAAGGACACCAACTCGGAGAAAGGGAGGTGACTGTGGTGCTGGTGACACCGGATGCTGAGGACAATGGCTGAAAAGAACAAGACCGTGAAATGTCCCCCACAGGTCACCTGTTTGAACCCTTGGCCCCTGAGCTGGAGTACTGTTTGGGAAGGATGTGGAGCCTGCAGAGAGTGGAGCCTGGCTGGAGGAGTGAGTCACTGGGAAGTGAGCCTTGACACTTACAGCCATCCCTGGCTTCCTGTTCGCTTTCTGCTTCCTGACAGCCCATACAGTGTGACCAGCTGGCCTCCCTCTCCTGCAGCCAGGCTTTCCTTGCCTGAAGCCACGCCTTCCCCCACCAGAACAGAATGTGTCCCCTCAAACCGTGAGCCAGGACATGCCCGGCCTTCCTTAAACCACTCCCTCTCAGGTCCTTTGACAGGACAATGAGAAAAGTAACTGACACAGCAGTAACTGACAAAAGTTTACTGACCTTTACATTATTATGTTCAAAACATTTTATTTTATTTTATTTTTTAGCTCCATTCATTCTCATGGCCAGGATCTCCATATTGCCCTGTTCCAGGTGAGACATGATTCATACCTTGCTGTATTTGAAAGGTGCCACTCAGAGTCACAGGACATCACAACTCTGATTATCTAAACCTAGTGAGAGAAGAACCCATGCCTTGGTCTTACCTGACACCCATCCCCCTTGGTTTGACAGTATCACTACTTGTCTTTTTCTGGCCACTCTCCTTAGCTCTCTTGCTACTGTCACAAATTACCATCTGGTGGTAAAACAGGTGAATTCACCTATGATTCCCAGAGGCTCTCAGTCCTGAAATCAATCAGTAGGATGCGATCCATTCGAGAGCTTTAGAGAGACTGCATTTCCTCACTTTTCCTAACTCCTACTGAGTTCTTTCCTTAGTTCTTCTATGGCCACTTCTTCCATCTTCAGAGTCATCAGCCTAGCATCACAAACCCATCTCCCTCCTGCTCCCCTCTCCCCACTTTCACCATTGAATCTCCCTCTAAGACTGTGGCATCCTGGCTCCCTCCTATAAGGCTTCTTGTGATCACATTGGACCCACCAGGGTAATTTTCATCTTTTTTTTACATGTATGGGTGTGTGCCTGAGTGGATGTACTGCACCACATGTGTGCAAGTCCCTGTGAATGCCACGAGAAACCATCAGCTCCCCTGGAATTAGAGTAAGGTGCAGTTGTGAGCCATACATTGTGAACTCTGGGAACCAGACCTAGGTCATCTGCAAGAGCAACAAGTGTTCTTAAGCACTGACCCATCTGTCCAGCCCCCATCACATGATTTTTGAATGACTTCCATCTGTAAAGCCCCTACCTCCAATGAAACAATTTGTATTTATAAGTTCTAGGAATTCAAATTGAAGATCTTTGCAGAAAGGGTTTAATCTATCTTCCACACACCCTTCCCCCACTCTCCAATCACCATGTATTCATACAGACAGACTCCACTCATTGTAACCGAGATTCCACTACTGTAGCAGGCATAACCAACCAACATACTCTGCCCCAGATAGGAGTAGCTAGCTGCTCAGAGCTGAACAACCGTATGAATGGAGTTGACAGCAGGACTTTCTGATATAATAAATGAAGCAGAGACACACTTTGATGGTCTCATAATGAAAATAACCACTGAGGGGCAACTGACCAAAAATGAAGCTAACACGGAGGCGGTGGTAACCAGATGCCCCTATGCCTCACCCAATCAAAACGAAAAGGCAGGAGGACATCTTTAACCTACAGGAGATCAACAACCAAACAGACTTTCAACCCACCTTCAACAACTAGAAAACCAAACAAAATATAGAACAAACTTAAAATATTGAACAACCGAGGAGCATGTCAAGGAGATAGTGAAACAGGTAAACAAAAAGCAAACCCTAAAATTGTCCCCTAAAGGCACTTTCTACACATGTCAGGAAAGACCAATGGAGCCCAGGGGTCTAGCTGTGTTGAAGACAGAGATCCCAGGTCAAAAAGCCAACCTTTGCTATGCTCTCTACCAGTTCAAATCTCCGCACTTACCAAGCAACCCACTTTTGCTGACCTCTAGAAGACGAGAATATCTTTGCATTCACTTATTCAATACATATTTATTATGTGATGAAACATGCATGTGTAACCATATATTTTTAAAGAAAAAAATATGCGCTAGTCATCTTTTATGGATACAATTTCTGTGCCCAGGATCTAGCCTAAGCCAGTATAAATATCATGCATAGTCCCCAGAGAGAAGAAATCAAACTCTTAGAATGTTTTCTTCCCATAAAAGCAGCCTCACGGAGGTGACAATCTAGGTTTTTCTATAAATAATTATACAAAAACATGAGAGAGAAGTCCAAGTTCAGGAAGGCCGAAGCACACTCACTTCAGGGGCAAAGAAAGAAGAGGAAATTGTACAGAGAGAGTTCTCGAGATCAGCCAAGATGTCCTCCTGAGTACCAAGTCCTCATTTCTACATGACTGGATGTCAGGAATGAAACCACTCAGAGGATAAGAGGCAAGGGGTGGGGGGCAGGCTAAGTGGTTCTTAAAGTTCATGTGGAGTTAAAAGAAGTTTTCTGTCCCTCCAGCCAGAGTGGAGAGACCTTGTAATACACGGATACTAGGCATATTCTGTAGAAGTACCATTTCTCAATGAAACCACAGAATAAAGATCACCCCACCCCAATAAAGCTCAAGAGAATGCAACAAAAAGATAAAAGTTACCAGCAAACACATATATTCCAGAGCAAAGCAAAGCCTAGTTTTTTGGTTTTTCAAGACAGGGTTTTTTGTTTGGTTGGGTTTTGATTTGGTTTTGATTTTTTTTTTTATTTTATTTTCATTTTGTGTAGCTCTGGCTGACCTAGTACTCGGAGATCCACCTTCCTCTGCCTTCCAATTGCTGGAATTACAGGCATGCACCACTGTCAGACACCTAAATCAAACTCTTAGCAATGTGAAGTTCACAATGTTCATCACTCTGACAGAATTACAAAGTGTCCCTGTTTCCCTGCCTTTGGTCAGAGCAAGTGAAAAATTACTAGGTTTCCATTAGGAAAAAATCAGTCCACAGATAACAAACTGAGAGGACCTGGAGAGGTGACTCAGTAGTTGAGTATACTTGCTGCACTTCCAGAGGACCAGAGTTCAATCCCAGCCACATACATCAGGTAGTTCATAACCACCCCCAGGGGAGCTGGTGCCATCTTCTGCTCTTCCAGAGTACCTTTGCACACACGACATACACACACATAACATTTAAACCATAAAAATAACTGTCTTTAAGAAAAGAAAAAGGAAGAAACAGACTGAGAAACGACAATGATGCTGGAGTCTTTAGTGAGGACATAAAAGAAGATATCATAAGTACTATAAATCTATCCAGGGGTGCAAAGCCAAGCATAAGCAATTAAGGAATCTGTAAAAGACCCAGGAACATCTACCCACCTGCCCTGATGTCCATTCTGTCTGCTGGCTCAGGGATGCCACAGTGTCTATGGAGCTGAGGTCCAGCTGCTCCAACTCGCTCTCACTAAGAGTCAAAGCAATGCGCCCCAGGGAGACAATATGGTGTTCTTTCCAGCGGGAGGGCAAGTCCCAAACCTTCAGGTAGGAGAAAAACAGAGTAGACCAAAGATTAGTGACAGTGCCTGCTGTGGTCTCTACTTAATATCCTCCCAAAATCCATCACTGAGACCTAATCCCTAATGTACTAGAAAATGACTCCACTCTCATAAATGGAATCCTTGCCCTTGTAAGAGAGATCTTGAGAGCTCCCAGTGCACTTCCACTGTATGAGGGCAAGATGCTGGGAGAAACCCTCACCTTAGAGAAATTCATGCTCACCAGACACTGAATCTGTCAGAGCCTTGATCATGGACTTCCTAGCTACCAGAGCTGTTAGAAATAAACTTGTGTTGTTTATAAGTTAACCAATATAAGGTATTTTATAGTAATTCATACAATGAGTGTATTACACACACACACACACACACACACACACACAGCTTTCGTACCAATTCATGCCAACATCCTTGCAGAGGTTGATAGTCTTTCCGGGGGTGGGGGTTCTACTTCTGGGAAATTAGCTTTAGGAAATTATGAGACAAGTGCCCAGAACCATATGTCCAATCATCTACAAAGGCTTATTTAGGGTTTGAGCATGAAGCACTCCCACAAAGCTCATGTGTTGAGGGCTTAGTTTTGAGCTGGTGGTTGCTATGCAGAGGTGGTTGGGCCATGGGGGCAATAACCCCACTGAGAGATCCACTGATGAGTTTACAACTAAACAGACTCTTAGGATATGAGGACTAGGGGGAATAAAAAAGTCATGTGGGCAAAAGCCTTTGAAGGGTACTAGAGAGTCTGTCTGTCTGTCATCATCACTCTCCTCTCCCAGCAGCCATGTGTGAGCACCTATGCCTCATCATGCCCTCTCTACCATGATATCCTATTTTACCTCAGACCCAAACCAAGAGCCAGCTGACCATGGACTGAAGGCTCTGAAACCATGAGCTAAAGTAAACCTTCCCTCCTCACAAGTTGTCTTTACTTAGGTTCTCTGTCACAGCAATAAAAAGCTGGCTGTCATGAAGCACTTATAAAAATCTCAAAGGATCCAAAGCTTGAGGCTAGCTAAATAAAGACCAGTCCCAAAACACTGATGTATATTTATCTTTTTGATACGGAAAAACACATTGCTTGTGGAAGACAAGATACTGAATAATGAGTGCGATATCATTTTTGTAACAGATAATGCGAAGCAAGATAGCTTGTATCTGCATGTTCTGAGAGCTGCAGACACAACAACCCAGACAGATATCTACATTATGATTCATAACAGTAGCAAAATTACAGCGATGAGATATTTTTGGTTGGGGATAGTCATGTCATGAGGAACTGTATTAAAGGGTCATAGCATTAGGAAGATTGAGAGCCACTGGTGCAAGAGAGGCAATCTCTCACTTGAACCCAGGGCTCACTGGTTTGGCTTTTTGGGCTAAGCCAGCTTGCTTCAGCCACTCCCCATCTTTACCTCCAAAGGGCTGGGATCACAATAGCCCCCACTCCACCTGCTTTTACTTGGGTGCTGTGATTCCAGACTCCGGTCCTCACACCTTCAAGGAAAGTGCTTTAACCACTGAGCCATCTCCCCTCAAAGGGAACTTTTTTTTTTTAAGATTTATTATTTATTTATTATATGTAAGTACACTGTAGCTGTCTTCAGACACTCCAGAAGAGGGCATCAGATCTTGTTACAGATGGTTATGAACCACCATGTGGCTGCTGGGATTTGAACTCCGGACCTTCGGAAGAGCAGTCGGGTGCTCTTACCCACTGAGCCATCTCACCAGCCCGGAACTTTTTTTTAAAAAGGACAAACTATTTCTAATCCCTTTCACACCCTTTTCCTACTTTCAGATGACTCTGCAGCAGCTACTGGGGAGGCCAGCTGCAGACAGCTGTCAGGGTTCTCCAAGACGAGGAAATAAAGGTAGCAATCTTGCAAGCAGTTTAGATCAGAATAGGCAGAGAACTTGATTGGTCAAGACATGCATCATCTGTGTTCTGCCTCTGCCCTAGGACAGAGGTACCAAGAGTGTGCCCATTTCTCAGATGAGGAAGTCATGACCCACACTACTGAATTTCAACAAAATGACATGGGTGCAGGGCCTCAAAGGATTCATAAACACAGGGAGGCTCGGACTGGATACTGGCTGCTTGTTTGGGTAGCTGGTGAGCTTCCCAGCGTGGACTTACCTGGATTGCCTTCTCCTTCAGGGCCATCAGCTGAGGCTGGCTGAAACCCTTCACAGCCCCCAGCAGCTCCACGTTCCTGATGAAAGTGTCTTCCTCCATGCAGAGGAGGACCTCAGGGTCCCAGCAGGCATTGGCTTCAGCCAACTTGAAGATATCATCTGAAGAGGGAGTCACAACTCCATGACAACCTGGGGAACACACAGGGATGTGAGGATTCGACAGAGGAAAGAGAATTGCAGAAGTGTTCCATGTTTTCTTAATAATCTTCACTAGTCAGATTCATTCACAAGAGCTATAAAAGCTGACAGCAGGGAGCTGGGGGGGCTCCCACCTCTGCCGTACTTATGACCTGGCTGTGCACATCCACCAAGAGGCCTCACCGCAATGGAACTGGGCAGGCGGGATAGGCTTGAAAGCCCAGTGCCTGGAGAGCAGAGTCAGAAGCAGACCATCTAGTCTTGCCAAATAAATAGGCCATAGGGTCACCGAGAGAGCCTGTGTTACATGAAGACCCAAGTAATAGGGCTTCAACCCTTCCTTATAGGGCTCCAACACAACTGCTGTGGAATTCCAGCCAGGTCCAACTTGGGGAAACAAAGGGTTTATTGGGCTTACTTACAGAGTATGGGTAAGGGGCCCTTCCCAGAGCATGAGTGACCCTAAAACAACTATACCACAATGAAGTCTCACTCTAAATAAGTAAGTAAGCAACAACAGCCAGCCATCACTGTCCCTGTCACTATCAATGTCAGTTCTGATTAATCCCGCCCACCTCGTGCCAGCACGAGTCAATATTTACCAGGCACTCAGTGCAGATGATAAAAATGGTGATACACCTGGAAGTCCTCGTACTCAGGAAACTGAGGCAGGAGGATTGAAAGTCCAAGCCCAACCTGGGCTACACAGCCAGACCATCTCAGATAAGGAGAAAATACTTTCTGATCATTCCTTACATGCCACGCCCTTTGGAAACCAGGGAGATTTAAACTCTCACAATGACCACTGCAGCCCAGAGTTCACATGACCCCACTTTAGAGGGTGAAACATGAAGTTCAGGGAGGCGTGGTGGCTCCCACCTGTAATCCCAGAGAGGCTGCTGCATGAGGAATAAGAATTGGAGGTTGCCTGGACTACACAGTGAGTTGCAAACCTCTGGGCTACAGAGAGAAACCCTGACTTAAAACAAAGAAAGGGTTAGGAAACCTGAAGACCTTAGGGGAGAGCCACACAGTCATTAAGAGACTTCAAGCGCTACCGACCTGTACCATGTAGCTGCGAAGCTAGGTTGAGCCTTTAAAATAAGCCAAATAAAAGCTGTCAAGAATGCCTCAGCTGTTAAGAGCACTAACTCTTTCAGAGGATCTGGGTTCAAGTTTCAGCACCCATGTGGCAGGCAACTTACAGCCATCTGTGATGCTAGTTCCAGTATGCCAGCGCCCTCTTCTGGTCTCCGGAGGCACTGCACACATGTGGTACATGTAGGCATGCAGGCAAATGAATAAATCTTTTCTTAAAACATAAGCCAGACCTATTGAAATGCTTGTCGCTATCCACTTGTCAAGCCTTCAAGCCTAGCACCTGATTTCAAATCATGTTACAGAACTGTCATTCTTTGGCCTGTGGGTTTTGCCATTTGAGAAGGAAACTCTGTTATGTCACAAACTCAACCTAAAATAATGCCACCCTAGATGCAGGGCCAGACGCCCTAGAAACACTCACTGAAGGTGGGGTCAAAGCTGGGGCTCTCATTACTGCTATTCCGAACAGACTCAAAGACAGCCCAGAGAAATTCTTTAGGGAGCAACACACCAACCATCTTGGAAGCTGTTTGCTGAAGGATTTCAGGAAACTGTAGTTAAAAGAAAAAAGAAGAAAAAAACATGTGAGATGCATTTAAATCAGAGTTTAAACTCTATTACCGCTTAATGCCTGAAGGTGGTTTTTTCTTCATAATAGCCTGTTGTATAAATTGAATCCCTCATCCAATTAATGTCTCTAATAAGTAATCCTACCAAAATGATATTTGACTTCCACAGCAATACTATAAATGCTAAATAACAGGCATGCATCACTTTCCACCCATCAGATTGCCAAAAATAGAGTGATAATAATTAATGCCAGACCAGGTGTAAAAGGCTGCACAATATGTGCTTTTCCAAGACTGTTGAATGTACAGTACAATATCACCAAGCAATCTGATAATATCTACAAATTATGTAAGTTTGCATATATCTTCTTTTTGGTTGGGTACCATTTTAATTTTTAGCTTTATATTTATTTTTTGAAGGGGGGGGCAAACTTGGGGTTTAGAGAAATGGCCCAGTGTTTAAGAGCACTTGCTGCTCTTGTAGAAGACCCAGGTTCTATTCCCAGCACCCACATGATGGCTCACAACTATCTGCAAAACCTCCAGGGGATGCAGCACCCTCACCTGATCTCCTCAGGCACCAGACATGCACATGGTGCGTATACATACACACAGAGAACATACTCATACACATCAAACAAAAATAAATAGGCGGAGGAGGGTTGCAGATACATTCTAGGTAGAGGCTGCCAACAAGGGAGCTTTGGTGACACTGGAGAGGGTATCATTTTGCATAATGAAATAGTCCGCTTTGTTGAGTCTTGGGATATTATGATCCCTGCCTGAGAGCCCAGAAAATGCATCAGGCTCTCTTATGAGATCCTGCCTCACTGTTACCTAACACTCCCTCTACCACCATCACTCCCACCACCAAAGAGAAAGCAACTATGCTGAGTCACCTTTCCTTTCAGAACTAGAGTCACAGGGCACACCTGCAGTTCTCATCCCTGAACGGATGAAAGGAATGCCTACAAATTATACAGACAGGCCTGAACTCCATAGATGCTCAGTGAGAGAGTTCGTGTGGTGACCTCCCTCCTGCTTCCCCTTCACAGCTCAAGCTGACCTGGAACTTGAGACGCTCCTACCTCAGCCTCCAGAATGCTGGGGTCACAAGCCTGGGCCACTAAGCTAGCTCTCCCTAGCTCGTTCTACTGTTCACCAAGGTTCTGCAATACTCACATCCTGCATAGTCAACCGCCCTTCAATCAAGGATGGACCACAGGTACAATAATGCTCCCATATATGTATGGTAATACTGTTGTTAAACAGTTGTGTAAATGACAGCCAGGAGCCAGCAAGGTAGCTCATTGAATAAAGGGATTTGCTGCCAAGGCTAAGGATCTGGATTCCATCCTTGGGATTCTATTCTCCAACCTCCACGTGTGCACACACACAGACACACACGAGAAAAAAAGAAGGAAGGAAGGAAGGGAGGGAGGGAGGGAGGGAGGGAGGAAGGAAGA
>NC_034590.1:90730672-90761697 GCF_900095145.1 Mus pahari | reverse complement strand
AGACACAGTTCTAATCTACAGTATAGATTATAGACTGTATAGATTAGACACAGTTCTAATCTACAGTATAGATTAGACACAGTTCTACTCTACAGTATAGATTATAGACTGTATAGATTAGACACAGTTCTACTCTACAGTATAGATTATAGACTGTATAGATTAGATACAGTTCTAATCTACAGTATAGATTAGACACAGTTCAACTCTACAGTATAGATTATAGACTGTATAGATTAAATACAGTTCTAATCTACAGTGTTTGTTCAAAGAGGAAATCTCCTAAGGCCACACTTCTCCTATGCTTCCCCATCCCTTGTGGCTATATTAATAGTTAATATTTTACTTTTTAAACATTTAGGGGATGCACATGCCATGGCATGTGGGGGGGGGGGTCAGCAGACAGCTGTGGGGAGTCAGCTCTCACCTTCTACCATGTAGGTCTCTGGGCGCAAACTCAGGTCTTTAGGCTTGGTAGCCATCCCCAGGACCCTTGCATGATGGTGCTGGTGGTGGTGTTTTGATTTTTTTATGCAAAGTGCATAGCCAAGTGCCTGGGATTTTCCATTTTCTAGTTTTGAGAGGGGTATATATACACACATGTGTGGGACTTTCTGAAAAGAATCTGGGAATCTGGAGTGGAGCCTGTTTCTAATGAGAGGGAATACTTTTCATCCAAGAGCCTCTGGGATGTTCGGGATCTGTTTAACCAGAAGTATGTATATCTTGTGTTATTTTTAAAAGCAAGGAGAATAATCCAACAAAGCAGCCACATGCCCACACTGCCTGCAGCTTCAGAAATAAAACATCACAGACACAACTGACAGCCTCGTTCCTCCCCCGCCCACCTCGCGCTCTCCTAGATGTAACAGTGACCCTGAGTTTAGCATTAACCATTCTTGTGTACACTTCTGAACCACTCTTGTTTTGCACACGCTCAAAATTAATTTAGCTAATATTTATTCATGTACTGAGTATCCTACCATCATAATCATTCACAGTGCAGGGATTTTTATAATTCCATGCTGTTTTGGAGGTCTTGTCATGTTGATAGAGGGCTTTTACAACCTCACAAGTGATTTTTTTTTAAATATCAGATCTGCATATAATACTTGCATATCCTATGCTTGTGATTATATGTTTAGACAGCAAATCTTTTTCTATGGCTGGATGAACATGCTGTGAGTATGTGACATCTGGTGGCAGGCGCTTGCTCACATCTCATCAAGCACACACACTGTGCACCTTGTGTGTGCAAGCATGGATTGAAAGCATAGTGTTTGATCTACCCTAGAGCTGACTGTTGTCCTCCAACTCCACAGAGGGGAGCTTGCCTCTGCAGGCAGTGTGCCAAAACCCTCAGAAGAAGGTGCTTCCTTTTTTCTGAAGTGTGAGCCTTGCCTTGTGTGGAGAGCCATGAACAGCCCCAGAAGCCAACTTAGGATGCAGACAGAGAGAAAGAACCCTGCACTGTTCAATGCCAGCAAGACTGTATGGCTCTGCTGTCCCTGGGGTGATTAACCTTGGCTGTCTCCTTGACTAGGTTAAGAATCGTCCAGATGAATGAAGCTCACCTTTGTGTGTCTGTGAGGTTTCCAGAAGTGATTAGATCATGAGGGCTTGGGCTAATCAATAGCTCACTCCCTTGATGGATTCATGTTATGACAGTTTTATTGGGTCGTGCTGAAAAGGAAGGAGGTGGGGACTGGTTGGAGGGAGTAAGTCTCTGAGGGCAGAACCTTGAAGGTTATATCCTGCCATGGTCTCTTCCTGTACTTCTTTTTCCCTGATTTCTGTGTGTCAGGCATGAAGAGCAGCCTCCCCACACACACTCCCGCCTCTGTGAGATTCTGCCCAAGCACAATGGTCCAATTGGCCAACCCTCCAAAACCATGAGACCGAATAACTTCCTCCTTTCATGTTGTTCTTCCATGTACCCCATTCACAGAGACAGGGGCACACAGCAGAGGAGGATGGGCAGGATCCCGCTTGTTTCCCATGCTGCCTGACTCTGACTCTTTACCATCTAAAGTCTACATGGTAAAGAGCCATTGTTTTATTATTTGTGATTGTTCCTGTGACTGTTCCCTTTGGGAATATGATCTAGGATGGGCATGTGTGTACACGCTCACAGATAACAGACCACCAGATGGCTAACAATGGCTGCACCAGCCACATCTGCATAGGAAAGGGCTAAAGTTCATCTAGCTGCAAACTTAGTCACTTTCCTAGAGCCTAGGATAATTTGAAATGAAGCTGGAGAATATCTGAGGTGTCTGAGGTTTGGTAGAAGTTTTAAGAACCACAGACTCCATCAGCAAACAAACAGATTATAAGCAACCACACATGCTCTCTCCCTTTCAGACTCCTCCCACCTTCTAAAATAAGGCACAGCGAATACCTTTGTGGCAACAATGTGCAGTTCGTCTCCTGAGAAAAACGCTAAGAAAGGAGCCAAGTCCTTGGTTGTCTCTGCTGTCCAGTTCTCAGGAGGTCTAGGAAGAGATACGAGAAGCAAGATGAAAAAGCAGTTGTGGTGGGTATCTGACACCCGTGCATCCCACCATCTCTCACACCTAGAAGGACTGTCAATTAAGTCTTCTCGCTTCTCCAACCAAAACCAAACAAACCAACCAGAAAACAGTGACATTTGGTTTAGATTGACCAGTCAGAGCCATCCCTGGGACTTTTGCTGCATCTCCCAGGAGGCTCCTTCTTTGCTCCAGCATCTCTCCCATGAAAGAAGACAGCAGAGTTCAATCTCGTCATCACACAGAGAAAATGAGGTGCACACCAAGGCCCACTGAGCTGAGGGGTGAAGGAACACAGCCATAATGACTCCTGAGACCACGGATCCAGCCGTATCTGAAGCCCATCCATGGAGTTCTCCACCCATTCTGTTCCTGAACTCAAAGAATCCCTACTTTGTTAGTGTGCATTGAGCTCCCCAGTTTCTGCCACATAACCAACACTCCCTCTCTCCATTCCTCAACAAAAGACTAAATCACCGTAACTGTCCTGTCTTACACAGACAAATACAAATAAAAATCTCTTGAACTTGGAACTGACCAAGAATCCACTTAGATAGATCATCAATGTCTACAATGGCCCAACCTGAGACCCATCCCATGGGAGAGAGCCAACCCTTGACATTATGACACTCTGCTAAGCTTGCAAACAGGAGCCTGACATAACTGTCTTCTGAGAGGCTTCATCCAGCAGTCAATGAAAATAGATGCAGAGACCCACAGCCAAACAATAGGTGGAGCTTGGGGAGTCTTGTGGAAGAGTGGGGGATGGGATTAAGGGAGCAAGAGGAGTCAAGGACACCACAAGAAGACCCACAGCATCAACTCGCCTGGGACCATGGGGCCTCATAGAGACGGAATCACCAACTAAATAACATGCAGCGGTTGGACCTAGGCCCCCTACACAATTGTTTCTCCACCCATTCTGTCCCTGAACTCAAAGAATCCCTACTTTGTTAGTGTGCATTGAAGCAGATGTGCAGCTCGATCTTCATCTGGGTCCCCTAAACATCTGGAGTCAGAGCTGTCTCTGACTCTGTTACCTGCCATGTGCCTAGTCCTGCTGTGATTTGATGTCCCAGAGCAGGTTGGCACCTAAGGGGTGCTTCCCCTTCTCTGAGAAGAAGAGGGGGAATGGGGAGGGGTTAGTGAGGGTGGGACTGGAAGAGAGGGGACACTGCAATCAGGGATGTAAAGTGAAAGTGAATGAAGAAAGGAAGAAAGAAAGAAAGAAAGAAAGAAAGAAAGAAAGAAAGAAAGAAAGAAAGAAAGAAAGAAAGAAAGAAAGAAAGAAAGAAAGAAAGAAAGAANAAAGAAAGAAAGAAAGAAAGAAAGAAAGAAAGAAAGAAAGAAAGAAAGAAAGAAAGAAAGAAAGAAAGAAAGAGAAAGTCAGGAAGGAGGGAAGGAAGGAAGGAAGGAAGGAAGGAAGGAAGGAAGGAAGGAAGGAAGGAAGGAAGGAAGGAAAAAAACCACAGAAACCTCAAACCTACAACCAAAAAAATTTTTTCTTAGATGATATCTCTAAAAGAGAGCAATCAAATTGGCACTGATACTCCCCTTAAGCTGGTCAAAGAGTTCCTACTTCTTTCTCTCTCTCTCTCTCTCTCTCTCTCTCTCTCTCTCTCTCTCTCTCTCTCTCTCTCACACACACACACACACACACACAGACAGAGACAGAGAGACAGAGAGACAGAGAGACAGAGATAGAGACAGAGACAGAGACAAAGACAGAGACAGAGAGAGAGATGGGTTTTTACTATATACTATATAGCCTAGCCTAGACTTGAACTCTTGATCTCTCAGCTCCGAAGGTTGATCTGGCTCCCAACTCCTTGCATAAAAGTATCCCCTCACTAGACTGTGAGTCCAATGAAGATGGGAACTATGCCAGTCTTACAAGCCACTATCATCTTCAGTCCTCTTAGAAGGAAGCTCTGCACACTCAAAGCACATGTCAGGTACTGTCACAGGTTCTTCATTTATCTAACCATGTCTGTCCCCATTCCACAGATGCAAATATTAAAACTGCAGAGAGATAAAGAAGCTTTTCCCAGACCATACAACCAGAAATCTATAGAAACAAACACTTTAAGAAGACTCATTTACACCCTAGGTAATAGCAAAATTCCTGTGACAAATGAGGGCTGCCACTATACTCGTTCTCAGCACTCAGTAATTGAGGCAGGAGATTATGAGCTTGAGGCCAACCTGGGCTACATAGTGAGTGAGTTCTGACCAGTGCAGGCTGTAGAGCAAAATCCTGTCTCCAAAAAACACCTAAAGGCAAATGACAAAGGATGCTAGAGAGATGCATCAGATGTTAGGAGCACTTCCTGCTCTTGAGGAGGACTAGAGTTTGGGTCCCAGCATCCACATCAGACAGTTCACAGTCACCTGAAACTCCAGCTCCAAGGGATCCATAGGCATCTGCACTCATGTATACACACACACACACACACACACACACACACAAAACTGAAGATAAATATTTGTTTAAAGTTTTTATCTCAGCAAGCCAGGTACTACTAAAATGTCTGATCCACAACAGGAAATTCTTCATGGGAAATGACAGCTCCCACGTTGGAATCAGGGAGCTGTCATCCACCTGGACCCAGGCTGCTGCCGCTACTACTGCTTCATATCAATATCAATACCTTCTTAAAGACGTTTTGTTTGTTTGTTTGTTTGTTTTGAGACAGAGTTTCTCTGTGTAGCCCTGGCTATGTAGGAACTCACTCTGTAGACCACGAAAGCCTCGAACTCAGAGATCTACCTGCCTCTGCCTCCTGCATGCTGGGGTTCAAGGCATGTGTCACCAACGTCCAGCCTCAATATCTTTTTTAAAAATTATTACATTCATTTATTTATTGGGGGTGGGCCATGTGCCACAGCAGGCATGTGGAAGTCAGAGGACAATCTGAAGGAGGCAATTCTCTCCTTCTCTGAAATTATCCAGGAAATCAAATGCAGATCTCCAGCCTTAGCAGCAAGCACTTTTACTCCACAAGCAGTATATGAACAAAAATGATAATGGAGAGACAGAGAGAGAGAGAGAGATTCTCACTCACTGATGCTAAGAGTGCAAGATGGGGCCACCTCTGTGAAAGACATTTTGGTGGTTTCTTACAAAACCATATAAGACCCAGCAACTGCACACTTCTACATTTACAAGGGGTTTGAAATCTTATGTCCATAAAATATCTGCATACAAATGTTTACAGCAGCTTTCATTTTAATGGCCACGGCTTGGAAAGCATGGAGATGCCCTCTGGCTAGTGAAAGGATAAATCATCCAGACACCTCCAGACAGGACGGCATTGCAGGGCTAAGGAAGTGACCCATCAAGCCATGAGAAGACAGGGAGGAAACGTAAATGGATGTTATTAGGTGAAAGGAGCCGATCTGAATAGACTAAACACTGCATGCTCCCACCACATGACCGTGGGAGAAGACAGGCCTTTCAGTGCTGACCAGAGACACAGGAATGGAGGGCTGGCTAGGCAGACAGAGGCCAATAAAGGCAGAAAAATATTAAATGTGCTTATTTTTATTTTATTTTTTACACTATGGGGGTCACATGCCATGGCACGTGTGCGAAGGTCATAAAACAGCTTACAGTAAGCCACTATCTCCATCCACCACGTGGGCTCCAGAGACCGAATTCAGGTCATCTAACTTGGCTACAAATGGTGTCTCCACTGAGCCAGTCTCAGCACACACACATACACACACACACACACACACACACACACACACAGATATATATATATATATATATATATATATATATATATATATATATATATTCTTAAGACAAGATTTCTCTGTATAGCCCTGGCTACACTGGAACTCACTCTGTAGACCAGGCTGGCCTCAGGCTCAGAGATCCACCTGCCTCTGCCTCCCGAGTGCTGAGATTAAAGGTTTAATATGATACTATGATATCATATTAAGTATGGTATTTTAATGGGGAATATGGTATCACACATTTTCCCAAACCTAATGGAGGTATACCAAGAGTGAGCCCTCATGTAAACTCTGGACCTTGGGTGCTAATGTCAACAATGATGTCAATTTGATTAAAATAAGCCAACAGCTCGTGGATTGGGATAAATACATGGTTGTGGTGGAGAATGATATTAATAGAGGAACTCTGCGTGAGGAGTTGGTGGGCAGAAACACACACAGGAGTCTCTACCTTCCTCTCGACGTTTCTATGAACCAAAAACTACCCTTGCCGGGTATGGTGATACATCTCTATAATCCTGGCACTCAGGAGGTTTACCTGGGAGCACCACAATTCAGGACTAGCCTGGGCTACATAACTCAAGGCCAGCTGGAACTATGTAGAAAAAGCCTGTCTCAAAATAACAAGGGCTGGGACTGCAGCCTAGTGGTAGAGCACCTGCCGAACATGACCAAGGCACTGGGTTCTGTCTCCAGCATTCAGAAAGAAACCTCCAAAGCTATGTAATACCAGTATCTTACAACTAAAGTGCCATATCTTTGTGAGTATGCGTGCATGCGTGTGAGTGCATACATGTGCACATGTGTGTGGAGGACAGAGGACAACCTTGGGAGTTAGTCCTCAGGAGCTGGCCGCCTCTTGTCTTTTTTGACACAAGGTCTCTCAGTGGTCTACAGCTCAGGCAGTGATGGAGGTGGACTGGCCAGCAAGCCCCACTTCCCCAGTACTGGGACTACGGCACATGTCACCACACATGGCTTTTTTTACACATTTTCTAGAGATTGGAACCAGGTCCCATGCTTGCACAACAAGCCCTCTTACCAGTGAGCCATCTCTCTGGCCCCTAAAGTACCATCTTTTCAAAACTCTCCCCACCCCACAAACACCAAGATGAGTTAACGACCACACACTCCTGCTGCCAGCGGGAAGTGTTCCTACTAGGCAGGGAGTCTGAAGCCACAAGGAGAAAGATCACAGTTTCAGAGTCAGTGGAGATCCCTCTCCCTAGCCTGGTGGTCTTCTCTGCAGAGAAGAGGAAACAGCAGAGCCAGGCCATTCTCACCTAACCTGCCATACCCCACAGCCCGGAGGACCCCTCTTACCCCCACTGCTCCAGGAGCCTGACCCTCACCGCAGCCTTCTGCTCAGAGCTGAGAGCCGTGCAGCTTCTAAGACCATGCAGAGCAGCGGCCCAGGCTCTGGGGGCGATTCCTCTCTCAATGAAGGTGGCTGGCAAGTGGCACAGGAGGTGTCCCACAAGGTCCACAGTGTATTCATCAGCAATGACACCATCCTGAAATCAACAAGTATGGCTGAGGGGAGGCCCAGCGGGGATCGAGCTTGGGGCCTGTTGATAAACCTTCCCACTTCCAATCCCACAAACCTTTCTGGGTCAGAACGGCCTACCTTGTTACGGACAACCGAAGATGGTACTGAGTCCAGTTCCCCTACTCAGGGAAGCAGGCCTCAGGGGCTTGGGGACCCCCAGCTCACCACATGCTTGGCACACGGTAAACTGGAGACTATTGGCATTGTTAGTGTTCTAGGGATACCGTGGAGTTTGATAACCAAGAACAGGGCACAAGCTCAGTGGTAGAACACTCGCCCAGAATGCACAAGGCCACAGGCTCCATATCAGCAACATAAAATAATCATGGCATGACGTACGAAGCTTCGCTTGAGCCTCCAGAGTTCTTTCTCAAAATGCCAAGGACGGCATGCACAGTACGTTTGCTGTGATCAGACACTGTGCTAAGTGCCCATTGAATCATCATAGGAACTGTAAGTACCAATCATGTGTGCTGTGTAACAATAAGGAAGCTTCTAGGGTCCCAAGCATTCTGTCCGGGACCCTGAAATTCATCCATGCAGTAACCACTGTATGCCCACAAGAACTGCAGAATGATAGACTTCTGCATCTACCTTACACAGGAGGATGCTGAGGCAGAGGACAGGAAGGGTTTGCTAGAGCTACAGAGCCAGTTGCTGACAAGGCTTACAAAGGACCCAGTCCTCCAGCATTCTCTCTCTGAGATCGAAGTCTACAATAATTTCAGTGCCAGTTCTAAGACTCACAAGCCAGACTTGTAACCATTACTGCAGACTCGAGATCCCATCAAACTCCCCTCTACAGCTCCCTGTGACTCACACATGTGCGTATCACACGCACAGAGAGGGGGGGGAGAGAGAGGGGGGAGGGAGGGAGGGAGGGAAGGAGGGAGGGAGGGAAGGAGAGAGGGAGGGAAGGAGAGAGGGAGGGAGAGACGGAGGGACAGAGGGACGGAGGGACGGAGGGACGGAGGGAAGGTCCCTCCACAGCTCCCTGAGACTGTCACAAACACACAGAAGGGACAGGACACTAGGGAAAGCATCTCCCAGGAAGTTTTCTTACCAAACACTGTCGCACCTTCCCGATGATCAAAGTCCTTTTGTCAGAATCTAAAACCAAAGTGTCCAAGCGCCTCTTACCCAGGCTGATCAGAAAACGCACACAGCGAGAGGGGGGAACTGAAGACAGGAATCGTGACCTGCAGAGAAGCCAGAGGATGGCAGAAAGCAGTACCTGCTCTGCACTGGCCCCTGAGACCAGAGGCAGCATCAGCACCAGACACCACCACAGGGACATCCTAGAAGTGTGGGCTCTCCCAGCAATGCACCTCGAGCCTGAAAGCAAGTCTCCTACCCATGTCCTACTTTAGAGTCTATGTGGAACGCTGCCTATTCAGAGTATCCCAGATTCTCAGGTCCCGAGGTGTCTATGGTATTCTCCACCCTGCCTCTGGTTCCTTAACCCAGGGGGGAAAACCACAAACCCTGGGGATGCCCATCTTCTGGTGGCTGAGTCAGAAAGGGACTCGATGTTCACTTACGGGAGGGTGGCCAAGAGGAATGGTGGCATGGAGGACCTTGAAACTTCCCAGTATTTCCACGCCAAACAATTGACCTGCAAGATAAGCAGCAGCAATAATCGAAGCAAATGTACAGGTGATGCTTTGGAAATGTCCATTTCTGTAACTGACAGCCTCACGGTGTAGGAACGAACTGCTCCTCTGAACACTAGCTGAGGAAACTGAGACAATAATAAGATGAACACACACATTTAGGTGTGAGAGTAATCTTATTTATGAGTACAAAAGAGTGAGATGCATCTTCGTCCCTGGGCTAGAAGGCAAATACCTGGCTTGTGAATAGAACAGAGTAGCATGTGACTGGTTTGATTTTTCATGATATCTATTCATTTATGCGTGTGAGTGCGCAGGTGTGTGCCACGGAACGCATTTAGAGGCCAGAAGACAAGTCGGTTCTCTCCTTGTGCCGTGCGTATCCCGGAATTTTGAACTCAGGTTTCTGGGCCTAACAGCAAGTACCTTTTCCTGCTAAGCTATCTTTCCGGCCCGTATGAAATTATTTTGATTTAATAATACAGATTTATAGAGTAATGTGATGCTTGTACACACAGAGAGAGGAAACTGGTGTGAGTACATGTGTTCTTATGTTTACATGTAACTTATGAGACACGGAGGTCTTTGTGCTCACAGATAAGAACTAAGGGATGAGCTGGGTGGTAGTGGTTCAAACCTTTAATCTCAGCACTCAGGAAGCAGAGACAGGTGGATCTCTGAGTTCAAGGCCAGACTGGTCTACAGTGTGAGTTCCAGGACAGCCAGAGTCACACGGAGAAACCCTCTCTCCAACAAAAAACAAAAACAACAAAACAAAAACAAAACAAAACAAAACAGAACTAAGGGAACCTGGAATGAGACCTTTTATCCACCCAAAAAAGATGATCACCACTTTGGAGCGAATTTACTTTCTATGTCTGGTCCTTGCCAGTTCAATATTACAGCTGTATAATTTGGTTACAAATATCTTTAGACACCAGCCCTGGCATCAGGAGAGCACCAGAAGCAGGGAAATGCTCCACGGTACCTGATCTGGAGAAAGCAGGGAGAAGTTGTTCTCAAAATACCGGAAGAGGGCCAGGAAGAGGTGGGCACTCATGGCATCGACGTGTGAGCACGGCACGCCCTTCATCAGCTGCCCGGCGCTGGGAAGCAAAACGGACCGCTGAGATGAGGTAAGGAGGAGAGATGGGAGGGGCTAAAGAAGGCATGCTCCACCCATCACGGGCTGCGCACTAAACAACACTAAGTCATGATGGGATTTTATAATGTCCCTACAGGCTCTGGATTTCAATGTTTGATCCTTGGGAGATTCTAGAAACAGGAAGTAGGGCAGAGATAGAGGAAGTAGGTCACTGAGGGCAGGTCTTTGGGAATGTGGTTACTTGTTTCCCTCTCTGTTTCCCGGCCCACCGTGATGTGAACTGCTGTGTTCTACTCTGCCCTCCCTGCCATGATGAACTGAGGCCTTTGAAACTTTGGGCCAAGACAAAAATTTTCCTTCTTCACGTTGGTTCTTTTGTTGTTGTTGTTGTTGTTTTTGTTTTTGTTGTTGTTGTTTTTCAGGATTGGAGAGATGGCTCCCCAATTAAGAGCACTGGCTCTTTTCTAGAGAACCCGGGTTTGATTCCCAGCACCCTAAGGGTGGCTAACAACCATCTATACCTCTAGTCCCAGGGGATCTGATGCACTCTTCTGGCCTCCTCAGGTACTGCATGTATGTGGTTCAGAGTCACACATGCTATCAAAACACCCATAAACATAGATAAATAGATAGATATATAGATAGACAGATAGATAGATAGATAGATAGATAGATAGATAGATAGATAGATAGATACCTATGGGTCTAGAGAGATGGCTCAGCAGTTAAGAGCACTAGCTGCTCTTCCAGAGGTCCTGGGTTCAATTCCTACCACTTACATGGTGGCTCAGGCCCATCTATAAAGGGATCTGATGCCCTCTTCTGGCATGCAGGTGTACATGCAGCAAATCACTCATGTACATTAAGTAAATAAAAATTCAAAAAATTTATCCCGGGCTGGTTAGATGGCCCGGAGTTCAAATCCCAGCAACCACATGGTGGCTCATAACCATCCGTAACAAGATCTGATGCCCTCTTCTGGAGTGTCTGAAGACAGCTACAGTGTCCATGCACACGTATGTTTATGTATGTATATGGCAAACATTTGGAGGTCAGAGGACAGCTTGCAGGAGTTGATTCTCTTCTACCACATGTGGCTTAAACTCAAGTCATCAGGCTTAGCAGCAAGTGCCTTAACCCACTGAGCCATCCACCTGGCCCTCACTTGATTTTTGGAATTTTCCCACAGCTCAGCTGGCCCTGCTGCAAAATTAGGCTTCTCTGCAGAAGGCTTCAAAGAGCTGTTCAGGCCAGGCTGTCAAAGTGTCGTACCTTAGGAGCTCCTCGGGCCTTTCTGTGGTCTTTTCCAGAAGTTCATACAGGAACATGGCCTGGGGAAAGAGAGATGGGCAGCAATGGTAGAGCCCAGCACACTGAGGCCCTGTGGGGAAAACACACTGTGACCCCATCTTATAGATGGGGAAACTGAGGCTGAACCCAGAATGTCACTAACCCAAGGCCCTCCGACCACTAAGTAGCTGAGCCAGAATTTGAAATCCTGTCAGGAGCGATCTCAGCGCACAGCCAGCCACACTCCAGATGATTCTCTATGCTCTAAAGCAGCACTTCTCAACCTGTGTGTCTCAAGCCCTTAGAGGTCGGAGAACCCTGTCACAGGGGTCACCTAAGACCATCTGAATATCAAATCCTTACATTACAATTCAAAACCATAGGAAAATTACAGTTATGAAGTAGCAACAAAATAATTCTATGGTGGCTGGTGTGTGCGTATCACCAGACCATGAGATACTGTGTTAGTGAGAAGCACTGCTCCAAAGGCTGAGTGAGGAGCGGAAGCTAAGAATGGCAGGGTTGGAGCCTCACTACCTTAGCTTTACAAAGCTGCTGCCCTGTGAAGGCCCCTGTGTGCTCCCTCTTTGTGTGCCCACCCGCAAGTCCTGAACCCACATGGCAGCAATGATGGAACCAACACAGCCCAGAAAGTAACATCAATAAAGGAGCCCATGCCCACAGCACACACGCCCCACAAACCCTCCCAGATGAGCACTCTGGAATGCTACAGTATAGGCAGGGGAGTCGTTTGTTTTAAGGAATGAAATTTTACAGAATACCTAACTTGCAGAAGCGATCAAGTGCGACATTTGTCTATTTTATAGACTCTAAAACTTTGAATGTAATTCCCCAAACGCAGTAAATTATGAGCCAGAGCTAGACAGAGGCTTCTGGGATGTGACAGCTGGGCCTCAAAGTCTCATAAAGGCCTGGGCAAAAAGATTTAGGGTGGGAGGAAGTTCCCAATGCTCTGTGTACAGTCCCTGAAGTTCCAGGGACAACAGATCTGAGAACCCTCCCCCACAGGGACAGCAGACCTGCCAACCCTCCCCCACAGGCTTCCCAATCTCAGGAAAGGAAAACTCCATCAGTCCAGCTGCTGGGACAAAATTACCTTAATGTTGTCTACAGAAGGGTGAGCTTTCCAAAATAAAACAAGTATTCAAGCTGCTAGACTTGGCAGTGGTTTGTCACACAGCAACAGAGTGCTGTAACCCCAGCCAGCCAGCCAGCCTCGTAAAAGACCCCCAGAGATGCCCAGCTGTTCTGTCACTTCCTGCTTCCTCAGTGGTGCTGGGAACATGGTAAGTCTGTGCTCAGTAAACATTTCCAGAGCCTGGAGAGATGACCCAAGAGGTAAAGTGCTTTCCACACAGGCATGAGGCCTGAATTTGTATCTCCCAAACTTATATAAACGCCAAGTATATTACAGTAGCACACATACATAATCCCAGTTCCTCTATGGGAAGATGGAAGGAGGAGACAGGAAAACCCCTGAAAACTCCTAGGCTGGCTGAAAGTATGCCTCAGTGAACAACAAGAGGTCTTGTCTCAAGCAAGGTGGAACAGACACACACACACACACACACACACACACACACACACACACATACTTCAAGAGTGATGGCTGGGCTCAGTTAATAAGGACTGAGAAGCAAGCATTAGGACATAGTTTTGGTCTCCATAACCCACAAAAAGAAGCACACACACACACACACACACAATTATTTCAGAAGTGAATGAAAGTGGCTGGCTCAGCAGAAGGTCCCATGGGCAAGCGTCAGTCTCAGTGGCACTGTCCTTTCCAAGCAGCTTAGGTGCTGGACACATCTAACCATAAGTAGATGTGTAAGTAGGTAACATTACAGCACGCTGCTCTCAGGCTGTATCCTGTATCACAACTGTTGCCCATAATCATCCTCATTTTGCTCATAAGACAAGGGAGGCCATGTAAGGAGCTGTCACTTCTCCACAACTAATAAATGGCAGCCAGAATTCATCCTCACGCCCTGTCTAGCTTCTTAACCACATACTACTCTATTTCCTTGGCCTATTAACAAAGAAAGTGTCTTTATCCAACTGGCCCTAAACAGATAAAAACAAATAATGAGAAGTGCTTGCCCAGAGCTGACGATGTAACTCAGTGGCGATGCGCTCATGTGGGAGGCCTGGGTTCCATTCTCAGCAGAAGGAAACACAGGATTGATCTGTGAGCACTTCAGTCCTACCTGGCTCCTTCGAAGCTCCTTTTCCTTCAGGACTGTAGCATTGAATCGAGATTCTTTCCATAAATCATAGAGAGACACCTCCTTAAAGAGAGCTTTTGGTACCTCCACAATGCCTGAAGTAGCATCTTTTGCTTCCATCAGCTGCCAAAATTGAAAGGAAAGATAGTGACAGCCTTATAAAAGGGACTGCATTCTGATTGTATTTGGACACTGTCTGTTTCCTGGACCATAAAATGTATTTGATCTTTTAGCAACCACAGCAAGCAGGGACTGTTGCTACCCCCATTTTACAGGTAATAGAACAGAGGCCTAAAAGTGGTACATTGAAAGCTGATCAATGTGACTCAAGCCCGAGTCTGTGTAGTTCTCAAACCTACTGTTAGAGATGGAATATGAATTGCCCCTACGATGTTCATGTTTTGAAAACTAGCTCCCCCAGATGGTAGCACTATTATGGCGAAGTTGTGGGAACTTTAAGAAGTAGGACATACCTGGAGGAAGTAGGTCAGTAGGTGACAGATATTTGGAGATACACTACCCCTGACCACTTCCTGTCTTGCTCTCTGCTTCCTGATCAGCCAGGACGTGAACAACTCTTCTAAGCCACACTTCTACTGCCATGACGTTCGTCTGAACACATGGGCCAAGCAACTGCAAACTGACACCCTGAACCCATGAGCTCTAATCAATCCTTCCTCCCTTAACTTCTCTATGTCAGATATTTGGGTCAAAATAACCAAAAAAAAAAAAAAATTAACACAGTCCAAAGCATTCTGGCAACTTCAGAAATCAATCAAATTCTTGAAATGTTCTAAGAGCCAGCTGTGATGGAGGGTGCATGTCTGTAAGGCAGGAGAATAGATAACCCAAGGCCAGTCAGAGCTCCACAGTGAGATCAGACCTTAAAAATAATAATTATAGAATACTTCTCAGGCCCAGATCCATGGCTTTGAGTTGGCCCACCCCAGCATCTACCCCATCGATGAACTGCTAGAGCATGCAAAGGAGCCTTCAGATCCAAAGCTGCAGGATTTCCATGACACAGGACATCCAAGAGAAGTCCCAGCGAGGTGCAGTATTGATAGTGTAGCAGATGCCAGAGGCCCCATACCAGACCAACAAGACGCTGCTATGAACATTTGCAAGCAAATAAGTGCGGACAAATGAGTGTAGTGTGGGACACACTGTGATACACTACAGCTTCCACAATGAGTTTTTTCTCTGCTGTGGGGGGAGGAGGTTGCAAGGGCAGAGGGCAGGAATGAGGAGAGGGGGAAATGAATGGGACAGGGGTGCATGATGTGAACTCCACAGAGGATCAATAAAAAGTTAAATAAAAATAGTAATAATCATCTGAAATTCAGTTAAGAAGCTTGGTTTGGGAAAAGTCTTCCATATCGGACTGGCTAGGAAAGTGATGGTGTCTGAGGAAGAAAAAATGTAACGTGGTAAGAGGAACTATGTCTGGAAGAGAAAAGGCAGCACTCCTGGGGGCCACATGTTCTAGATTCGGAACACCCCACACTCCGACTGCCAAGACAACACCAGGCAAAACAATTGGCCCATGGTCATGATTTATTCCCAGACTCTGCTAACTCCATCCTCTGAAGCCGTGTGGCTAAGGACTGGACATCTGTCTGCCTCTCACCTTGCTGAGAATGCCTTGCTGCTGGACAGGTGACAAATCAGACACATCCTGGGAAAGAGGGCTTCTCAGCACCTGCCAGAGATCCTTGCGGTCCATGCCGTAGAAGGCTTGTGTGCCCACCCCTGCCAGCAGCACGCCCATCTGGCAGACGCTGTAGAAGGACAGCACCTAACAGAAACAGTAGTCATGAGGACGCTCTCTCAGACATTTCCTAGGCCGAGTGGGTACCCGGATGAGTGACAGCCAAGAGACCCAATGAGGAGCAAGAAGGATGCTGCACTCATAGACCTTGGAGTTTTGGTAGTTGACACTAGGGAAGCGACGAGCCTCTTTGTCCAAGGCAGGGAGGGACTGCAACAATCTCCCTCTGCTCCCTTGAATTATTTGCATAGGAAATGTCACCATGGACCCCCAGAGCCTCAGTTAAGATCTAAAAATTCCAAGGCTCAGAGCATTAAAATGAAGTCACCATGAATCTAGAGGAACAGAATAAACGTTGGCCTTGGCCTCCAGCACAAAAGTGAACAAACCCAAGCAGACCATGGTTCTCTTAGTGAGGGCTACCATTGCAGTGATGAAACACCATGACCTAAACGCAAGCTGGAGAGGAAAGGGGTTATTTGGCTGTACTGGCTGGTCTTATGTGTCAACTTGACACAGGCTGGAGTTATCACAGAGAAAGGAGCTTTAGCTGGGGAAATGCCTCCATGAGATCCAGCTGTGGGGCATTTTCTCAATTAGTGATCAAGGGGGGAGGAACCCTTGTGGGTGGTGCCATCTCTGGGCTGGTAGTCTTGGGTTCTATAAGAGAGCAAGCTGAGCAAGCCAGTAAAGAACATGTCTCCATGGCCTCTGCATCAGCTCCTGCTCCCTGACCTGCTTGAATTCCAGTCCTGACTTCTTTCAGTGATGAACAGCAATGTGGAAATGTAAGCTGAATAAACCTTTTCCTCCCAACTGCTTCTTGGTCATGATGTTTGTGCAGGAATAGAAACCCTGACTAAGATATTGGTTTAGGAAGGAAGTCAGGACAGGAACTCAAACAGGGCAGGAACCTGGAGGCAGGAGCTGACACAGAGGCCATGGAGGGGTGCTGCCTACTGGCTTATTCCTTGTGGCTTGCTCGGCCTTCTCTCTTTAGAACTCAGGACACCAGCTCAGAGGCCTCTCCCATCCATTACTAATTATGAAAATGCCAGCCAGGAGTGGTGGCGCATGCCTTTAATCCCAGCACTCAGGAGGCAGAGGCAGGTGGATCTCTGAGTTCAAGGCCAGCCTGGTTTACAGAGTGAGTTTCAGGCCAGCCAGGGCTACATAAACTCTGTCTCAGAAAAAAAAAAAGCCCTACAGGCTTACCTATAGCCATATCTCACAAAGGCATTTTCTCAATTGAGGCTCCTTCCCCTCAGATGACTACAGCTCGTGTCAAGTTGTCATAAATCTAAAACTAGCCAGTACAACCACCATGATGCATGGTGGACATGGTGTTCATCAGTCGACTCTGCAGCAGATGCCTTAGGCTCTGGCCTCTATCTCTCCCTTCCACTGTGATGTTGACAGTTTGGTCCCTTACATTCTCTGTGTCCCATGTGAATAACCTCAGATGTGACGCTTGTTAATACCATGAGCTCGTTAGGTTGGTCAGAAGACTGAATGATTAAACCACTTAGGACAGGTCCTGGCATACAACAATCACTTCGTAAGTGCTCGTTATTAGTGTCATGCTGGAACTGGCTCCAATCTAACTGTCAAGAGCCAGTTGACATCCTAGGAGGTGGCTAAGGGTGTGAACAGAAAGAGTGGGACACCTAAGTGCTCAGGAACCAATGCTCCTGCCCTCCGAATGGGACTTTGTTATGACACAGCTCCCTCTCCACAGCCCGAAGCTGAGACAAATGCCAGTGTGATGGGTGATCCTGCCTGCCAACCTGTATCAAGAGACACCCAAGAGAATAGTAAAGCATGCTCTGGGCACACTTTTTGGAACATTTTCAGAGACATTTTAGCTTCCTAACCACCTCAAGATGAACAGCCTGCTCTCCCACAGTCTCTCTGCTGATATTTTATGCAACCTCATACTCAAAGCAACAGAGCCAGCTGACCACAGAGCAAAATTTCTGACCCCATAGAACAAAGTAAATCTTTCCTCCTTGTGCCTGGTTCTCTCCAGTAGCTGTCACAGCCATGCAAAATCCAACTAACCTGCAGGTTAGGAGGTGTGTCCAGGAGCAGTAAGAACAAGGAAGAAAATCCTGGGGGTGTGGCCAGCAAGCATCTCTGGCTCAGTAGCTGGTCTCTTGAAGAGCTCACAGCTTGTCCCCTCTTCCCCGTGCTCAGTCACCTCTCTGTGGACTGCTCAGGTAATCTGCACCAGTTTGGAGGAGAGGAGCTATTCTTAGCCATTTTACAAACAGGGGGACTTGAGCAAAATGAAATTAAGCAATTGCCTCATGTCACACAAGTAGATGACAGAGTAGAGATTCAAATGCCAGTCATGTCCTCAACACATCCTCTGTATTGTTGCTTCTACTGTACGTCCACATAGCTGACTGTTGCAGACAGAATGCTTGGGTCCTCCACAACATTCATATGCTGAATCTTAACCCCTATGTGATACTAATAGGTTGTAATGAGGTCGTGCGATACCTTGGCTGGTTTTATGCAGACTAGAGACATCTGGCTAAATGACTGAGGCTAGAAAATGCCTCAGTTGGCCTCCATTCAAGCCTGTCTGGTGTGAGGGTTGTCTTTGGTTTTTGGGGGTTATTTGTTTGTTTGTTTTAGACAGGGTTTCTCTATGTAGCCATGGCTGTCCTGGAATTCACTCTGTGGATCAGGCTCGAACTCCGCCTGCCTCTGCCTCCCAAGTGCTGGTATTAAAGTCATGGGCCACCACTGCCCCACTGCCCAGCCTCTCTGGTGTTTTCTTGATTGATGATGGACGTGGGAGGGCCCAAGCCACTCCCTTATAGGAAGATGGCCCTGAGCTATGTAAGAAAGCAGAATGATCAAGCTATGGGGAGCAAGACAGTGAGAAGCATTCTTCAATAGATTCTACTTCAGTTCCTGTCCTGGCTTCCCTTAATGTTACCCGAAAGCCAGATAAACCCTTCCCTCTTAAATTGCTTCTGGTGATGTGCTTTAGCACAGGAATAGAAACCCAAGGTCATGAGATAGAGTTAGACAGGGCCCTGAACTGACAGAAGTAATGCCTTTACCAAAAGAGAAACAAGAACAGGGAGATGGCTCTCAGTAGGCACAGGGCTTTTTGCACAAGCACGAGGATCCTAAGTTTGGGTTTGGGGTGGGAGGCCGAGATGGGTGTACCCTTCAGGCTTGTTGTCTGGCCAGTCTAGCTAAAATGGCCAGCTCTGAGTTCAATGAGAGAGCCTGGCTCAATAAAACAAAGTAGAGCCATGCTTGACAAACACATCTCAACCTCTCTCTGGCTGCCACACATATCTGCACAAATGAGCATACAAGTACACACCAAGAGACAGACAGACAGAAAAACAGAGGAAGCTTGCTGTCATGGAGTTCCCATACATCCATAGAAGGATGGCTGTGATCCACAGCCAAAACATCAGGCTTCGAAATGGAGCTACACAAAACTGTGAGGGGGAAATCTCTGTTATTTAAACCACTAACTCCATGTTATTTTGTTATACAGCAACCCAGTTAACATTACACTAGCCCTCAGGCACTCCAGGAAAGTTGGAGGTTCCAGCTGACCTTTTCCTGAGCCAAATATTTGGCAGACAAGATGACGATCTGGCTTCTGCCCCAGCCTGTAACCTGGTTGAGAGTAGAGATGGCGTTGCGCACTGCATCGGAGGAGAGGGATTCCAGCTGACTGCTGGTCAGACCTACAACCGCATCCGACAGAGAGCCTAGGGTCTCGTTGAGGGTCTGGTTCGCTGTAGCAATGTCCAGGAGGTTGGCCTTGAGCTGAAGGATAAGGAACTGGCATGATGTAAGGACTCCATACTGCCCTCCCTAGACATGGGCCCAGGGATTGCAAAGCAAGGTATTCTTGGTCATGGTCAGACAGTGACGAGCCCCCTGGGAATGCATCCTCCAGGCCTGGCTTTCATGTGCTGAAAATTCACTTTGAGTTTCATTTAAATATTAATGTGTTGTTCAATCAACCTTCAAGCATGGCAGGAAGAATTTTATTCCCTTGTGACTCTGCCGCATTTTGTAGTATCTATTTTCCTGTTGTGATCTTGAACTCTATATCCATATATTTGGTTGCTTTCCTTTTGTGAACTATCCAGGGGCCTTTTCATGGAAATATGTAATTTGCATAAGAAATAATTCTCAGCAGTACAAGAAAGATAAAGTGAAAAATCCAAACTCATGAAAGTAACTATGGAAATGATCAAATGAGCGCAGGGTGCAGTCATACAACACTTTCCAAAGGAGGGAAGGAAGAAGGGAAGGAAGGAAGGAAGGAAGGAAGGAAGGAAGGAAGGAAGGAAGGAAGGAAGGAAGGAAGAAGGGATGGAANCAAAGGAGGGAAGGAAGAAGGGAAGGAAGGAAGGAAGGAAGGAAGGAAGGAAGGAAGGAAGGAAGGAAGGAAGGAAGGAAGAAGGGATGGAAGGAAGGAAGGAAGTAAAGAAGGAAGGAAGGAAGAAAGGAAGGAAGGAAGGAAGGAAGGAAGGAAGGAAGGAAGGAAGAAGGGATGGAAGGAAGGAAAGAAGGAAGGAAGGAAGGAAGACAGGTGGGAGGAAGAAGGAGGGAGGGAAGAAAGGAAGAAAAGGATGGAGGGAGGAAGGGAGGAAGGAGGGTGGTGTATATCTTCCCAATTGGTTATATGTCTTTAGAAATATACAGAATGATGTTCTTACAGATTTATCTACTTAATGCCTTATACTTTCACTTAAATCACATCTTGTGCATGTCTGCATGTTTCTAAAACTGTCTTAAAAATATTTTTGTTGTAATATACATCCCTAATTACAGTCAAGAATTCCCATCTGATTCTGGTAAGGCAGGTAATATACTCACCAACTGTATCATAGACTCTGTACAAAAAATAAAAACAAAAAACCGAGAGGCCAGGGAGAGGTTCAGCAGGTGGAGTTACTTGGCCACAAAGCCTCATGACCTCAGCTGGATCCAAGACCCCACACAGAGAATAAAAAGAACTGACTCTCAAGTGATGCTCTCTGGCCTCCAAAGGCTTCATGTGCACACATGTGCAAACATAAACATGCACACACACACACACACACACACACACACACACAAACACAATAAAGAATTAAGTGAAAATAAATAATAACTAAATGTTTAAAATGGCATAATGTTTATGTTTTAACACAAATTTGTGTACATTCATTTCAGGCACACATGCGCTACTTTCACATATGCGATCTCAAAGTTGCCACTGGGGGGCAGCAAAGCTAAGTGGAAGAATAGGTTTCAGGCTCTCTTCAGCAGGCTCCCTTCCCCAGCGTTGTTCCCCATGGCACAGAAGGAAGTGAGAACTAGGGTGGTGGCTCTCATGCCCTGGTCACTCGCAGCACATGATGACTGAAATACACAATCCCAGGTCACGAGGGATCCGAGCTGGTAGCACAGAAGCCAGTGAAGGCCATGGGCTGAACCCACTGAGCACTCAAGTCTGAGAACTGCTGAGCTCTGCATCCCTAACCGGTTTCCCAGTAACCGGAAGATGCCCCCCACCTCCACCCTCCCCCACCCGTGTCTTCCTTGAACAAAAAAAAAAAAAATAGGCCTTAACAAATAGATGACTATGGGGGGAGGCACCAAATATAGCAAGGTGTTTGGAATTCTGTGTGAAAAACTGCTGTGGAATTACTGATGGCTTTACCAAGATTTTCTTTTACTAACATTCTAATATTATGATTCTAATTTATAAATTAAGAAAATGATCTGAAACTTGAATGAGAAAAAAATAGACAAAGTTTGGAGCTAAGATGAAACGATGGACCATCCAGAGACTGCCCCACCCGGGGGTCCATCCCATAATCAGCCACCAAACGCCGACACTATTGCATATGCTAGCAAGATCTTACTGAAAGGACACTGATATAGCTATCTCTGTGAGGCTATACCAATGCCTGGCAAATATAGATGTGGATGCCCACAGTCATCTATAGGATAGAACACAGAGACCCCAATGGAGGAGCTAGAGAAAGTACCCAAGGAACTGAATGGGTCTGCAACCCTATAGGTGAAACAACAATATGAACTAATCAGTACCCCCCAGAGCTCGTGTCTCTAGCTGCATATATAGCAGAAGATGGCCTAGTCAGCCATCGTTGGGAAGAGATGCCCCTTGGTCTTGCAAACTTTATATGCCCCATAGAAGGGAACGCCAGGGCCAAGAAGTGGGAGTGGGTGGGCAGGAAAACAGGGTGGGAGGAGGGTATAGGGGACATTCAGGATAGCATTTGAAATGTAAATTAAGAAAATATCTAATAAAATACGTTTAAAAAATAGAAATAAAAAGGCTAGGTACAGTAACATGTGCTTGAAATCCCAGCACTCAGGTGACTGAGGCAGGAGGATTGCAAACTGGAAGCCAGCCAGGGATGTATAACCAAACTTTACTCAAAAAAAAAAAAAAAAAAAAAACCCTAAAATAAATGGAGAGAGAAAGGGATGGAGGCAGCCATCTGTAGTTGCTAATTTGAGCAGAAACAAGTCTAGGAGCTCAGTAGATAACAGTCAGTCATCCAGGGCTCCTCCATCCTCCCATGCTGGGATCAGCTGCAGACTTCCCTTTTACATTCATCCATCCATTCATTCACAGAGAGCTGGGTCGCTCGAGTGCCACGCACATAAGCACTGTCAGGGGACCACTTTCAGAAGCCAGCTCTCTCCTGCTACCCTGTGGGTTCTGGGGGTCAGGGTTGGGTTGTCAGCTTGGCCCCTGCCCTGACTTTTTGTTTTGTTTTGGTTTTGTTTTTGGGGTTTTGTTTTTGGGGGGTTTTTTTGTTTTGTTTTTTTTTTTTGGTTTTTGCCCCTCCAATTCAATTTATGAAAAAATTCTAACATTGAGCTACATCGTGTGTGTGTGTGTGTGTGTAGAGATAAATGATAGATAGATAGATAGATAGATAGATAGATAGATAGATAGATAGATAGATAGATAGATAGATATGTATATTGAGACAAGGTCTTATTCAGGCTGACCCTGAATTTGTGACCCTCCTGCTTCATCGCTGCCTGTGGTGGAGTCTGGCAGAGCCTTTACTCCGGAGGAGCCCCTTGTCCTATGCCACTTATCAGCACTGCTGGCCTTACCCCAGACCCCTGAGCAGATCGCCCTTAGGATCCATCCCCAGGCTGTGCTCAATACAGATGCTAAGACTCCAACCACCCATTCCTACCACTCATTTCAATTAGCCATAGCTGTTCTGATTGTTTCAACACATCCATGTTTTCTCTACCCTGCTTTTCATAATTCCTCCCCATGCCTCTCCCCTCCAGGATTGAGGACAACATCTGCCAGGATTGAAGTACTTAATAACATGTTCTCAAAATCCAGGCAGAGTGGGGGAACTGAGGCCGAGGACCCAGCGACCTGCATCTCATCCGTACCTTCTGGACGCCAGCCTGGAAGCCCCGGAGGTGGCTGCACTTGAGCATCTGGTGGAGAAGGACTTGGGCCAGGGTGGCATCCGGCAGCTCCAGACCATCATAGAAACAAACCAACAGCCCCAACCTGTGTGTGAAGATGAGGGAGGCTGGTGGGGCTGCTCAGAGCCCCAAAACCCTTTCCCTGCAATCCAAACATGAATGCCATGACAGCACAGTGGCCAGCACTCGCCCGCTTCATCCTGCAGCACCTACCTGGATTGTCAGTTCTCGACAGACAAAACAATTAATATGGGTTGAGTGTGGAATGTCACCCCCGGGGCGCATGTGTTTGAACACCTGGTTCCCCAGCTGGTGGCAACTATGGCAGCAGAAGGTGACTCCCTAGAAGCAGACATTTGAGGGGTACACCCTGGTCTTGTTTCTGGTCTTGTTTTCAGTTTCTTGGTCAGCCAAACTGTAAGGACCTGTACCCTCACGCCCCCACCGTCATGCTCTCCTCTGAAACCGTGCGTCAAGTGCGTCAAGTGCGTCAAGTGCGTCAAGTGCGTCAAGTGCGTCAGAGTAAAACTCTTCTTGAAGTTGCTTCTGTCATGGGTTTTATCACAACAACAAGAAAAATAACTAATGTAGCCCTACTTCACAGAGGGGTAGACTGAGACCCAGAGAAGTCAGGGGACTTACCCAAAAGCAAATGATAGAGCCGCAACTTAAATCTAAACCCATTCAACTAAGCCACCTCATCTCCTAGGAGGGGGAATTCAGGGAAAGAGGGATACTAAAATCCTCTCTCATTTCCACGTGGAAATATAGGCTCGGCCACCCTGAATGATAGCTCTATTCCCAGGATTCCTTGTCGCTACCCACCAAGATGGTCCTGAGACTTCAGAAGAAAAAAATATGGCAGAATAATGAGGGAGCAGAGGAACTCAGACTCTGCCAGGCTAAAAGCAATATATCTAGCGGTTGAGAGCATAGACTAATGCCAACCGAAGTTTGGAGGCCGGTTCTGTGAGATGTTTGCCTCTGAATTACACAACTCCTCTTCAAGGTAGCCGCCTACAGCAATGCAGTGCATGCCGTGGGCTGCAGTACGGGATGAGCCTGTCTCTCTCAACTATTAGGAACTAGGTTTACTTTATTCATCATGGTGCATCATGGGAAACATGGCGGTGAAGGACTGAGGGTGACAGGCAGATCAGGGATGAGACTTCCCAGTGGCTACTAAGCCCTCGCTCACCAGTGATCATAGTGATCGCTCTTAGGGATCATATAAAGACTATCCGGCTCAACGGGCCAGACGAGCTGGTGGACCACAAGCAGCCTGGTTCAATCCTCTCGGAACCAACACTGACATAGTCAGACATGGACACAGGATGTCATTAGGCCATAGAAACAGTGGGATGGTGGTTACCAAGGACTCAGGAGAGCGATGTCAACAGATATAAAATCTCAGGTAAGAAGGGTAAGTTCTGGAGACCATGGTGACTATAGTTAACAAAGAGCCCAGAGTAGATTATGCATTCTCACTAGGCATACAAACACACATATGTATACAAGGTAATGGGCATGTTAGTTACTCAGTTTAGCCATTCTACAATCTAGACATGTTATAGGATTTTTTTTAGTCATGGGAGGGGCATGTGTGTGCATGGGTTGCGCACATGTGTGTGATGTGAGTGTCACAGAACAAGAAGGTAGGAGCATAACCTCTAGGGCTAGCCCTCACCTGCCACCTTGTTAAGGACAGGGTCTCTCTTCTTGCTCACAGATGCATGTGCCAGACTCACTGGCTTACAAGCTTCTGAGGAGTCTCCTGTTTCCGCCTCCCCCATCTCTCCATAGAGGAGCTAATGTTAGATGCTCACACTCTATGTCCAGCTTCTGTGTGGGTGCTGGGATTTGAACACGGGTCTTCACCCTTGCATAGCTAGTGTCTTTACCTACTGCGCCATCTCTCCAGCCTTGTAGTTTCAGTCTTGAATGTCTTTCAGAGGTTCACATGCTGCTGGGCCTCTTTACAGCAGTGTTCAGAGGTGGAATCTTTGGGGAGGAGATGAACCCACGAGGGCTTGAGTCCCCTCCGCATGTCAGCCCATTGTGACAGCTTCACAGGTATGAGAGGTAGAGAAGACATAAGGAGGCAGGGTCTTGCTGGAAGTAGGTAAATGGAAGGACATATTTTGTCCTGATACAGTCATTCTCTGCCTCACCTCTCTGCTTCCTTGGAGCCATGAGGTGAGCAGCTTTGCTCTGTCGCTTGCTTCCACTTCGACATGTCATTGTGTCACCTCCACCAAGTCTAAAAGCCACAGGGCCAAGCAACCATGGACTGAACCTTCCACGAGACAACATGAACCTTTGCTGCATTCAGTTCATTCTCTCAAGTATTGTGTTACAGGGACAAAAATTAACTAGCACTATATACTGTATACCATAGATAAAGACAGCTCAATCTGCAAAACAGTTTTTGAGAAAAAATGCCATTTATTGAGCACATGCTATGTGTCAGAGAAGAGTCCTGGAAAGGCAGGGTGATTCCTGTCTCCCATTTAACATATGGGTAAAGAAAGGCACAGGAAGGTGATAAGATGTGGCCAAGCACATAACTCACAAGTGGCAGAGCTGGGATTAAACTCAAGTGGCAGAGCTATCTCTGTCCACGTCCTTATTTTAACAGGTCCTTTTTATTGCCTAGTATATTATCTATTTAATTAGCAGGCATGTGGAATAGTAAGATGGGATCCTGGCTGCTGAGTGAATTTTATTATAGATGGGAAAGAAAGACTGTGACATAGTTCTAAATTAACACTCACTCTAGAAGGAGTCATCTGAAAGATTTTAAGGTAAGATGAGAGGTGACAGCCAAGTCCCTGAGAGGACAGACAGGAGATGGCATGCTGGTTAGGGTTTTTGTCAACTGGACACAAGCTTGCTTGAGGTCATTGCAGAAAAGAAAACCTCAATTGAGAAATGCCTCCATCAGATGGGCCTGTGGGCAAGTCTGTGGGGGCATTTTCTTGATTAATGTTTGATGTAGGAGAGTCCAACCTACTATGAGATGTACCAACCCTGGCAGATGGTCCTGAGTTCTATAAGGAAGCAGGCTGAGCAAGCCATAGGGAGCCAGCCGGTAAGCAGCAGTACTCCATGTCTCTGCGTCAGTACCTGCCTCCAGGTTCCTACCCTGGCTCCCTTCAACAATGGTCTGCAACGTGTAAGCTATAATAAACCCCCAACTTGATCTTGATCATGGAATGTTATCAAAGCAACAAGAATCAAACTAGAACAGACAGTCTGGCCACCTCCTCCCCTGCTTGGCCCAGTCCTTCCCTCCAGGCTTAGGTACCCTTAACTAGAAATGGCTAGAGACGAGGACCTGGTGCTAGGACTAAATTTTAGAGCTAACCTCTAGAATGTCAGGGCCTCCCCTGCTGACAGCCTAATAATAAGGGATTCCCTCTCAAACATGGCAAACCCCTAGATGCCTCCAACACTTGCCCCAACCTAATGGAAACGCCATGTCCACCTTGCAGTGACACCCTTGGTAGTGAGGATGGTCTAGCTCCAGTTCAGGGCTGGAAGAAACACTAGGGGAGGTGACAGAAAATGCCTGAGCTCCAGGAGACACTCAAAGATGTGTCCCCTTTTCCTTTCTGAACATTTTTCAAAGGGTGATAAGCCCTTGGGAGCAAATATCTCTCCTCAAATGCATAAAGAACTCTGGGGCCATTCTCAGGAAATACTTAGACTGCATTTGCACAAGTGTATGTGTGTGTGAGTGTGCAATCACACATGTGTGCATCCATGAGGAGGCCAGAGGATGACATCAGATGTCATCCTCAGTTGCCCTCCACCTTATTTACTGATGAATGGAAGCTCATCAATTTCCTAGCCTGCCTGGCTTGCCAGCTCCCACGATCCTCCTGCCTCTGTCTGGCATCCTCCCTCAGTGACAGGATTATAGGCACATGCTGACACACCTAGCTTCTTACCTGGTGCTGGGGATTCTAACTCATCCTCACGATCATTTGCCAAGCACTGTACTAACTGAGTCATCTCCCCAGCTCTTAGACCAAATATTGGAAGGACCCGGGGCCACCCTTGCCTGTGGATGGTGGAGATGTTCCTCACGTCAAAGCTGGAGCAGCGGATCCTCTCCAGAAATGCCTGGGCCAGTTCAGGGGTGATATCATACACCATGTCCAGCTGCTTAGTGGCGTTGTCATAGCTGATAAACAGCCCAATCTGGCAGACAGGATGGGAAGACGGGGGAAGACTGGTGAGGAGGGTCAAGTGGCCCAGCGGGGACCCATCCTGGTGGCCCATGCTGCGCCCATCTCAGCCATAGGGCTATACAGCCAGTTCTCAGATTACTATATTTCTTTCTTTTTATTGTTGTTTTTAACGTTCAGTGTATATACTCATTGTATATGGCACACAAAGATATGCATATGAGTACATATTGTATGTTAAGCATATTCTCCCCATAGCCCCTTACCCTATCTTTCTCACCTCTCCTCCTCCTATTAGCCCCATTTGTTCCCCTAAACATTTCACTCCTACTTCCATGTCTTACACACACACACACACACACACACACACACACTTTTATATACCTGTATAAAATCTGTGAACCACAAGTGAGAGAGAACATATGTCTTTCTGAGACTGACTTAATTAACTTGAATATCTCCAGGTATATTTATTTCCTGAAAAGAACATAACTTCATTCTCTGTGGTCAAAAATGATAAAAATATATAATTATATATATATTAATATATACTAATGATAAAGATGATATGATGAAGGAAACGGCCCGCTGTGTAGACAGACCATGTTTTCCTCATCCACTCCTTTCTTCTTGGGCATCTAGCTGCATCCACTGCCTACTGTTGCAGAGTTGCTGCAGTGAACACTGATGGGCAAGTCCCTCTGCGAGGGTGACTTTGAAGCTTCATGTAAACACCCAGTAGTAGTTAGTGTACCTGCGTCATATGGGACATCTAGTCTAGGAGCTGTTTGTTTGTTTTTGAAACAGGGTCTCACTATGTAGACCAGGCTGGCCCCACACTCATATAGCTTCACCCACCTGCCTTTGCCTGTGGTGTTTGAATATGCTTGGCTCATGGGGAGTGGCACTATTAGGTGTGGCCTTATTGGGGTAGGTGTGACCTTGTTGGAGGAAGACTGTCACTGTGGGGGCGGGTCTCTGTGCTCAAGATCTACCTACTGTGGAATGAGAGCTTCCTCCTGGCTGCCTGCAGATCGAGACACAGAACTCCCAGTTCCTTCTCCAGCACTACATCTGCCTGGACACTGCCACATTTCCTGACATGATGATAATGAACTGAACCTCTGAATGTAAACCAGACCCAATTAAATGTTGTCCCTTATAAGAGTTGCCTTGGACATGGTGCCTGTTCACAGCAATAAAGCCCTAACTATGACACCTCCTAAGTGCTGGGATTAAAGGCATGTCCCACAAGTCTGGCTTGAAGGTTCCCCTTTGTCTATATCTTCATCAGCATTTGGAGTGGGGAGATCTGGGGAAGGAATTGCAGTTGCACACTACCAGGCTGGACAGGAAGGTGTTACACATGTATTCTCTTTGCAAGATACAAAATGTAGCGTATATATTCCACATGGTACTAAGTGTACTGTGCAGACTCTATATTCCTGCTCCATTTTGCCTACATGTCCAAGGGTATCACACTGACATCTTAAATGACGATAGGGCTCGCTATGGTTTTACTCCCTATTTCTAATGGATTTATCATTCTATCTGGCAGTGTGTTCTAATTCTGTATTCTAAAAGGTGCTCAATGGACTGGGGAAACAACTCAGGGGCCAAAGTCCAAACCTAAGGGAAAGGGTTTGGATCCCCAGAAGCCACATAAAGAGTCAGACAGGAGTGGCAGCCCCTGTATTCCAGCACTACGGATGTAGAAGCAAGATATCCGTGGGCCAAGCTGGTTAGCTATACTAGCCAGAATGGATGGGCTCTGGGTTCTGCTAGAGATCCTGCCCAAATAAACAAAGGGGAGAGCAGGGGCTGAAGAGGACGTTCAGCAGTTGAAAGCATTTGCTGTTCTTCCAGAGGATCCAGGTTCGATTCCCTGCACCCACATAGGGGCTCACAACCATCTGTAACTTCACTTCCAGGGGATTCTACGCTCTCTTCTGGCCTCCATGAGCTCCAGGCATTGCAAGTGGTACATAGACATGCATGCAGGCAAAACATCCATACACATAAAAATAATAAAGTAATAATTTAAAAAAATAAGTGGAGAGTATTCAAGGAAGACAGCTGGCATTGACCTTGGGCCTACATACACTAATGCACACATATGCAAATATAGTTGCACACATGTGCATATACACACATACCCCACATGGGAAAGAAGGTGATCATAAAATCCTCCCTTGAGGATTTACCCTTTGACCACATCTGAATCCACCCCCTCTGTATTTGTAGATCATGAGAAGTTGTCCACACATGCCTGATCTTAGAAATGCCCCGATTTCTAAAGATGGAAAGGTTGTAAAACAGCAGAGACATGGGAGGCGCTCCTAGCCCCCTAGGTTAGAGGGAGGAGCTGGGGCAGGCCAGGTGGCTTAGCAGGTAAAGCTGCTTATCAGACAAGCTTCAGCCCAATCTCTTGACCCCATCTTGGAAGAGAAAAACACAGCTCCTGAGAGCTGGCCCTCAGACAGGCACCGTGGCAACATGCACACTCACGTATGCACAGCATGCACACATGGCACAGGAGGAGCCAAGTCTTGCCTCGTGCTTTATAACAATCACACATTGTTGTGAGTACAGCTCTGTGAAGAAGGCCATCATGTGATGAAGGCCAAGGCCAAGGAGAATGAGCTTTTTGCTATTGTTTGTGTTGTAATGGAACCCAGCTCTTTAGGAACCTCTGTTGGAGCGTTCTCCAGAGGCTACATTTCAAAGTCACAATGCCCAAAGGATCTTAAGGTCACTGGGTCAACATCAGAAGGAGAGAGACAAATCAATGGGTGGGTTAAGCAACATGAGCCACATATACTTCTCCACTGTAAACTCCAAACTCAGATCCAATCATTACTCATGTTGAAGTAGCTATTAATAGAAGTCACTATTTATAGAAGCATCCATTAATCCATGCTACTTTGGCTTGAGTGCAGGCATGGGAAACTCGATAGCTATTGTCCTTGGCTTTTCTAGAATACACGCGCGCGCGCGCACACACACACACACACACACACACACACACACACACAGAATCCCCTTACATGAGTCTTGGGTCATAGCCAGTGTTCCCTTCCTATCATGTTGACTGTGTCAATGCCCTCAATTCTTTTCCTTATCTCTTCTGTTCTAGAATATAACCCCACCATTGACTTCTTGAGACTTTGTTCCTAGAGTTTTGTCTAAAAGGTAGAGATATATCTGGCTAAGGTATACAGTTCCCAGGACATCTTGGCTTAGCAAACACTGGAAATCTAGAACATATGACACTCAAGGTATATAGCAATAAGGACATAAAAATATACTTTTCCAACTTACTTCTATAGGGCTAATGTTCATAATTTCTTCAAATGATAGGTGAACCATGTATCTGCCCAAAATCCATAACTTTTCTGCACTGACCCATGAAACTGAGCCATCTACAAAGAGAGAGAGAGAGAGAGAGAGAGAGAGAGAGAGAGAGAGAGAGAGAGAGAGAGAGAGAGAGAGAGAGAGAGAGAGAGA
>NC_034590.1:90724795-90730337 GCF_900095145.1 Mus pahari | reverse complement strand
TCTCTCTCTCTCTCTCTCTCTCTCTCTCTCTCTCTCTCTCTCTCACACACACACACACACACACACACACACACACACACACATACACACACACTTAAATAAACAAATAGGGTGGGATTGAGGGAGCCTCCTAGCACTGACTTTGGCCTCCACATATACACACACTTGCACCACATGGTATGTGGTGATCCAAGGCATCTTTGGTGTCAGGACTCTGGCATTCCTTAATTCATTCAGCTACCATCTACTGAGTCCCACCTGTGAGACACCACGAGACACACAGGCCACAGCCACAGATATGAGCCTTGCTACCTGACAGTGTGGCCCACAGATCAACATCATCATGGCCTGGAACTTGTTAGGCACTCAGATGATGTTTCAATAATTGAGACCCCAAAACATAGTGATTTGAGTTTAGTTCTTTAGTCAATAATCTGACAGCGAAAAGTATGTTTGCCTCTCTTATTACTACTTCATTTTAATCCAGTTAATAATCATGACTAGCAGGTTGTCATCTTAGTCCCACAATGCACTATATTTGAATGAAACCAAGCTTGCCTGCATGGACCCCAAGTTCCTGGAATCTCTGTTTACCTGGAATGTCTTTCCTTAATTTGTATCTACCTTCAGATTTTTTTCTTCCTTGAAGCCTTTTGTGTGTGTGTGTGTGTGTGTGTGTGTGTGTGTGTGTGTGTGTGTGTGGTGTGTGTATGTGTGTGTGTTTAAGTGAAACTTCCCATTTCCCATATGCTATCCAACTTCTTTTTTTTTGTCTTGTAGATTGTCTGCTTGTTTGCTTTTTTGAAATAATCTCTCACTTCCCTAGCACCCACTGAGCAGACTCAGATCCTTGGGGATGTCTCTCCCTCCCCAGCACTGAGATTATAAACAAACACCATTATGCCTGACTTTTTGCATGAACTTTGGGGATTGAACTCAGGTCTTCATGAGTTACCTTCCAAGTACTTTACCAACTGAGCTATCTCCCCAGCCCCTCAGTTCTGCTTTTGCTTTTGCTGTTTTGTTTTGTTTTGGTTTGTTTTTATTTAGATGATGCTAGGGGTTGAATACAAGGCTTCACACAGGCCAGGCCAGGGCTTAGCCACTAAAAAGCTCTCCACCCTATTTCCCCTTAGTTATAAGGGCTTACTCAGTTGCCCTGGCCGGTCTTGAACTTGCTATCCTTGTGCTGAGCCTCCCATATAGCTGGAGTTGTGCTGTCAAACCTAGCTTGAGTTGTATTTTATCTCCTTAACTGGAAATAATCTCTTTCTCTTGGCAATTTCCAAAGGAGTCTTTGTGTCAATGTGCTCTGGCATCTGAAATCCCCACACCTGTGACATATCAATAGGACTTTAAGAACAATCACAGCCAGGGTCCAACTTCAAGTTTCAATGAGCTGGAACTGGCGGAAGTTGCCCCACCCCCAGGCCTTTGGTACAGATCTTTGCACACAGCATTGTATTGGTGGCATTTGGGGAAAAGGAAGATGTGATACCATATAAATCTGTCACCGAGAACTGCTTAGGAGCTGTGGACACTGGCAGGGTCTGGATAAAATGCACGCGGCAACATTTTCATGGGCTCATGCACAAAACAAAACAAATAGACAAACAAACAAAACCCTGTTATCTCCTCAAGCTAGGGAGTTAGATAGGTGGGGTTTGGGGCTGGGGAGATGGCTCTGTTGGTAAAGTGCTGCCTCAAAAATACAAAGGACCCAAGTTTGGATCCATAGCACCCACAGAAGCATACATCTGTAACCCCAAAATCCAGTGGTAGCAGTGAGGATATAAGTGGATCCCTTACATCCTCATTGGCCAACGCGCTCATTGACCAATCAATCTAGCCAATCAGTGAGCTCCAGGTTTAGTGAGAGACCCTGTCTTACAATAATAAAGAGGAAAGTAGTTGAGGAAGACATGTCTACTACCTCTGGCCATCACACCCATGTGCACACGTGTGTGCGTGCGTACACACACAGAAGTGTGTAGATGTCGCTGTTGACATCTGGAGTGGCTGTTGAAGGGAAGTGTTGCTGCAAGGGCCACCACATTCATTCACCAAGACCCAAGCTGAATTGGCCTTACCCCAACCAATTACAAAGCAGGAGCTGCAGTTCTACAGAACCATGACCCCTCGGCATGCAGTATTTTAATAATCAAAGTTCAGCCCATAAACTCTGGGGAGTTCACGGACTAAAAGAATATAGGGCCCAAACAGAATGAACTTGAATTCAGTGTAATTTAATAATGGAACTTTCCACACATAGGGATTCTAGAAGGAAAATGGGTTCCCAACTAAACTGACAATAAAGGCCTGAGTGGCCTCTTCAAGGTTCTGTGGTGTGAGGCTCAGGCTACCAGAAGCCATGACTGCAGCCAGGCCTAGGGAACTCACCCATGTGTTTAAGACATTGATTATGTGTTGTTTAAAGTTGCTCCCACAGGAAGCTCAGAGATTGATTCCAGGAAAGGACTGGTTGGCACATTCTGTGTCCCTGCCCTGCTGGCTTCCTCTGTGTCCTCCCAAGACAATGAATTCATTCTCACTCCAAATCACTTGAATGTGTCTGCTGTACCTCACCATCAAATGTCTCCCTTCCTGGAGCCTCACAGGATAGGGTCAATCCCTTCATATTCAATTTAATCCAGATGGCATCCATTCAAGAAGTCTTCCCTGATTTCTTAGTTCAGAGATTGGCCAACCCTAGCCCACAGGATGGACCCAGGCCACCCAGTTTCTACATAATCTGAAAACCAAGAACAGTTTTTATATAATTGAGGATAAATTAAAAAGCACTGCTTGGTAAACTATGAATTTTATATGAGTTCAAATATCAATGTCCATGCAGACTTTACTGGAAAGCAAGCCCCCCTCATTCATCCATCATCCGTGCCTGCTTTCAAGATTCAGTGTCTGACTTCAGGTTTAATAAGCTAAAATTGTTACTCATTTTTGGCATGGGTATGTGTGCATGATGTACATGTGTGTTCACATGTATGTGTGGATACATGTGTGTATGCATGTGGAGAAGCTGAATGTGTCTTCCCTGATCACTCTCCATCTTATATTTTGTGGCAGTGGGTTCTCACTTGAACCCAGGACTCATCAATTTGGCTAGTCAAGCTGACCAGCTTCCCCCAGGATGCCCTGTCTTTCTCTCTCCCTCTCTTCTCTGATTCTCTGCAGTAGCATGAAACATAATAGCCCTAGAGCCATGAGCCTCGGGCCCCGTGGAAATACCCAACTCCTTGATTATTACTATAATTATTCTAGTCCCTTATATAAATGAACTAGCATGTGATCAAGCAGTCTGATCCTATAGAAATTAAATGCTTTGAAACACAAGTGACTATCAAACCTCTTAGCACTGTCTCTGCGTCATTTCTAGTGCTAAACACCATGGGAATATTTTACTAATAGTTGTTGTATCACATTGTTCAGGGAGCAAGGACAAGGGAAAAGCTCAGTGCACACAACGAATTGCACATTAGTAAAGTGCTCCTCAAACAAACAAGAAAACCTGGGTTTAATGCCCAGAGCACAAAAACAAAAACAAAAAAACCCTGGCCAAGCATGGTAGCATATGCCTTTAATCCCAGCACTGGAGGAGTAGAAGACAGATCTCTATGAGTTTGAGTTTGAGGCCAGCCTGGTCTACATAGTGAGTTCCAGGCTAGTCAAGGCCACATAGTGAGACCTTGTCTTGAAAACAAAACAAACAAACAGGCAAGCAAACAACAACAACAAATAAAACAGCAAAGAAGCCTAATGTGGCATGGAATTCCAGCACAGGAGAAATGGGACAGATAGATCCTGGATTTGCTGGCCAGCTCGCTCACCTAGCCAGCAAGCCCCAAGTCTCAGTGAAAGATCCTGTCTCTAAAAGGATGGTGATCGGGCTGGAGAGATGGCTCAGTGGTTAAGAGCACCGATTGCTCTTCCGAAGGTTCTGAGTTCAAATCCCAGCAACCACATGGTGGCTCACAACCATCCCTAATGAGATCTGATGCCCTCTTCTGGTGCATCTGAAGACAGCTACAGTGTACTCATGCAGATTAATAAATAAATCTTAAAAAAAAAAAAAAAAAAAAAAGGATGGTGATAGCTTGAGGTATAACAGCTTAGGTTGCCCTCTGATCTCTATACACAAACACACAAACATGCATGCACTCACAAATACAGAGACATACAAATGAACACATATACACATATGCACACACACTCACACACACACAAACTCACATACACACTCACACAAACTCACATACACACATACAAAGAATAAAAGGAAAACCTGAAGCTCTACAGCATTCCCATCTATGCCTTGGTCACTGTGGGACATAAACAAGATTTTAATGCACATCTGTCAAATAAAAGCACCCCAAGGCACCCCAAGGAACCTTTGCTTTGGTTGCCAAGAACCAACAGAAAATGTTCTAACCAAAACTATCTCACTTTAATGCACACATTTTACACATAGAGAGCTTATTCTAAAGGCTCTTATCAAATGTAAGCTGTCACCACAGAACGAGGACATGCAACAGCTACGTGTAAGACAGACACACCCTCATTTCAGAGGCTGATGCCATGGAATGAGGTCCTGGAAGTGTGGCAGAGGGGATGGAGCGAAACTCCTAAAAGCAGTGAAAGCAGCCCAGAGTGGGGGCGTGGAGCGCCTTCTAGAGGATAGAGTTCTCCTAGAAGTTACTCCAACCAACCCCACCCCCTGGTAGGCAGGTCTCACCGGTGACATCGAAGGGCTTCCTCAGGATCCCCGTCATCCATGAATAGAGAGCTCTCTGGGTGTGAGCTGAAGTCTGGTCATAGAGGTCTTTGAACACTGCGGATCTAAGACATACAGACATGGGTGTCCATTAACAATACCCAGGTGAACGCCCACCCTGAAGGAGCTGTGAGGGCACTGTGCCCAGGGCTGCCATGCTGAAACCCTCCACATGCCTTTGCTGCATTGACTGTTTTCCAAAGAGCATGTGGATCCTGCCTCCTCAGCTCTTAGTTCCTTTTGTATATGTGTGTGTGTGTGTGTGTGGTAGATTTTTGAGATATAGCTTACATGCCCTATAATGTTCCGATTTAAAGTATATAATTCACCAGCACTCCCAAAAGCAGAATCAGGAGAGTCAGGTCAAGATCAGTCTTGAACTCACAACAATTTTGAGGCTAGCCTGGACTGCATCAGACCATGTCTCAAGAAAATGAAGTCATGGTATTGTCAAGAAAATAGGTAAAACTAGAAAGTATTGTCTTTTGTGAGGTAACTCAGGCTCCAAACGCAGCATGCACAGAGCTTAGCTTCTGACTTTTACATAAGTGTTGTGTGAGAGTGGGTGTGTGAGAGCTGATCTTGGCTGATAACCTGATTACATCTGGAATTCACTAAAACCCACCATCATCAACACTTCCTGCAGCAGCTGGGCAGTGGTGGCGCACACCTTTAATCCCAGCACTTGGGAGGCAGAGGCAGGTGGATTTCTAAGTTCGAGGCCAGCCTGGTCTACAGAGTGAGTTCCAGGAC
>NC_034590.1:90720520-90724740 GCF_900095145.1 Mus pahari | reverse complement strand
GCCTGGTCTACAGAGTGAGTTCCAGGACAGCCAGAGCTATACAGAGAAACCCTGTCTCTACCCCTCCCCCCCCAAAAAAAAAAAAAAAAAAAAAACATTCTGGCAGCTTACAAAGAAACTCCATCCCCTTAGGTGCCACTCCTCAGCCCCTGGCTCCCCAGCTCCTGGAAGCCACCAGTCCACTTTCTCACTATGAATTCGCCTGTTCCGGATACTGCATATAAATGGGGTCATGCCATTCATTTATGTGTCTTGCTTCTTACACTCATGTGATGTTTTCAAGGCTGACACACGGAGCATGCACCAGGCCTTCATTCCTTTTTATGAATAAATAATATTCCATTATGTGGGTAGAATACTTTTTGGTTGTCCAGTCATCAGCCAATGGACATTTAGATTGTGTTTATCTTTTGTCTTGTTTCTTTGTTTGTTGGTGCTTGGAATTGAACCTAAAGCTCACACATGCAATGTGCATGCTCTACCAGTGAGCTGCATGCCCCTCCCCCTGTTTAGCCTCTTAAGGAATTACTAACTGTCTCCACAGCAGCTGCCCCACGGTGTGTCCTGGACATCACCGCAGCCCATCTCTAATTGTCATCAGCACCTGTCCATCTTGGGTGCCTTGACAAGTAACCTCCTGCTGGTGACAAGTGGTCTTGTCACTTTCTAAGCCACTACAGTCTGATTTACCACTTCTGTACCATCCTCCATGGCTCCAGTCACCATTCTCTCCTTCTCACCCAACCCAGAGGTCCTAGATGGTACAAACAGGACTTGCCATTTCATTACCTCTAGCACTGTCCAAACCTCCTGCTCATCTTGAAAACCTTCCAAACATCTGTGTCCCGGGAGCCTTCCTCTACTCACACCCACACCATGAGTACAACCTACCATCTCAACAGTTCATGCACTTTTCCTATCTAGCATTCCCACCAGCCCCCTTTCCAGTCATTCTATATGTGCACATACAAGTTCTCCATTAACCCTCACACAATGCTGTCCTTGTATTTTCTAACTCTTTCTTTCCTTTCCATTGGATTTTTGTTTCAATTTTTATTTTGTTATGTGTGTGACTGCTTAACTGTATGTGCATTGCATATGTGCAGTGACAGCAGAAGCCAGAAGAGGGCTTCCGATCCTCTGGAACTATAGTCAGAGGTAACTATGAACCACTGGATGAAGATACTGGGAACCAAACTCAGTTTCTCTGCAAGAGCAGCAAGTGTTCTTAACCACTGGGCCCTTGTTTTGCTTTTTAAGAATAAAGATAGTTGAAAAGCAGGGAAAATGGGAAGATACACAGAGACATGCACACACACACACACACACACACACACACACACACACATACACATACACACACACATGCATACGAAGTGGTAAGCATCATTTAAAGGAGATATTTCCCACTGCAAAACACTGTTTTCCAACCCCATGGAATGCTACTGCCCTGGGGGAGTCAGTTAGTCTCTGTCCTTAAACATCTCACCCATAAAAAAGAGAAAAGGTAGGTAGGTAAGTAGGTAGGTAGGTAGGTAGGTAGGTAGGTAGGTAGGTAGGTAGGTAGGTAGGTAGGTAGAGGAAGATGGGGAGAGAAAGCCTGGGGCTAGCCAGCTCAGGGTCAGGAGATGGAGCCCTCATGACTGGAATTAGTGCCTTTGTCTAAGAGACTCCAAAGAGCTCTTGCGACCCTTCTGCCATGAGAGAACATAGCAAGAAGATACTCCTATGAAAGGAAAAGGATACGAAGCCTGCCCTGCCTTGATCTTGGAAGTCCCAGCCACCAGAGATAAGTGTCTGTTGTCCAAGGCCTACAGCTTATTAAGATGCTCAGGAGAGCAATGTAGGTAGACAGGATATTTTGGCACTGGTTTTCAGTGTGTTTCAAGATTATTTTTTTACTTAAAACAAAAATACTGATTTTCTATTCATGAAATGAAGCCAAATTTTCTTTAATTTTTTTCTGTGTATTTATATGTGTTGCACATATCTGTTTGCATGTGTGTGGGTGCACATGTGTGCCCATGCCTATGGAGGCTAATGCTGATGCTGGGGATCTTCATTGCTTGCTTTCCCACTTTATTCATTGAGCCAGGGTCTCTCGATCAAGCCCAGAACCTCTTGATAAGGCTACACTCCCTAGCTTGTTTGTTCTGGGGATGCCCTGTCTGCCTTCCCAGGCTGGAATTACAGGCAAGCTCACACATCCACCTGCCCTTTACATGGGCTCTGGCGATCCAAACTCTGGTCCCCATGTTTGCTTTACCACACAGCCATTCCCCAGGCTTTCTTAAGTGGAAAGGGCAAAGAATAGTAAAGAAAAAAAAAAACACAAAACAGACCACAGGGGAGGTGGTGAATAGGTGTGGCAAAAACTAGAACAGTTTCCATGCAGATGACTACAACTGAGAGAAGAGTTTTAGTCAAAGCATCTCTCAGTTCTGCTTCAGAAGATGTATGTCTGCCTGTGCCACCATCGTCCCCCTTACTGGATATTAACCTCCCTGAATCCTCACAGCAGCCCCTGAGCAGCCTACAGAATTAAGCATTGAAAGGGAAAGACTCACAGGTTCTTAAAGGCATCCTCGTGCAGGTCCTGGGGTAGCCTGTCTGTGATGTCTGGCTGCAGGAAGCTGCCGGAGGACCCTCTGAGCACCCTGCCCAGGACCTCCACACACTCCAAGGCGTTCAGCACCTGGAAACAGCGTTCCAACGTGATGAGAAAGAGGCTGCGGTTCACACCAGGGCTCTGAAGGGCCTCGTCCCGAATGTCTCCTAAGTTGATGACGACGTCCTCTAGGTCCTGAAGGAATGAGAGAGATTAGAGTCACTGTAGCTGTGTGGCCAAAGCACAGGAGAAGACAGATTGAAGGAGAAATGTGTATCTGGTGTCCTGGTTTCAGGGTCACTCGGTCCCATGTGCTTAAACAGAACACGACAGGAGTGGGATCTTGTAGAGGGGGTTGTTCACGGCATCGTTGACAGGAAAACAGGGAAATGAAGTAACTAATCATAATCTTCAAATCCTGCCCCCCAAGACCTGCTACCTACTATTAGGCCCCATCTCCTAAAATTTCCACCACATCTCCCGAAATAAACCCATCAGCTGGGAACTGTGAACTTATGGGGCACATTCCATATTCAAACCATCACAGTCACATGAGAGCTGCCTCTTGACTCAACAGCACTGGAAGCATGAAAAAATTCAGGGTCAGAGTTTCATAGCATGCGGCTAGTGGAAACTTCTAGAAGTTTATATCACCTTAGGCTTAAAAGCAAGGCTTTCACTTGTTCTCCCTATACTAGGTGGCTTCGCATGCTCCGGGTGAGCATCATGACGATCACACCTTCACCGTCGCTGGCATAGAACTGATTTACGGTGTTCACTTCAGGTGACCATAGGCACCAGACTCTGCAGCCAGAGCAGGATCTTTGTCACAACCGAAATCGTGGGCATGTTCACAATGCACTACAGTCACGGCAGACATCTTGAGATCTTTCCAGTCAACACTTGTTGAGAGTTCCAGAAGTCACTAGACTGAGTTCTGTTAGTGGATATGTTAAACACACAGTTTACCTCTGTGTTTGTACCAGGCTCTTCTGTAAGTGCTCTTCAAGAGAATTGACTTCCTTTGTAGCCTGTGATTTGTTTTACAAGTTTTTAAAAGCATCACTCTGAGATAGGACCTTGGCTTCTCCAGGTAGGAACCCATTTTCCACCCTCAGATTCAGTATTTCTAAGCTGTGTCACTAGAGGTTATTATACTCTGTAAGACTCCGTTTCCTTGCCTGATTATTAAAATGCAAACGTATTTCTTATTTTTTATCTTGTTTGCAGGTACTGCACATGGAACTCAAAAAATTGTGCATCCTAGGCTATCACTTAACCACCATGTTAGACCTTCAGTCTGTTTGTGTGTGTGTGTTTGAGAGAAGGGGGGGGGGAGAGGGGAGAGGGAGAAGGGGGTAGAGAGAAAATGAGCTTTTATAGTTCAGTCTGGACTGAAACTTTCTCTGTAGCCCTTAATGATGTCAAAATCTGGGATTGCAGGCATGAGCCAGCAAGCCTGGTTTTAAATGATAACATTCTTCTTAACCTTGTTTAAGAATACTGTGGAGTTGGGCGGTGGTGGTGCATGCCTTTAATCCCAGCACTTGGGAGGCAGAGGCAGGCGGATTTCTGAGTTCGAGGCCAGCCTGGTCTACAAAGTGAGTTCCAG
>NC_034590.1:90719453-90720509 GCF_900095145.1 Mus pahari | reverse complement strand
GCCTTTAAACCCAGCACTTGGGAGGCAGAGGCAGGCGGATTTCTGAGTTCGAGGCCAGCCTGGTCTACAAAGTGAGTTCCAGGACAGCCAAGGCTATACAGAGAAACCCTACCTGGGGAAAAAAACTCAAAAAACAAAAAACAAAAGAATACTGTGGAGAAGAGTTAATTAATCCACAAATGCTAAACCCTTAAAACAATGAGAAACAGGTGATGTGGCCCACTACTTGGTTTTGTGAATAGAGTTTTATTGACACATACCCATACCTACTATCAGAATTACTTAATAGCGACTGGGGTATGTGTGGCCTACAAATCTTACATTTTTACTCACTTGTCCCTTGCTGGTCATTCCCTTAGAAAAATATCTCATATGTAGAAAAGCCTCGATAAACCTCATAATGTATTTTTATAAGATTTTAAACTGAATGTTTTTTAAAACCTGAAGTTCATTTCTAAGTGAAATCTATTCATACTGAGCTTGTGGCTATTTTGTTTTAATAACTAATATTAAAGTAAGACAGATTGGGAGTTAGGGATATAGTTTGCCTAGCACTCCTGAGGCCCTAGGTTTGATACCTAGCACTGCCAAAATAATTAAATAAAAAATAAGTATATAACCATTAACATGTTTAGGTCCTCCCAAAACCTGTGTGAATTAAAATTAATAAGAATCTTAGCATTTCAGAGCTGGAGAGCTCAGCCATGAAGAATGTGAGCTGCCTCTGCTGAAGACCTGAGTTCAGTCCCTAGCACCCACATAGGACAGCTTACACCTACCAGAACCCCCAGGTCCAGAGAGCCCAATGCCCTCTTCTGACCTCCACAGGCATCAGGCACACATGTGGTGCACATACATACACACGGATATTGAGAGCTTTTGGTGCCACTTCTAAGAATTTGGCATTTGTCCCTGGGCTTGGACAAGGAAGTAGGCTCAGATAAGAATATCAGAAACAGGGCTGGTGAGATGGCTCAGTGGGTAAAAGCACCCGGCTGCTCTTCCGAAGGTCCAGAGTTCAAATCCCAGCAACCACATGGTGGCTCACAACCATCC
>NC_034590.1:90717871-90719442 GCF_900095145.1 Mus pahari | reverse complement strand
GTTCGAGGCCAGCCTGGTCTACAAAGTGAGTTCCAGGACAGCCAGGGTTACACAGAGAAACCCTGTCTCAAGTCCAAGTCCACTTAGAAACAGTGACCATGGGGTTTTGCTTACTGCTTTGCTGAATTACTTCCTTATGTGACCTCTTTGCTTACTATTTTACCCAATTACTATCGTGTCTGACCCCCTTGTTCACTACTTCACTTGATTACTTTGTCTTTGATCTAAGAACTGACGATGTTTTTTGGATATACCTGGAGTGATATAAAAGTAAGCTGGAGAGGAGGAGAAGGAGGAAGAGGAGGAGGAAGAGGAGGAGGAAGAGGAAGAGGGAAAGGAAGAAGAGGAGGAAGAGAAGGAAGAAGAAGAGCAGGGAGAGGAAGAGAAGAAAGCAGAGGAGGAAGAGGAGGGAAAGGAAGCAGAGGAGAGGAAGAAGAGGAAGAGGAGGAGGAAGAGGAGAAAGAAGAATTAGAAAAAGAAAAGACTCTTTCCCTCCTGAGCCTAAATGAAGAAGCTGAGTCTTAGCAGGGTTCTCAGCTCCTCTTTGGAACAGTGGTTCATGAGCAGCTCTCTGAACTAAACTGACACTAGCCCTCAACTTTGGAGCCTCGGGGAATTCTGGGACTCCGGGACGTTGCTTTCTATGCTGTGTGCATGTCACTAAACTTGCTTTGTGGTCATTGCCAGCTGTTGTTTGCCTTTATCCTAAGCCATATCACGGCTGAGCTTTTTAGTTTTAATTCACACAGGTTTGGGGGAGGATTTAAACATTTTAATGGTTATATATTTATTTTTATTTAATTATTTTGGCAGTGTTAGATATCAAAATTGAGCCTCAGGAGCACTGAATAACCTTAAGGACAGGGACAGTTCTTTCTCTCTCTACACCCAGGGCACACAGCAGTCGCCCTCAGACACTTACCAATTCAAAGGGCTAGAAGACCCTTAGTATCCCCTAGTGCCCGTAAGAGTAGAAAAAATGTAACATGGAGAAACTGAAGAAAAAAGGTCCTAGAGTCCCAAGCAGGGGTGGTTATGGAGAAAGGAGGAAAGAACCAAAAGTGGCCCAGCAAATGTCAACTACTCTGCTACTTCTCACAGTGGGTTGCCAGGCATGCCTTACCAGGTGGCCCCATTTGTCTTCCAGAAGGCATTTCATGGCGGTGTGGAACTGCTGGTTATCAGTAGCCCTCAGGTCCTCCAGCAGCTTCTGCGGCTGGTACAGATACTGTTCCAGGTGTGCTTCCATGACTGCCTGGGCATGGGAGATTCAGTCATTGAAGTCAGAAGACTGAGGAGTGTGTCAGCACCAAGGCCAGCAGCCCAGCGGGTTCCCCCTTGCTGGCCTGGCAGAGCCCGCCAGCTAGCAGGCAGTCTGTATATGAGGGGTTAGCGGGTCCTAACGCTATAAAGCTGGGGGATTCCTTACAAAATTCAGATTTCCAAGTCCACTTAGGACAGCGCTGGGCATGCTTTTACCCCCTCCAGTGGCCAGCCTGATTTCAAAATTCTGTGGCCTTCTATGGCCTGCCTAGTCCCTGTCTGAGATGCGGGGGGGGGGGGGGGGGGGG
>NC_034590.1:90714897-90717825 GCF_900095145.1 Mus pahari | reverse complement strand
GCTCTGCTGGTCTCCCCGGGGGGGGCGGGGGCGGGAGCGTCTCCACAAGGAAGCTGAGCATCTCTGGTCTCCTACCACTCAAATCCTAGTGCTGAGCACAGGAGAAGACCCAGGCAGAATGAATTGCCATGTTTGCAGTGCCCCGTCAGGCCACCAGTCTCTCCTGCCAGCTCTCCTCTGCCATTTTTGGACTTGTTCTCTTTTGGATTCAGGAGCCTTTGGATTTTGTTGCTGCTGTTGTTCAGCCTTAGGGGTGGGAATCTCACTGTGTAGTCCAGGCTGGCCCTAAGTCCACATGCCTCTCGTCTCGACTGCCCAGGTGCCGGGGTTACAGTTGGATGCCCCGGCCTCAGTGTGAAATAATGCCTGTGGGCAAACACTGTATATGAAAGACAGATAACATGCATGCAAGTCTTCAGGGTCACACTGACCTGAGCTTCAGTCTAATTAGAGAGCGTATATTTAAGTGCTGTGCTTTGAATTTGAGACCCTGGGTTTCCTGGATCCCGGGCTGCTTCCCAAATCACTGAGCAGCCAAGGATGATCTTGAACTCGAGATTCTTCTGACTTTCCCTCCCTAGTGCTGAGATCACGGATGTGTACCATGCCCATGTCCTGCCGTTCTGGGGTCAAGCTCAGAGTTTTATTGATGCTAGGCAAGCACACTACCAACTGAGCTACACCCTAGTTCCTGAACATCCAAACACTACCAACGGAGCTACACCCTAGGCAAGCACACGACCTACTGAGCTACACCTCTAGCCCCTGAACATCCTATACGTGTATTTGCTAAATTGGCGATCCTACATTCTGGGCCTCAGAATTCACATCGGAAAAACAGAGACCACGATAGAGCTCACCATGAGGGGTGTTGTGAGGATCAAATGTCTCTGGCTTTCTCGATGGTGCCTAGCGCAGAAGTGCTCAGTAGTGCCTGTCATGTTTCTCTCCTCCTGACGAATTCTTATTTACTTGATGTCTGTCTCTACCTCAGAACGGTGGGAGTAATGTCTAGTTCCCCACTTCACTCTCAGTGTCTACAACTGTGCCAACCTGCCAAGACTATAGAGTTGCTGAATGAGAACATGCATACAGCAGCAATACACCGACTACTATGGGAAACCTTACTGTCAGAGAGAAAGGGGTTGCTCCTTACTACTAAGTACATTGCTAAGAGAGATAATGACAGATGCAATGTGGGCCCAACAGCCCCTCCAGCTGGTAGGTAAGCAAGCAGATAGTGATCAAGAAGCCCTCTGTGTGGGGTTCTGGTGTGAATATCTGTAATACTTCTGTTTCTATTAAAACGAGAAATAACAAACCACTGCTGTTCATTTACTTATTAACCCATGATGTGACTTCTTTTCTAAACAGAGTAATGGTGTACGAGCGCTGGAATAACACATCCTGGGTTTCCCATGCTGTTCTCAGGGTATCATCCTGAGCTACCAGCCACACCCAAACACCCCAGTCATCACCCCATCCCCACCCCGTGCCCTTCCGATGCTCCAGCCAAATGTCCACTGCTGTCACCAACAAGCACAAGCATGCTGGGAGTGGTTTATCTCCCAAGGGTCATTCATCAGGAGTTCGGTTCCCGGCGAGGTGGCATTAGGAAGTGATGCCACCCTTGGAAGGAACTGAGTTAGTTCCCATGAGACACTGGATAGTTCTCAGGGGAGGAGTAAAGTGGGCTTGGCCATGCCCCAGACTCCTGTGTCCCCATGTGATCCTTCCCTCTCACAGGTGTACCCACTGTTATAATGTCATCTATCAAGGTTAATCACCAGCTGCATCTTTGCAGGAACCAGCATTATGCTGAGAGATTGTTAGCCTCTAAACTACCAAGTAGATTAAGAATCCTTCTTTTTTAAAAGGATTGATTTTTATCTGTGTATGTGAATCTATGTATCTGTGTGAGCATATGTGCACATGTGTATAGACATGCCTGCAGAGGCGAGAAGCGTACATCAGATCCCCTGGGTATGGACTTGCTTGTATTTGTGAATCACCAACATGGGTGCTGGGATCTGAACTCTTGTTCTCATGACTGAGCAGCAAGCAGTCCTAACTACTGACCCATCCCTTCATCTCAAAACTCTTTCCTGACTTGTGGATTTTGTTATAGTAATAGAAAAAGTGTCTAATGCACTCCTGCTGTTCTTTTATCAGTAAAGTCCAATTTCCACTCGGTGACAACTGATGTGCACTAATGTGACCAATAGCAGAATGTAGGAACATGTGTCACATACATACCTGCAGGCTGGGAATGGTGAAGGCCACATTCCATGAGTTCAGATAGGCAAGGACTCTGTGGGACAGGTCTGCAGTCCAGACATGGGAGCTTCAAGCAAAGACAGATGGGAGAAAGGTCAATGTCAGGTCCTCTGCAAAGATTCTTGTCCTGGCTGTGTGCCCTGGAGCTCAGAGAGTGGAATGAGCCAGGATGCTAGGGAACTTTAGGTTGAGAAGTAAGAGGTGCCTTCACCTGACAACATGGGAGGAGGTATGTTCATGAGTGTATGTACAGGTATGTGTGTATGTGGGTGCATACAGGTGTGTATGTATATATATGTATGTGTGTGTATATACAGGTGGGGAGTATGTGTGTATACAGGGGTGTGTGTATATGCATGTGTGTATATACAGGTCATGGTATGTGTATACATGTGTGTGTGTGAACAGAAGTATGTATGTGTGTATGCAGGTGTGTATGCAGGTGTGTATCTGTGTATATGTATATATATATACATATATGTGTATGTGTGTATACAGATGTGTATGTGTGTGTATAAATGTATGTATTGTGTATGTGTAGAGGGGTGTGTGTGTGTGCATGTGTGCGTGTGTGTGTGCATACACAGATGTGTGTATGTGTGTATACAGATGTGTATGTGTGTGTATAAATGTATGTATTGTGTGTGTGTG
>NC_034590.1:90696479-90714842 GCF_900095145.1 Mus pahari | reverse complement strand
GTGTGTGTGTGTGTGTGTGTGTGTGTGTGTGTGTGTGTGCATGTAAATGCTTGAAGACAACCTCAAGGATCATTGAGACATGGTCTCTCGTTGGCCAAGAGTTCACTGATTCAGCTAGACTAACTGGCCAGGAAATCCTTAGAATTTCAGGTCTGTACTGATCTAGCACTGAAATTACAAGCATGTGTCACCATGTCCAAAACTTTTATGCAGGTTCTAGGGGTCAAACTCAAGTTCTCATGCTTGTGAGACAAGCCCTTAACGACTGAGCCATCTCCCCAGCCCCTACGAAGAGCTCTGTTGCTGTTGTTATTGTTGTTCAATATTCTTATTGTTTTGTTTTTCAAACAAAAGGGTTTCTTTGCATAGCTTTGGTTGTCCTGGAACTCACTCTGTAGACCAGGCTGGCCTTAAACTCAGAGATCTGCCTGCCTCTGCCTCCTGAGTGCTGGGATTAAAGGCATGTGCCACTACCCCCTGGCACAAAGAGCTTTTTTATAACCTCTTTTTGGTTGTAGATAAACAGATGGATGGATAGGCTTATAATAAGTAAATAAATAAAATTGTATCCTGAGAGAATATATCTAAAACCTCCACCGGAGTTCTCATGGGGGAGGGGTGTTTGCAGGGGCCTTTCCCTTGTTGTCTCTGCAAGGGACCCGAAGCCCCCATTTTCTCTTCTTTATAGAATACATATGAAGATTTAATGTGGACAACTTTCTTTCTGCCACACTGCCACAGCACCCCATCTCTCCAGTCTCTCACACAGGCCTGAGCAGCACAGAGCCGGACAGTGATGGCAGCTGGCTCTGGAGCCAGGTGGGAGGGTCACAGTTCAGCTCTGCCACGCCCCAGCTGTGTGGCCTCCGATCACTAGTCCCAAGCCTCAGCTTCATTGCTCCCCACAAAAGGGTAATAAGCAGCCCCAGCCCGAGGGCTGCAGTAAACACGGATGTGTCTCTCTGCCCCAGCACTGGGAATACTGTCGCCTCCTCTGGAGCTCTAGCACCTAAGCTATCTTTGCCTCTCGCTCCCTCTCCCTCTTTCTCCCCCAACCACCCCCCAACCCCCACTCCAGGGTCTCACTAAGCAGGCTCTGAACACATTGTAGTCCTCCTGCCTCAATCGCCTTGGTGCTTCTATTAGAGGTGTGCACAGCCAACTCTGGCAAATTTCTGACCTTTTTTCCCCTTGTTTTCTTTCCTCCCTCCCTCCCTCCTTTTCCCTCCCTTCAACCTCCACTCCAGTCTCTCTCTTCCTATGTATGGCAGTGGTGGGGGCTAAACCCAAGGCCTTATTCGCACATGCTAGGAGAGCTTTTCCCACCAGGCTTCTCCACCCAGACCTCATTTTTTTTTAAAGGTCTTCTTCAAACCACACAAGCAAGGTGTACCTCTGTACTGGACATAGCTCTTCTAAAGTCAGCTATGGGAACACATTCCCATTTCCTCAGGGTATGTGCTCTCTTAAATTTAACTTGTTTACAGGCAGGCAGTTCCTAGAGATGTTTAGCTAATAGACATTAGTGTTCCTTAGCCAGACTATGTGTATACCATTTTTGGCACAGCACTTGGTGCAGATGAACACTGGTAACACTAGTGACATTGACAGGAGCATTAGAGCGGCATGATTAAAGATGATGTCAGTCTGCTTTCTGACCATAGATTAAGTGTTCTCAAAAGGGTCCTTGAAACATTGGCACCTTGGTCTTAAGCTCCGCCACTGGAGGGATAGTGTTCCAGGAGCGAGTGGGTCAACTAAATCACTGCCCATTGGTTGGTGCTCTTTACAATAGCACATACTACTTTTCTCCATGTGACGGTGATTAGGAAAAACCTCTGTCCCTTTCAACATCCCTGAGGCAAATTACCTTTCAAACAGTGTGAGATCCAGTAATGCTACAGTAGGGACAAAACGGAAAGACAGCTTTAAACGGAGTCATTCCACAGACACCACATCCGTATTCTGTTTGAAGGTCTCAGATGGTACACATGGGGACAGACTGGGGACATTACCATTCAGATAGTTTCCCTCTATTATTTCTTCCTAAAAGGCAGAGAGATAACATCGAGTATAACATGCAAATTTGGCAGCGCTGGTGGAGGGGATTCTGATTAAAATAGAACTGGAGCACTCACCGCCATTTTCTGCAACAATGGATGTAAATCTGCAAGAAAGTCATTGGATACGTGACTAGACCAGAACAGGAGGACCTTCGTAAAGACGAATGTAGCTACCACAGGAGCCAAACAAAAGCCACTCGGGCTTTCCGTGAGTTGTAATCGATGCAATAACTGTGGCCAGTGTGGGAAAACCTTGGCTTACAACCCCCCACTGAGAACCTTTACACACTGCCACCGGGAGTGTCACTTTGTCCAGCCACTGTGGAAATCAGGAAAAAGATGTCCCAAAAACCTAAGTAGAACTACTGTATGATCCACTCCGTGTCACACAGAGGGAGCTAAGGCAGCATACCACAGAGATATCTGCGCATACGTGTTTGGTGTGGAAATATTCAAAATTACCAGGATATGGTGCCAACCTGGAAATCCATCAACAAAATACTGATGAAGAAATGTGGTCCATACAGTAGGTGGAGTATTATTTGACCATAAAGAAGAATGAAGTTATGTCTTGGCAGGAGAACTGTTGGAACTGGAGATCATCACGTTAATCAACATGGGTCAGACTCAGGAAGGCAGGCGCTGGAAGCTTCCCTCATGTGTGGGATCTACTAGACTTGTGAGGAATGGGGGAAGAGAGTGTGCTGGGGGTGAATTCCACTGAAGTATATTGTGTGCATGCATGAAAATGGTATAATACACTTATTTGGACAAATAATACACATTATTATAAAATAAAATAAACCATGTATAATACTCCCAAAAGCCCTATGCATACCCACAGACAGGCAAATGCTCACCACCCCCTCACTGGAATACATCATAACCCCAAATGGACATATCCAGCTACATCTCCTATAATATGTAGAAGCTGTGAAATCTGTCTCTCCCTCTCCCTCTCCCTCTCCCCCTTCCCCCTCCCCCTCCCCTCCCCTTCCCCCTTCTCTCTCCTCAAGACTTACCCTGCCTGGGGCTTGGCTCTCTCTGATATGCACCTCCATGGCTCAGAAGGAGGACCAGGAGAAGGGAGCACGTCCTAGGTCCCGGAGACATCCTCCTGCAGATAAGTCAAACACACAGGTGACTCAGGTTTCATTTTCTTTTAAAAATAGATTGAAGAATATTCAGGAGCAGAGGGACATGCAGCCACTAAATTCCTCAAAAAAAATTTAAATAGTGTTGTAATGATTCCAGGGTGTCTCTAAGACATGTTCATCGTTCTCTCAGTGACCTCAGCGCCCCATTTCTGTGCTTACCACCACCCCTGGTCCACAGCACCCAGGAGAGAAGAGTGTTTCAAAGTGCTCGCTCCACCATCTCTCACATGAGCTCCAGATGCAGAATGTAAGAAGTCCTACAATCTGGTAAGAAGACAGGTCAATGGGAATACAGAGTATATTCATACAAAACATGAGTTGCTTTCGACAGGGCTCTGCTCAAAGCAAGCTCCATTTGTGGGTTTTTAATAAGCAGACAGGACAGATGGTTGTTTTCAGGATTTAAACCCATGCATGTCACCTTCCTTCCTGTTATCCCCAGGATAAAACATAGCATAAAATAAACCCACAATGAGATACATACACACACACACACACACATACATAGTCATTATCTAACATGACTAACAGAGGCAGACTGGCAAAACCGAATGTCGGCTGTGTTGTGGTTGGAAAATTGTTTGCCAGAGTTTTATAAGACTACATACTTGGTACTCTATGATCAAGGAATTTCAGAGGCTGAGGTTGTGGCTTTGTTGGTAGAGAACTTGCCTAGCATGCACGAAGCTTGAAGTACTATCCCAAGCACCATAAACTTGGCACTGGATGTACACACCTGTAATCCCAGCACACAGGAAGGAAAGGCTAGAAAATCAGAAACTCAAGGTTATCTTCAGCTACCTAGTAAGTTCAAGGGCAGTCTGTCTCGAAAAGAGAGAAAGGGAGAGGGAGAGGGAGAGGGAGAGGGAAGAAAGGAAGAAAGGAAGGAAGAAAAACAAAGAAGAAAGAAAGGAAAAGAAAAAGAAAAAGGAATGTCAATCTGGGGTTTTGCCAAGGGAAATGGAAACATGTAGATAAAAAAGATTGGTTCAGCCTTATTTGTAATAGCCAAATATGAAAACAACCCAAATGTCCAACAGGTGAAAGGTTAAAGACAGCATATCTATTCAAAGGAACCAACAGATCACCACTCAGCAATAAAAAAAGTTAAACCTAGCCAGGAGGTGGTGGCTTTAATCCCAGCACTTGGGAGGCAGAGGCAGATGGATCTCTGTGAGTTGGAAGTCAGCCTGGTCTACAGAGTGATTTCCAGGACCCCAGAGTGCTTGCTATACAGAGAAACCCTATCTTAAAACAAAACAAAACGAAAGTTAACCCTACCACCTTAGGGAATTAGAAGACCAACCAAAATATATGACAAGCAGTTTCAGGATCCTGAAAGCAGGAATCAGAAACCAAGGTCTCTTGGAGAGGAGATGCAGTTAAGCTGAGCCCAGGCACCGCTCCTGTTGCCTCCTGAGTCTCCAGCTCACAGCGCAAGCTTGGAGGCAGAAGAGAGCTCAGAAGATCCAAGGCAGCCGCCCGTCCAGGGGACAGCACTGGAGAAGAGTGAGAGGCACAAAGAAGGTCTGAGAAAGGAGATCTGATAGGAAGTCCTTTCCATCCCTCGGGACATGAAGGATGGAAATGCTTCCTGAGGAATGAAACCTCAGAAGGCAGAAAAGGCCTTAGGACTTGTCCAGGAGCAGAGGAATTCCCACAGCCAGAGCAGAAAAAACTCTTCGTACACCAAGCAGAGCTGCCTCAGGGAAGAGCTGCCTCAGGGATGGATGGCTGCTGGAGGCTGCACCACCTCCCTGATTGATAACTGTGCTATACTTACACAAGAGGAACTTCGGGAGGAGACTGGACAAAGAATACAGGAGACTTCACTATCAATCTGTATGTATTTCAAAAGGTAAAACAATTTTAATCACCCAAATGAAAGGAAGTCATATAGGCCTCAGGAAAAAGCACAAAGGATGGGTATTTGTAACACGCAGAGTGAAAAAAAAAACTAGAAACTGGACTAGGGAAGGTGGCTTCATGGGTAAGTGCTTGCCGTACAAGTACGAGGACCTGAGTTTAGATCCCCAGTGCCAGAGTAAGAGCCAGAAGCGGTGGTACATGCCTGTAATCCCAGTGCTAGGGAGGTAGAGACAAGAGCATCCCCGAGGTTTGCTGGCCAAACAGTTTTGCTGAATTGGCAAGTTCCAGGTTCAAAGAAAGTGGGAGAGCCTATCTCAACAAAAAGAAGTGACTGAGGAAGGAACCCGATGTCAATTTCTGGCCACTACATGTGTGCATGCACACACCCACATATGTTCGGAATAAAAAATAAGATGTACTGCACAGTTTCTTTTATGTGGAACTCCAAGACAGTTAAAAATCTGTGATAAAGTCAAGAGTCACCTGAGACACTCTGGGGCATGGTGGAAGCCATGCTGCCAAAGAGCACAAGAGAATCTTAGGGGGGACAATGGAGATTTCTTTTACTTATTTTTGGTTTGTGTTTTTGAGTGTTTGTCCACATCTATATGTGTGCAGTGCCTGAAGAGGCCAGGAGAGGGCGTCAGATCCTCCTGGAACTGGAGTTCCGGACAGTTGGGAACTGCCATGTGCCTGCTGAGATTCAAAGGGGGTCCTCTGGAAGAGCAGAGTCCCACTCTGAACTGCTGAGTCATCTCTCCAGCCCCAGTGACGGGTTTCTATATGTAGATGGTAGTGGGTATTACATGGAAACCACACTTACCAGTCTACTGACATGTGTGTTTTAAACCGGTGGAAATTATTACATCTAATACCTCCCCAAAGTGGAGCTCTAAAAAGAAACCATGGCTGTACTCACATGGCCTGGTTTCTCTCTTCCCTCTGCCCACTCACTAGCTTGGGTGATGTCAGGTAACTTGCTTCATCTCTCTGTACTTCAATTTCCTCAGCTGTAAAATGGGGGTAATAAATGGTACTGTCCTAGCTGGCTTGTAATAAAATACTAACCAAAACTGACTTGGGGAGGAAAGGGTTAATTTGGCCCCCAGCTTACAGTCCATCATCCAGGGAAGCCAGGGCAGGAACCTGGAGGTAGGCACTGAAGCAGATGCCATGGAGGAGTGCTACTCACTGGCTTGCTTCTCAGGGGCTTGCTCAGCATGCTTTTTTTTTTTTTTTTTTTTGGTTTTTCGAGACAGGGTTTCTGTGTGTAGCCTTGGCTGTCCTGGAACTCACTCTGTAGACCAGTCTGGCCTCGAACTCAGAAATCTGCCTGCCTCTGCCTCCCGAGTGCTGGGATTAAAGGTGTGCGCCACCACGGCCCGGTCAGCCTGCTTTCTTATACAACCCAGAACTGAGCGCCCAGGGATGGCCCTGCCCACAGAGAGGCCATTCTCCTAGTCATAGAAAAGGTCCCAGAGCTGCGCCTACAGGCCAACATGATGGAGGTAATTCCTCAGCTGAGGTTCCCTCTTCCGAGGTGACTCTAGTTTGTGATGAGTTGACAAAGACTAGCCAGCGCAGATACCCACCTGATGGTGCCCTTTGAGAAATGAATTAGTCATTTTGAATAGAGCTTTGGTCGGAACGAGTTCTGAGCTTGAGTTTTTACAAGCTAGGAGGTCAGGCTGCCATTTCTAAAGTGTCAGCCCATGCCTGTCAGTGTCTCTCTAGTCCTCAGAGCGACCCCACTAGTGGTGGGAGCACCTACTTCCTTGTGTCTCTCCAAATTGTCATATTTCTCAGGTCAAGGTCCTTTGTAAAGATCGCTCCTCCCTTTTGGCTTGGCTCACCCAATTCATTATAAGTCCCTAGTCGTCCAGGCAGCCCTCTGTGAATTTTCTAAGACAAACAATTAGCAGGGAGAGAGAGCCAATGCTTCTTTATAAGAGCACTAGGCATGGCTAAGGCACATATTTATAGCTGCGTGGTTATTTCATGCATTCATTTATCAAGTGTTTATTGAGCATCACTGTGGGCCAGGCATTATTCTACACTCTGAGGACACAGCAGCTTGCAAAGCCGTGTCCCGGCTGATGTGCTGGGTAGCCAGGAAAAGGATAAACAGGCAATCGAGTAACTTGGTTTATGTCAGGCAGTGATGTATGCTACAGAGGAAGAGGAAGCACGAAAGAAAGAGGAGCCATGGAAACGCGTGCAGGGAAGGCCTGAAGACAGGAAGGAATGGATTACAGCCATATCTGGGAAAAGAAAGTTCCAGAAAGAAAAAAAAGAAACACAAAGGCCTTTGGAGTTAGGAGCGTGATTTATTGGTACCTCGTCCCATAAACCACACAAGAATGAGAAAGGGAGGCGAGGAAGCTGGGAACCGCTGGGCTTACCCTCGACTTTGAGATAGGGAGAACCACTGGGAAGGCATTGACACAAGAACTGCTTTTTAACTTTTCATTGGCTCTGTGAATTTCACACCATGCACCCCAATCACGCTCATCTACCCATCCCTGGTATCTGCCCTCCACCCTCGCAACCTCCCCTGCAAAAGAAACAACAAAAATATTGCTGTGGACACTGTAGTGTGTCACAGTGTGTCCCACAGTTTTGCACACACTTCTTTGCTTGTAAATGTTCATTGCAATGAGTCTTGGTCTGGTGGAGGCCTCTGGCTTCTGCTACACTACCAATACTGGATCCTCATCGGGACTCCTCTCAGACATCCTGTTGTTGCCCCGCACAGAAACATCTTACTCTGGCTTTTAACGGGATCCTGAACACTCGGAAATCCTTGGTAATGGGACAGTGGCTGTATCGGGGAGGCCAGCCTGGATGAGAGAGGTGCTGAGGACACAGCCCCAGGCAGTGAGGTCCATTCAGACAGCTGCCCGATTTGTTCAGCTCCTGAGTGAAGAATGGAACTATGGTTTGGACGCCCCATCTCCCCCACTGCCAAAGCTCATGTTAAAGGCTTGGTTCCCAGGATGCCACATGGGAGGTGCACCATGGGAGGTGCTGGAGCCTTTGAGAGGAACCTTTGTGGACATGTTCTCCGTGGGGTCCCTAAGGCTGTGCTCAGAGGGGATGTGGCAGTCCAGAGCCTCCCTCTTCCTCTCCTGCTTTCTGACAGGTGGGCTGAGCAGTTATGCTCCACTAAACATTCCAGACACAATGTGCTGTCTCAGTGCAGGCACCAACCTGTCATGGAGGAGCCGCCAAACCCGTGAGCTAAAATAAACCTTTCCTCCTATAAGCTGGTTGACTCGGGTGCTTGGGGATATTGATGGTGGTGACCACAGATGACAACATAAACATGCTACATATGAAATGTACATTTTCATACTTAGAGGAAGCACACACAAGGATGCTCAAGGCTGTCAGTAGGATGAAGACAGGAAGTTACACACTGCTTCTGCTGACTCCACATCCCAGAGAGGTGATTATGTGAGAGGGAACTAAGGACTGGAAAAAAAAACCTAGACAAGACTAACATGAAAGAAGCCAGTTTGCAGAGGAAGATGTCCTAATGCTGGCCTCATACAACGAACACAGCATGTGTGAAAGACAGCCCACAGGCGGAGGGGTGCTATTAGAGACCACAGAAAGCCCAGGACATTCTGAGCCCTTTCCTCTGCTCACTAGCCCACTTCCATCCTTAGGGGTGCTTGTCCCTTCCTGCTAAGCCATTTGCACCTTAAAGGAGTGACTTTCCTCCTGGTGGCTGCTAGGATTACACCTTTCCTTTTTTCATGTTTTTCTTCTTAAAATGTCAATAAAATTGTTTTCAGCCTTCCTTCTGAATCCATGCATACATTGTTTGTTTCCGTTTTTCCGGTACTGAGGTAACAGCAGTAAGGCAGGAATTCTGGTGATGACCTAAGTCGGGTGATATCTAACAATGACAGGCTCCCCAGCATTCCCTAGTCCAGCCCAGCCCTGCCCTTGTCAGTGTTGCCTAGCCTATTACATTAGTGGCTTGTCTTGTCCCCCCCCTCCCCCGCCACCAGGGGACCTCCGTAGCAATCATGTGTGCTCATTTGACTTTGCAGGGCAGAGCAGAATCATAATGTCACTTTCAAAACCTCCAGACAATGAAAACTGACACTCTGCCCACCAGCTGCTCCTGGGGGCTGCTATGCTGAGCTCCAACAATAACTTCCTGGATTTGGGTGGGTGGTTAGGAAACCTTCTGCCTCTTTCCCTCTTCTCTTTGGTCACATCGAGCCCATTCTCGGTCCTCCAATTTCCCAGACAATGAGGCTTCTTGTGCAGATGGCTGAGCTGATCCTGTTACCTCTGTGAGAGGTTTACAATTATGAAATAAACACTCCTCTCTCTGGGCACAGAATGTCTTCAGTCTCAGTGAAACCCCAGCCCACTCTCAATTGAGGATTTGCTTTTAATTAAAGGTCCTTTGGGGTACTCTCTTTTGGAGGGCTGGTCAAAAGACTGAAAAGACTGGGCGAGGCACGGGCCTTTTGGTGGTGGACAGCTGATAGCGTTCTCTGTGGCCTTGGCCTTCTTCACCAAAGCACCTGCAGAATCTCAGATGAAGACAGCAGCAGTCAGTACAGCCTCAGAGCTCAGAGGCTACCTAAGGGAGTGGTCAGCTGTCTTGCCAAATGGGACAGAGGGGCTTCCAACTTAACATTTTAAAACCAGCAAGTCACAGGCAAGCCAGAAACAAGCTGTTCAGGCTACAGACCAGAGACCAGGCAATTAGTCCCCTGTGGAGTGAGACATGATACCCAGACATCTACCAAAAGTTTATCACCTTTGTGAGGCAGTTCCATTTAAAGTCTGCGGCATGAGCACCACATATGGGCCCATGAACACTAACTGGAAGAGTTCACACACACGCACACATAACTAAAAGATATTATTTCATAGTTGAGTGTGGCAGGTTGACATGTGCCTGTAATCCAATCCTAGTACTCTGGAGAGTGTCGGAGGCAGGAAGATCACTGCCAGTTCAAAGCCAGCCTAATGTATGGATCAGTTCCAGGATAGCCTGGGCTACATAATAAAAACCCTTTCTCAAAAACAAGAACAAAACAAGGGAAGACATTTTGTGGCTGAGGCACCCACCCACATTAAATAAACTTAAATTTGATTTCAGTACTTCATGTTGGGGCCCCCTAGCTTAGGGCTGCTGAGTCAGGGGGATAGGGAGTTTGTAGGAAGGGTTGTGGGTCCCTACCTATCCCCCTTTACCCAGAACACAAACTCTCAGCCATACCTGCCTTGTTCATCATCAAATGCTCTGGCTTCCACAGCGCAAGGGAAGAGAGGAGCAGCGGGATCCTGGGTGCCCTCCTCACCAGGTGCCAGGTACTCCCATACGGAGTCCCTCTCCCTGTTTACTCTATCAGCTGTGTTCACTCTGCTGTGTTTCACAGGCGAGTCTATGTTCTTGAAAGAACATAGCAAGCAAATGACAGTGCACACTCTAAAACCCAGCTGCAGGATCCCCCAGGTTCATGGCCCTCAGAAACACCGAATGAGGCAGCCAGGGACGCGACCTGTGCATGCATCACCACACTAAATTCTTGAGGTAAACTTTGAGGTAAATACCACCATTGTGCCCACTTCACAAATGAAAAAGCTGTTTCTCAGAAGTCAGGTAAGCAGACCAAGGCTATGCAGCTAATAGGTGACAGAGTGCCAAACCCAGGGTCACAGCAACAACCCAGGAATAGGATCACAGCTTTAACTTGGACTATACTGGTTCCTAGCTGTGTGTTATTGAGCTGATTCCTTAACCTCTCTGGCCTTCTCCATCTTTAAGTCTGATGATAGCATGTAAACATATTTTTTTAGACATTCATAATCGTATCGTGGCAGGACTCGCATAGCTCAATGCGAGAGCTTTCTCACCTAGCATGCGTGTGGGGATTGCATCTACTTCGCGATGCAAAATAAACTAAGTATACATCCATACATCCAGTGTGCACTGGGTCCATCTTTTCATAATTCCTCACAAGAGCCAAGCAAGCATTAAATATCACCTCCTGGCCTTTAACACTCCGAGCTCCCAGCCCAGTCTGGATCAAACAGCAGCAGCTATTATTCCTGACTGATTTCTGTTGCTGCAGGTGTCCTTGCAAGGGTCTCTGTTACTGGTGTGTTATTAAGCAGGTTCTGAGAAGTGTCATCTCACACACACCCTCCCACCATCCTAGGGATACCTAGGAGCCCATAAGGCTTGTGTACCCGCACTTGGCCTACCGTCCTTCTGTCTGTTCACTCCCGTCCCCAGCGCCTGGCCCGCAGGTCCTCACTTGCTGAGCTGCAGGCTCTACTGCTGAGTCTGGACACACGGTAGAGCCAGGGCCACACCTCTCAGGACAGCAATGCTTGGTGTGCAGCTCCTCCACCCCCTTCCCTGCCAAGGACAGATTGCCTGGGGTCTCCCTGTTCACCCTTCCTCCGGGACAGCAGCCAGGCAGAGGCGGTTAGCTTCAGCTTCGCTGAAGACTCCAGCCAATGACAAGGCAGGGAGTTTATTTGGAACCAGATTCAAAGACACCATTGAAAATTGAAAGTCGAGCTGGGTGGAGTGATGGCACAGCTGTCATTGCAGCATGTGGGAAGCTGAGACCACAGAACTGTGAATTCCAGGGCAGAATGGGCTACAAGGTCTCAAAAAAACAAAAAAACAAAATTACAGTTGGAGTCCTGTGGCCATTATATACTTAGCAGTCTGGCTGTTTAAAGACACACTCATTGTAGCAGGTGCTTTAAAAACCCCATCTCAGCCAGCTGTGGGGGATACAGATCTCTGAGAGTTCCAGGCCATTCTAGCCTACAAAACAAGTTCTGGGCCAGCCAGGGCCACACGATGAAACCAACCTTAAAAACCACCAGCACCAACATAAAGTTTTATAAGCACATTTACAAACTGAAAAGCAGGCCAAGCTGTGCATGAAGGAAAAGGGAGTTAGGAGTGCAAGCCAGCAGCTGCTGAAGCTGGGTGAGAAAGGCTCCTTACTTTATCACTGTGTCTTAGGGCTTCTATTGCTGCAATGAAACACCATAACCAAAAGCAAGCTGGAGAGGAAAGGATTTATTTGGTTTACACTTCCACATCACTGTACATCATCGAAGGAAGTCAAGACAGAAACTCCAACAGGTCAAGAACCTGGCTGCTCACTGGCTTGCTCCGCATTACAGAACCCAGGACCACCAACCCAGTGATGCCACTAATCATAGTGGACTGGGCCCTCCCCCATCAATTACTAATTAAGAAAATGCCTTATAGCTGGATCTTATGGAGGCATTTTCTCAATTGTGGCTCCCTCCTTTCATGTAACTAGTTTGTGTATCAAGTAGACAGGACCAGACAACACACCATTCATTTTAAAAGATGTTTGGAACTTTCCGGAAAAAAAAAAAATTCTTACTAGCACACATGTTAGAGATAGCAGGAAGAGACCCATCATAGGTATTCAACAGCAAGCCTGTGGCTAGATGACCATCCATTGACTGCACGGATTACACTCCCATAGAAGAGTCTAGGGCTGAAGGTGCAGCTCCGTGGGCGACTGAGCCTAGCACGTGCCAGGCTCTGGGTCCTATCCCCTCAAGGAAGAACGGTCTTTTATGAAACATCAGATAATAAGAATACAAGAAAATTATTTCATCTCCAAAACAAAAAAGGCAGCTACTAATATATGTGCTTTTATTAAAATGAGACACAAATACATTAAAATAATGGCCTTGTATCAGCGAGATTATGCATACCTGTTTTTCATCTTACCCAGTGAAAACACAATTATGGACCCAAGAGGTTTTCTTGCAATTCTCCCATTTAATGAAACATCTCAATCATCCTAATTTTTATATTATTTTGTTACAACAACATTAAACATTCTCTTCAGAAAAGACCCACTGAGGTGTTCTGATGCCTATCATGAATTTTACATTCTTTCTCCAACATTCTCAACATAGCCTTTTGTCCCCAGGCCTTGGATCAATTTGACCTCAAGCCCTGAAGGATAGGAAACACCTTGCATCTTGTCAGCGTCTAACTAGAAACCAGGTGCCTGCATGTTTTACATTTCTCCTAGAGAAATAAAAGCATCTATCACGACATGTAGACACACACGAACCAGTGCATACACACAGGCTCCAGGAAGCCCTGCTAGGATACCTACCAAAAATGTCAACAATGGGGTGCACTTGGCTACAGATCAGACAACTGAAGCTCATTTTCATTGGCATCATTTTTTGCCTGTTTTTATCTTGTCGTTAGTGTGATATTTGGAATGCAAATGCTCTGCAGGGCTTGGTGACCAGGGACAGCCATCAGAATGTCAAACCCAAGTGCTGAGAAACTAACTCTGAGTTTAAGAGGATGGTAATGTAGTCCTGGCTACTTCAACCCATCCATGGGAAAGGGTTGGGAGCTCACACACATTTAAACACAATATTCCAGCCAAGGCAGTGGCCCAAAGCTGTGGTCCCCTCCACTCAAGAAGCTGAAATAGATGGATCACTCGAAACTCATGAGTTTGAGACCAGGCTGGCAACACAGCAAGGCTCCATCTCAAAAAAAAAAATCAGTATTATGTCAAATCCTAAACAGGGTATCTAATAACAGCATTTGGGCAGGCTGTTATTTATGTTCTAGAACTGAAGTGCAGATAGCCACTGTTATATCACCATTTTACAGGTACTGAAAGTAATTGTAAAATGACTTTACAATGGAAGAATTCATCTGAATAGGGCATAGTGACTTTCAAACTTAGAGGGACTCAAATTCTAGTTATGTAATAATATTCTCCCAATTCTCCAGGGAAGTCTGAGATTTCATAGAGAAAAAGGATTCTGTTGTTCAGGGGTACCATTAGATATTTACAAAGTGCAGTTTACTTTCATTTACAGGAAATGAAGCCAAATGCCCCAAATTGAACCATGAGAAGTATGATGCACTAATCATTAGGAAATGAGAATCAAACAGTATTGTCTCATACACATTTGTCGGCTACTATCTAAAATATGTAAGTGCTGGCAATGGTGTAGAAAAATTGGGACTCTTGTGCATTGTTGGTGGGAGCATAAACTGTTTTCATCATTGTAGTTCCTTAAATAAAAAAAAAAAAAAAAAAAAAAACTAGAACTAGAATGAATTACAAAATGACCCAGTAGTTCCACTTTGAGTGTCTGCTCCCTCAAAATGAAAGCAGTCTTTAAGAAATACTTACACATTCATATCCACAGCAGCATGGTGTACAACAGCTGAAATGTGTGGAAGCACTCTGAGTGTCTATCAGTGGAGAAATGGATAAGCAAACTGTGGTATGCCCATACAACGGAATAGCGTTCAGTCTTAAAAAGGAAATGCTGGAACATGCTACAAACATGGCTGCAGCTTCAGATGCTAAGTGAAATAAGCCAGTCTCTCCCCCACCCCAACCCCACACATACAAAACAGAGAACAAACACATTGTATCATTCTATATGTGCAAGGAACCTAAGGTACAGAGTTTGTTATTTAATAGGCGGAGTTTCCAGTTTGGCAAAATGAAGTGCTCTGTAGATGAGGGAAAGATTGCACTAGAGGACATCACCTAACCAACGATTGTTTGTTAATCTGTTACATGCATTTGACTACATAAAAAATGAAAAAGGGAAAAGCAAATGATGACATTCTATTTCAGTGAGAACTGAAAATTAAAAAAAAACAAAATTGGCTGCAGAGGGGGCTTAGTGGGAAGGAGCACTGGCTGCTCTCGAGAGGGCCTGGGCTCAGTTCCCCGCATCCACATGGCGGCTGACAATAAATCATAACTCTAGTTCTGGAACCAGGTACACATAAATCATGCAAGCAAGACACTCATACACACAAAATTAAAGTCTTTGAAAAAAATAAAAACCAGCCGATGGAGTGAGGCATCCTGAATAGGGGACAGGAAAAAGACTACTAGGAAAAGAAGCAAACCCTAACAGCCTTGAGCATGGGATGGGTCCATCAGACAGTAACACTAGGGCCAAAGTCAGATATAACTCTAGTTTTTACAAACCCAGAACAAGTCCCCAAGTCAGTTTACTTTTAAAATAGTTCAAAATTAAGACATTACTTGAACTTTAGAATTCTTGCCTAGAAGGCAGACAGCACAATTACACTGAACAGATGAAGTGAAATGGAGATGTGTATAGCTGCAGTCTGAGCCATTGTTGGCCAGTGACTAATTAGCCATTAGTTGCAAGACCTTAGAATCTCATGTTGTAGTACTGTTTAACTCCAGGGTGCGTTATTCCCAGTTACATCAGGTGGATGCAATGTGGACTTCTTCCATTATGTTGTACGTGTGTACGTGCGCGTGCTCTTGCACAACCGTGTGAGGGTACATGTGTGGGTCTGTGTGTGCTGCGGTCCGAGGCTGACTTCTTCAATTGCACTCCACTTCTTATACTGAGGCAGGTCTTTTCATGGAGCTTGGAGCTTGCAGTTTTAGCTAAGCTGGGGAGCCACCTTGCTCCGGGGACGTTTGTCTCCTACATGCTGGGGTTCCAAGCTCTCCAAGACTTCCTAGAGATCTAAATTCCAGTCCCTCTGCTTGCTTAACAAACAACTCAACCTCCTGCCAACCCTGATGTATCTTTGATACAGGAGCTGTAAGTCTGTGAGCAGCCCAACTTTGTGCTGTAGGGCCCAACACCTGACTTCTGTGCGATGTTAATGAAGACACAGCTTCAGGAGGAAGCTGGAAACACCAAAGTTTTACATCTTTCCTAGCCCAGCTTATTTCCTGCTGTAAGCTGGCTATACAAAACAAACAAACAAACAAACAGAAAATTTGGGAAGGTGAGAAACATACAAGTGGTTTTAATGAGCTCGCCCAAGGTGGCAATGACTCGGGGCATTGTGCCCTCTTGCCCCAGCTCTCCGTAATCAGCACTCTCAACACTCCAGGGGTTTTGAATGCAGGTGCAGGGGGCCAGGAATCCCAGGGGCAAGTGTGTTTCCTTTCTGCACTCACCTTTAGGGTCAACTGGCAAGCCTGCTGGACCACAGGTGGAGCTCTTCTTGGCTTCTCCAACTTCACTGGGTTTAAGCACATGTGCCAGGAATGGTGCACACAAAGCAGCATTATTATACTTGGGGAGAAAAGGAGGATTCCACAGGAGGTAAACCATTGCCACTTGGTAAACAACATCACCATCTAGTGGCCAAAAGTGACAATACACTAAGATGTCCTAGACCAGATAGGACATAGGAATACTTCTGCATCTGGTTTCCAAGTCACAAAATGGCATTCTTAATAAACTGGTCTTCAAAGAACCTCCGATTTTCTTGAGAATTTGTCTTTAAAATGAATAAACACATGTGTTCTCTGTTTTTCTATGGTCTTTTTCCAATAGACCTCAACTTCAAAGACAGGAGCCACTTTGAAGCCACCTGGCTCTGAATATCCTTCCCAGGATAAAATAGCAGCCCCTTCTGATGCCAGGTAAAGAAGCAAGTTTCCACTGCAAAAGAAGTATGTTAGGGTTGTTGCATTCTTCTGTTCACTAGGCCACTGTCTGTACTTCATTTACCCAAAGTCCTGGAAAAAAAAAAAAAAAAAAAAAAAAAGAACACACCACACCACTAACAATTGTGCATCGACTCATGACCCCTTGTCAGTAACAGTGCAGGGTTGCTAAGGTGGGGCTCTAGAGGTTGCTCCTAATGAACACTCTGGCCCTTCTGCCCAGGTATTGTAGTTTTCTATGAGTAATGGTCACAGGTAATGAACACCTGGATAACATACTGTGACTACCTCACTCACACTGTCACCGCTGTGACTGCTGGGTCTTTAGGTTCTGGACTAGTGTCCCCAACGATTACTGTTCTTGCTAATGAGGTCTCCTCTATCACTGTGTTTCTGGGTTTATTGAAAGCACTCCTGGATTCTAGCAGGTGTCTGAGATGGTCTTCAGCAAACACACTTACGTTCAGTTAAGGATCTAGGGATAAGCCAACTTCTGGAAAGATCGCATTCAAGGAAGTGAAAGAAGTTGAATGTCTATTTAGGCTGAATCCTGTCAGTCAAAGCCATGGAATGCTTCAATCCTGAGGAATTAAGGAAGCTTAGGAAAACAAAGCTGTTTTGTGGCCAGAAGCAGGTACACTGACTGAAAGGTGCTTCCTAGAGCACTATATCTGAGTAAGGCAGGTCATCCTAGGGGTGTCAAAACTCCCTGGGCTTCTGTACCACACCCAAGCTGAACCCTGCCTTCCTTCCAGGCTCAGCCTGAGTGTTTCACATCATGCTCCTACTTGGGGCATCCCTGAAGCCAAAGCTGCAGAGTCTGAGAGAAGAACACGGTGCCAGAGTCATCTCCAAAAACGTTTATTAGCATGATTAAAAACATTTTTTGAATAGTAAGAGAAGGAGTTTCTAAACATGAAAGTTATCAATGGTTCTACTTTATAACCAATATTTGGAATTGAATGGACAGCTTTATTGCCAGTCTTCATTTATTAAAAACAATCCATTTATCGGTTCCATGACATCATGACTATTGCTTTGTCTGGGAATGAGTCCCTACAGCAATTAAGTATAAAAAATATCTTCCATCATAATTGGAGAGTGACCTGCATTGGAGCGTGATTCTGAGTAAAGAGTTGATTAAAAATACACAAAGAGTTGGGTTTTGTTTTTAAAAACACTCCCTTACACACTACAAAGAAAGAATTAGTATTTTGGCTTTTTAAATTCCTACATGATACTGAGAATGACAGTCCCCAGAGGTCCCCCTCACATCACTGGATGCATCTCCTCTTCTGGAGGGCAGATTCCAGGGGTGACTCTGAGGACTTGGGCCTCCACATGTTTATACTGGTCTGAGAACAAAGACAGCGTCGTCCAGAACATAGTAGTCATTGTACATGTCGCCTTCACACAGGTATGGCAGTCTAGTGAAAGCTTCGACGACAAAGCCAGCTTTCCTGAACACCTCAGGCAGGCTATTCACTTGCTCTTCCCAATTCTGTCCCTTGATTTCCAGAATTTCTGATGGTTTCTCCCACTTGCCACCTACTAGAACAAATAAAAACATTAAGTTAAATTTTGAACAATGACTCACTAAAAGAGGGAAGTGCAGGGAGAGCTGTGTTCCAGGCACTGATGCCCTGGGCACACCATCTCTGAACAGCTCCACTCTCTTCAAGGCAAGTGGACAGAGCCTGGAAGGAGTAACAGAACTTACCCAATATCATAGTCAGGGTTTCTATTCCTGCACAAACATCATGACCAAGAAGCAGTTGGGGA